>NW_006921872.1:138253-182825 GCF_000298275.1 Orycteropus afer afer | reverse complement strand
TCCTCCAAATGATTTTGAGTTTTGTTCTACATTGTTCTCCCTCTCTATCCAGGATCTCCTATATAGATCCCCTTCCAAGTGGATGATGGTGGTAGCCAGGCACCATCTAGTTCTTCTGGCCTCATAGTTGTATAGGCTGCAGATCAGATGGTGTACCAGTCGCTAGGACTAATTGTTTCCATGAATTTTGGTTTTCCTCATTCTTCTTTGCTCTGGATGAGGAGAGACTCATCGTTGCATCTAGATGGCAGCTTGTTAGCTTTCAAGATCCCAGTCGCTACTCACTAAAGTACCAGTAATATTCTTATGCTAGCTTATCATCTCCTGTCATCTTCTCTCTTAATTGCTTTAATATCCTTATCTTTTCCCACCACATTTACCCCCATGATCACAATCCTTTCCTACACATAATTACTTTGATTTTCAGCCATATCTATTCTTTTCTTGGTTGTTTCTAGTTTGTGTGTTTACACTGTAATGGTGTGATTTTGGTCTTCTATTATTTTCCCTTAAGAAGCTCTGGTAGCACAGTGACTAAAGCATTTGACTGCTAACCAGAAGGTTAACAGTTCAAAACCACCAGTCACTCCGTGGAAGGAAGACAGGGCAATCTACTTCCGTAAAGATTTACCACCTCGGAAATCCAATGGGGGTCACTATGAGTCAGAATCGACTTGAAGGCAGTGTTTTTTTTTTTTTTTCTCCCCCCCCCCTTAGTTTAGTAATCTCCTTTTTCGTCTAATTCCATTGTCTTCTCATCTTGTTTTTGAGGTCTTACTCTACTGACTTCACATTATTATTATTAAAGTCTTTTATAGCAGGAAGAACTTACCAGAATCTGCTTTGATGCCTTTGGTTGTTTTCTTCTAGACTGGGTTCTTCATCAATTTTTTTGTATTCTGTCTCCCTTGCTCCCTCTGGCCCTCCAAATCTCCCTCCTCCCCTCTTCCTTCCTGTCTATATTTCAGCTGTGGTCCATGTGCCTAAAGGCCACACCATTTCCTTTCTTCTTACTTCTTTTCACCATGGCTCATGTTTAACAGACCTCTTCTTATCTTAGAGTGTAGCTAAGTGCTCCCTGAGCACCTTCTTATCTAGTCTGGACCAGTTTATCTTCCTCTGGGAGCTGTGGTGTGAAGGCTGACTGTTGCTTTCAACTCTCCCCACCACTTCTAGGGCCTGAGGGTGGCTAAGATGGGGCAGCCTGCTGACCTCCATGGAGCCTGACTGCTGTCTCTCCTCTGAGACTTAATTAGATGTCTGGTTCCAGGCCCCTGACCACTCTCTCAGTGGGGGTGGGGTGCTAGGGAAGTGGGGGAGTAGTGGAGCATATTCCGTTCCTGTGGGTTTAGCTTGTTCAGTAACCTAGACCCCATACCGTAGAAGATGTCAAGCCATGACTGTTCTTCTTGCCTCTCCTGAGGTCTCAGGGACTACTCATGAGGGTTTTTTTTTTTTTCCTTTTTTTAAATTTTTTTAACCAGATTCTTCCTAAGAATACCTACTTCCCCCACAGTCCACTTTTTTCAGGTTATAGTTTACTAGAATTCTTGGCATTCTGTCAATTCATCTTTTCTCAGTGCTACTTTTGGGGGTGAGGGTAGGAGACATACCACTCATTCATTGCACCAGAATCTTCTGTTGCTTTCCTTGGCTATCACATTTTAAAGTTTATAAAAAGGATTTCGTTGGTGGGCCTTGGTGAGTCTGTAGCAATGTTTTTGGTTTGGTTTTTCTTGGCTCTTGTTCATTTGGTTAGTAGGGAGGTTGGGAGGATTCTGTGATGGCTTCACTTTGCTATCCTAACCCAGAGATACCCAGCGCTGCCTTGTCCATGTCTCTCCCCGCAGATCCTCCTCTGGGTGAGATCCAAGAAGGCCAGCCCCTAACACTTCCCAATCCCTGGGCTGAGACAGAGACCCTGACACTAGACCTCCACACGTGGTGCTAAGTCCATGGCAGAGAAGGGAACAAGCAGGGAATATTTCATGGAGGCAGCCTTAGAGGGACCTCAAATACTTCACAGGAGGACATCCTAGGCAGGACCACAGAATGTGCAAAGGTGAGGCAGTATGGAAGTAGAGGAACAATGATTAGGGAACAAGGAGGAATTTCTGTGGCAGGAGGGCCAGCTGAAGGGAGCAGGCAAGGCCTAGATAGGCAGGCTGGCACAGGGACTGCTCTCATGTGTAACCAGGGCATGTGGCTCCTGTGTCTGAAACCATAGGGAATACTATGCTGGGTGGGGGCAGGGGCAGGTAGGGCAGCCTGGTTCCTTGCTTCTCCCCATCCTCAGCCCCTCCCAGGAACCTTTTCTGACTTTACCACTTCCACTGCCTCTCTGTCCTGGTGAGCCCAAGGTGTTCCTGCTGTCTCCACTACAGCCTCAGGTGAGGCCTCAACCAAGGCCACACTAGGCACATTCTCCATCACAAGCCACACACTAACCACGTGGTCCTAGAGGCACCACCCACAGATGCACCCTTGGTCACACAGCCACACAGAAACATAATTCCACAGTTGCACATAATCACAACTCGCACGTGATGGCACAGAGATACATGCTCTAGACAGCACACCTTGCACACAGCTCCACCCTATCTGGCTCCCTTTCTGGGGCTTTTGCCTGTGACTCTCCTGAGAGCCTGCCCTGCCCCCTGGTGGCCACTCCCTAAGCCACTGCCCTTCTGGAAGGACCCTAGCTACCCCACCCCCTTCCTGATCTGGTCCCTGCCCAAGGAAACTTCTGGCCCAGAAGTCTCTTCCTGCAGACAGGCGCTGTCAGATAAGGCCTTCTCAGATAGGGTGACCAACTGTCCCGAGTGCATGGGACTGAGGGGTTTCCCAGGATGTGAGACATGCAGTGCTAAAACCAGGAAAGTCCCAGCAAACCAAGACTAGTTGATCATGCTGTTCTCAGATCCACATGCCTTCAGATTAGTCTCCCTCTCAGGAACAACCCAGGCGCCTTTAGACACTCTCCAGACCAGCCTCCCCTCTCAGACTAATCCTGTCACATGAGGCCTTCTCAAATCTACTCATCTTCAGATTAGCCTTCCCTGTCCAAGTGGCCCTGTCAGATAAGGTCCCCTCCAGCCTTTCTTCTTGAACTAGCTCCTCCAGACTACCCTCTACAGATCTGTTTTCCCTTCCTTGAGGAGAGGGAAGGGTGAAGGCCCACACCTGCCCCCAAGGCTTCAGCCCTTCATCTACTGAGGGTCTTGCCTCTAGGTGGCCAGGTCCAGTAGCTCTAGGCTATGGTCACAGGTGGCATGTGGGCCTCAGGATATAAAGACACTTAAGGTGTAGAGCTGGGGTCTGGAATCAAGCATTCCATTCTCTCCAAGTGAGAATGAACTTTCTCAGGGTCCCAGCCTGAGAGTGAGCTCACTAGCTCACTTCCTCCTGGCTGGGTGCTGAGAATGCAGACTGTAGGACATGTAGACACCAGCCTGGGCTCAGGAATGAAGGGCAGGCAGGTGGCCGAGAGGGGGCAGCAAAAGCCAGGACACCCCCTTGCTCAGGTCCAAGAGGCGTGGGTGGCCAAAGGCTAGGGTCTGAACCAGGGCAGAATACACAGAAGGGAGCACAGAGAGGGAAGGACTGACAGAGTTGGGAAATCGGGACAGAGAGATAGAGATGGAGATGGGTGGAGACAGACAAGGAGATGGGGATGGAGACACACAGAGATAGAGAGATGAAGAGACAGAGCGGGAGGCAGAGACAGGAGATAGAAACATGCAAAGAGACAGAGAGAGGGTAGAGACACACAGAAAGAATAGATAAAGATAGAGACCAGGATGGAGACATGTAAGAAATAGGAATAGGACATAGAGAACAGCTACAGATGGGCATGGGACGGTGAGAAGAGGTTGGGACAGAGACAAGTCCAGGGTTATAGAAATGGGACAAAGCCACATTGAGAGATCAGGTGTGCAGGTGACTAATAGACTAGAACATGGGGGGGGGTCACCCCATCCCAGCGTACTTTGGGGGAGCAAAGAGAAAGGCCAGGCCACTGTGCACATTGAGCCTGGGATCCAAACCTACTCCACCAGCCCCTCAGCACCCTAGCAGTGTTTTCATTCTTTGGGTTATGTTTTAGCTCCAAGAATTGATGTCTATACTTATCCCAAGCTCCCCAGAACCACCATGGGAAATAGCAGATGTGGAGGGACAGTACTGGAGGAAGGCAGTGGTAGACTACATCCAAGACCCTCCAAGGTGAGCAGCTTCTGTGAGGTCGAGGGGCCAGGACCCCCAAGGAGGGATGATCACTCCCACATCCAGTCCAGTCAGAGGCATGACAACTACCTCCAGCCACCTTGGGGCTTGGGACAGGGCTGGGTCCAACTATCTCCAGGGGGCAGTGAGGTACCCCAGTCTTCCTCTCCATTGGCCTCTGAAGCTCCAGCAGGCCCCCTCCCCTCCTTCAGGCCCGTCCTCCTCCCCAGGCCCCACATAATTGCTTTCCCATGTTGCTAATGGAGGCCAGATTGCTGATGCCCAAGCCCTGGGTGGGTGGCAGGCAGGTCAAGGCTGACCAAAGCTCTCAAGGCAGGAAGGCAGCACAGGCTAGAGGACCCCTAGCTTCCACCCACCCACCTAAAGGACACAGAAAAGGGGTAGTTCATACACCTTCTAGAAATATGTCCTTGGCAAGAGAGGTGGCAGCCCCCCTGTTGCTTGTACCCCTTCTGAACTTGGAGTGCAAGTTCAGGCCTGGGCCCTACCTCACAGGAACCAGACGGTAGACTGGAGTTAAAGACAGCTCCAGGCCATGTGCTCCCTATCAAGAGCAATTCAGCTTGAAGAGCTCCACCCTGACACAAGGCTTTTGCTCTCCATGGGGCTCCCACCTGGAACACCCCTGTTGTCCATTCATGCCTGGCCAGGAGGAAAGCCAATCCTCTGTATTCTCAAACCCCTCACCAGTCCCCAAATCAGGGTCTGTGCTTTATTGAGGCCTGATTTATCAATGCTTGAGACACTGTGAGCTTTCTACCCTCCCAAGTCATGTCCCCAGGTGGGCCTGATGAGAGGAGTGAGATACATCCATTTTCTGTCTCTGGTCTGAGGAGAAAAGTGTACACTGGGAATGTGTGTGTGACAAAGCAGAGGTCTGGATGAGTGCAGGTGTGGTGCTTGGTGCCTGCTGTGTGGCTAGTGTGTGTTAATGTGGACACATCTGTGGGTCTGTGTTCACAACTTTCACTGTATCTCTCTTCTTACACCAACCACCTAGAGCAAGGCCAAAGCTGGCTCCCCAGATTGGGACCCTGGTCTATCTCATACCCTCACCCCAAATTCAGCTAGGCCAAGTCCTGGACATTCTCAGTTAAGGAGCCTTAGTGAAGTGGCTTCTATGAGAGGCTAAACCTGATCAGCCAGAGGGCCCCTTGGAGGAGGAGACGTCAAAGGGACATTGGAGCAGCTGCTTGGGGACTGGAAGGACAGGTAGGGTGTGGAGCTGGATGAAAGACTAACCATCTCTGAAAAGCCAGGGCCCTGCCTCACCCACCCTACGTTGAGTCCTAACTGTAATCTAACCCTGGACATCAACCTTGTACTTCGGAATTCCAGTCCCAAAGCACCTGTCAAAGCCCCAGCTATGTTCCAGGTGGCTTCTTCCTTCACGCAGCCTTCCTGCCTGCACAGGGCACTATGTCTTCTGGGCCTTATTGTCTGGCTGAGCCCCAGGGTTGATCAGCTGAAGCCCCTGGACTATGTCTCCTGGTTGGCAGGATTTCCCAGAAAAAGATGAAGCGTAGGTTCCTCACTTCATTCTATCTCTGCCCCTGTGGGCAGAGTCTAGGCTTGGGTACTTATGGGAGGCAGCTTTGGAGAGGCCCTTTGAAAAGCTTCTACCCCAGCCAGGACTATGGCAGCCTCCAAGACTGGCTCCACTGGGACCTCTTATTCCCCACACTGTCCCTGGTCACAACCCTGTGCTCTGGAGTCTCTGTGGTTCTGGGTTCTGGGGGGTGGGGGGTTGGGCCAATCTCCAGGGAAGCCCTACCCCTGAAGAAGTAGAGTCTTCCCTCTAACCACATCTGCCTGAAAGCTGAACTTTCTCTCCTTACTTCTCCCAACCCTAATTTCTTTGCTCCTTCAGGCCTAAATGGGGAGGGGTCCTTGGAAGAGGGTTGTGCTCCCAAAAGCGGGTCTGTTCCAAGGACTCATGAAATGGTGACCTTTAATGAGAACCCCCCCACCTCCCACCCTTGTATATACATCTATAAAAAATTCAAATACAGCAAGTTACCATTGAGTCAGACTAGAAGGGACTGACAGGGCATTAAATACTGTGGGGTAGGAGTAGGAGCTAGGGGAGGGTCGTACAAAACGGGCAGAGGTGGGCGGACTGCAAAGTGTGGGCGCTGGGGGGAGGGGAATGGCTGGGCCCCCCCAGCGTCAGGAGCTTATAATCTGATGGTGGCAACAGAGACCCTGGGACAGACAGGAGGCTGGGGCAGGAGGAGAAATTATGGATATGAGGGCCTCCCCTCAGGCTCCCCAAGGACTCCTGGGAGTCGCTGGCATTGGAGGGTCCAGCCTGAGGGGGCAGGATGGGGGGGGAGGTCTTTGGTGGGCGGGTTAGCTGCATGGTCCTCCTCCCTTAAGGGAGGGAGGAGGGCCGGCGTGTTGTGGCGGGGCTGGGGGCGGCAGGCCCGGGCCTGCCGGGGTCTCTACAAATTGTATCTGAAGAGAATGCAAAAGGTCCTCCTGCCCGTGTGCAAAATAGAAACCGGGGTCTGCGGGCTCAGCTCCGGCTTCTGCTCCTCTGCGGGTGCTCTGTCATGTCCTCACAGGGTGCCAGGCTCTGGGGAGACAGGGCAGGGAGCTGTGAGTGATGAGGGCACATTGGGGGCCCCTCGGACTTCCCTCTTTCTGCCAGCTCCACCCAACTTACCAGATCAGGAGACTATTAGCAGTGGTGGCAGCGGCAGCCAGGACCAGAGTGACAGGGACACTGACCAAGAGAGGTGCTGAGGGTCCCCCACCGCTGCCCAGCTCCCCAGGGTCACAGATCTTCGTGGTGGGTGGGGGTGCCAGTGAGCTGGTGGTGCTGGTCGTGGTCTCTGGGGAACATGGGGAAAACTCAGGGCAGCGCCAGGACTGGGGTCCCACCTACTCACTATGCACACTGTTCTTGCTTCCTGCTCAGCTCAGCATGTCTGTCCCTCTTCAGACAGCCCCTGCCTGCTCTCTCAAACATGCCCTGTCTCTCCCATGAGACAGACCCTGCCTTCCAAGGCTCACAGGTTAGAGACACTCAATGACTCCTACAAAAGGGGTTAATGACACTCAATGATAGCAAAAGGAACAGCGAGGTGGACAGACAGACAGGAGAGTGGTAGCTACAGGGAATGTGGTGGCCAGAGTGTGTGGAGACCACTGGAGCAGAGTCTGCATCCAGGGTAGGGGTTGGCGAGGTGAGCACAGGTCAGGGCTGAGAGTGAGCTCACCCGGGGCCTGGGCTTCGGTGGTGAGGTGTCGTGGCTCCTCTGTCCAGGGTGTGGCATGGGCGGCCACGCTCCAGTCACTCCATGTCCCAATCTCATTGTCCTTAGCGGCCACCTGGATGATGTACTCCTTCCCAGCATAAGCATCCGTGATGGTGTGTGCTGTGCCGTCAGACAGCTCCACCTACAGCCAGAATAAGGACAAGGGTCAAGAGAGTGAGATACACCCCAGAAGAAGTCAGAGCAACACTGGAAAGAGGAGAGTGAAGACATTTCTGGGTGCACGAGGACTTCCCTGGGGAGATGGGATGTGGAGAATATTCCGACTGGAAAACACCTCTGCAGGAGAACAGAGATCCTTTTGGTCGATGTCCACCACTCTGTGGTTGTCCTGGCTCCCCCATCTCCCCACCACCAGCCTGACTCCTGACCTCAGTCCCAGCCTAAGGGGAACAGGGTAAGAGAGGAAATGGTGTCATGCTGCCCTCCTCCCCCATCAAGAAGCAGTTTAATGAGAAGATCACAGGCTGCCTGAATGCAAATTTTGGCTCCATTCCTAACTAGCTGGGTGCCTTGATGTCCTCATCTGTAAGATGGTATTAACGATAGTATCCTTCTCATAGTGTTGTACCGAGGACTACAGCACATGGCAAGCACCAAAGAGACTGCTGCCAACACTGTAGTTATCACTGGGTCCAGCTCTAAGCCAGGGTTCTTAGGTGCCTGCCACACCCACCAGCCTGGCCTCACCAACCTCAGGAAGGCCTCAGTGAGATTATGATGATTATCACCGGGCCTGAGACGGAAATGGGGTGAGGGGCAGTCCCCAGGGCAGCAGGATAGCTGCTCCACTTCCTCCTAGAAGCATCACCACCCCACCCCCGCCCTGGCCAGCCCCAATCGGTCTCCCCCAACCCTTCAGGACAGCCTGCCCGTCGTCCGGCACCCCTCCCAGGCCCAGGCTGAGCTCTGGTTCATCTCAGCGGCACCCGCTGCCTCATTAAGCCGCCTCGTAAACAGGGGCAGCCGGTAGGGGCGGAGAAGGGGGCTGCTCTGGGCCACGTCTGGCTTTAGGGCTTTTTTGGTCCCTGTTCCAGTCTTTCCCCAAGAAAACTGGGGTCTGGGCTACCTGACCCTACGGGCTGAGTATATGTGCGTGGGTGTGTATGTGTGTTCCTGAGTGCAGTGTGGTCCAAGTGGAGCAGGAAGCCCTACTCCAATTCTCACTGGGTCTTCAGCCCTTATTTGGGAGGCTGTGGTAAGGGTCAAGGTGAGAGTCAGTCATCTGGGGCCCAGACCTGAGTATAGCAGGTCCCATTCCCAGCCCTGGCAGGTCAGTGGGATCCAAAGGCCCTCTTCTCTTGGGTCTAGGGCCCCAGCTCCATCTCTGGCTCCCAGAGTCTTGTTCTACTCCAAGAGATGCGTTGGCTAAGTAACTCCACCTCCTTCTCCCTCTTGTCAGGATTTGCCCCCCAGACCCCTCCTTTGTTTCTGTTCTCCAGACTTCCACATCTGTCTTTTCCCAAAAGGAGAGAGCCATGAGGAGAAGATGAAATTGTCACCTCATTGGTAGGCTCATGGTGGGTACCATCCCTCTAGGAACATGGTCCAGGAGCACAATGCTCTCCTGGCAGCCACAGCTCCTAGGCCTGGGCCTTTCTTGCTAGGTTGTCACTAATCCCTTAATCCATAACCTTAATGGAATGACTCCTCAACTGGCAGGAACTCCCTAGTGGCTGGCATACACCTCCGGATCTTCCATCCTGTCTGCTGCAGCAGCCATCAGGCACGCCTTCCAGGCCTCCCTGGTGAATTAGGGCCAGAGTAGGAGCTAAAGGGAACCCATGCTGGGTCCCAGTACTGCCTCCTCTTCCTTGTCCATGCTGAGACAGCCCCTGCCAGACTTCCTGATGCCCATTCATGTGCAATTCCTGGCCTCTATCTTTTATCTCCTGAAAATCCAAGTGATGTTTTCTTTGCTCCCTACTCTGCATCACCTCCCAAATCATATACCTGTTTCTCTCCAAGGTCAAGGAATAGAATATGTTCACAGCAAAACTAAAATTCAGAAGAGTCATAAGTTTAGCCAACCCCAATGCCAAGGAGACATGGACAGGGCTAGGATGTGCCACAGGCTAGGCATGTTCTTGCCATAAAGCCCACACACTTTGCTCTGACCATGTGTGGGGGTCAACTTGTCCCATGGTACAGGCCAATGCACTGTCTTAGCATGTTAGTCACATGCATGTGTGTGTTCAGTCCCTGCTGGGGGTCACGTGTGTGTGTGCATGTTCCCGTGTGTGCAGTGGGCAGTGTGCCAGGTCCACTGCAAGGCGTGTGCGCTGCAATGCGCGGGGCTGCTGCCTGTAGCTCGTTAGCGGGGGAGGGGGGGGCTTCTGAAACTAGACCCTGGTTATTAGCAATGCATTAGGCTCGGGCAGCTGGCCAGGTGGGAGGGACTCCGGACTCTTGTCAGGGAACATGTGAGCGTGTGAGCAGCCTTTGTGGGGGCCAGGCCCAAAACCCCGGACAGACGCCCAGGAATCGAATTACGTACTTTAAAAGCCACATGGGAGAAGGGCATGAGAGAAGGAGCTCCTGGAGCCTGGTAGATGCAGCAGAGGTACAGGGTGACCCCCCAGGAACCAGCCTGGGTTGCCCTATGGATCACTCTTCCAGCCCCAGTCCTAGCTCATAGACCTCATGGGCTACACAGAGTGCCCATAACAATACGGGTTCAGAGCTCTCAACAATGAGAGAACCTCGAGTCTTCCCCAAACACTTACTACCCCGAGCTTTCTATCATAGCTTGACCTGTATCCCAGACCATAGCTGCCCCAATATTGACCCTTGTCTACTCTGTGGTTCCCAGCCTAGGTCACCTCTTACCCTGTAACCAAAAGTTGACCCTGAAGCTAAGCCTGACTTTGGAACGTTAAACAGTAGTTATGGCCTAAACTCACATCTGGAACAGACCTGACCCACTGCTTGATCCTGACTCCCTGAGCCCAGCTGTGAGTCCTTAAGGACAAAGACTGTCCTGCCGCTGGGATGGGACTGAGCAGGCAAGGGTCTGACTAAGATGAGGCAGGTCCAGCATAGGCCCAGGGTCTGGGCCAGAGTATAAAGAGGGAGATGGCTGGTCAGGTCCAAGAGTCAGAGATAAAGAAAGGGAAACACTGCCCACCCTGCATCGTTCTCTGATGAATCCCTGGGGAGCTACAAAGGAACATATGTTCCCATTGAACTAATGAGGGTCACTGGGAATTCCTAAGGGCCTTGAATTAGGATACCTCCCTTGGCCTTACCCATCCTCACCTCTGCCCCCTCCCCGAAAGCCTCGCTCACTGCCCCCAGGCCCCCATTGGAGCTGCTGTTGTTGTTGTTATATGCCGTGGAGTCAGACCCGACTCATAGTGACCCCTCCTTGGGTTTCCGAGGTGGTATCACTATGGAAGTAGATTGCCCCATCTTCCTTCCAAGGAGTGGCTGGTGGGTTTGAACCGCCAGCCTTCTGGTTAGCAGTCAAGTGCCTTAGGCACTATGCTACCAGAGCTCCCACAATATGGGTGCCTCCCAGGCCATGTGGCCCTGATTCAAGAATCCAGGATCTGGGCAGGGCAGGACACTCACGTGCTGCCACTGGTCCAGAATGAGGGGTCGGTAGCGCAGAAAGAACTTGAGAGGAAAGGATTCAGGGTCAGGCCAGGTTGAGGGCGTCTGCCATGTCACCTCCAGCCGGCGAGGGTTGCTAGGCACCGGACGGGCTACCACATTTTCTGGAGGGTCTGGCTTCACTGTTCAGGAGACATAGCTTCATTACCACAGTAATCTCCGGGAGCAGCCCTCCTTCATGAACCCCAGCCATCATGTTGATCATCATGGTTGCCATTCTCTTCTCTGTGGTCAATCCTGGCAGCCACCATTAACAACTATCTCATTAGTTCTGCCTCTGACATCCCCGTCCTCACCAATGACTATCACTGTAATCCTTGTCACCAGTTCTTGATATTGTAAACTTCATCCCATCATCCAAACCTCATCCTCATGATGACTAGCTCCCTAGTAACTAAGCCTATACAATACTTCCAGCATTACCATCATCACCTGGGTCACACCCTTCTTCACCAGCTATATTACACATTTCCCCAAATCTTGTCTGTCATCTCAACTTTTCCAGTTCCAAACTGAAACATGGCCTCCCTTGGAAGGGCCTAGGTTTGAAGCTGTTCTGTGATTTGAAGTTAAAAGTGAGCCCACAGGCATTGCAAATCTAGGTTGGAGGTAGGCTAGGCATTTGATGGGAGCTTCTAAGGGCCCAGGTTCTGTAAAAAGAGTCTGGCTAGGGACCCAGCCATTGGAGTGGAGGGGGCGGTCAGGAGCATATGGGGGATATGGCTGAGATGGGACAAGAGGTGGCAGAGGGTCTGCCTGGAATGGGTCCAGGACAGGCAGAGAGCCTAACTGGGGTGGGACTGGGCAGGCAGGGGGTCTGACTGAGATGAGATAGGGACAAATGGGGGGTCTGGCTGGAATGGGGCAAAGACAGGCAAAGGGTCTGCCTGGAATGGGGCAGGGGTAGGCAGAAGGTCTGGCTGGGATGGGGGTGGGAGGAGGGCTGTATCTGTCCCAGTCCTGTCTCCTGTTCTGACACCTCATTCATCACAGGCCGTAAGGAAGCCATTAGCTTGGGGGGGTGTGGAGGCTGCAGCTGCACAAGGGTCTGGCCCAGCCTGCCCCTCCTCCCCCTCCTGCATGCACTGGGAGCCAGAGACGATGGGAAGAGCTGCTGGAGGTGTCTCTCAGCCCCCACAGGTAAAGGGTATTCTTTTGTTCACAGGTGCACACATACCACACATGTATGTGCCCTGTGCACATACCATGGTACATATGCACACGTGTAAACATCCCCACCAATGTCAGTGTACACCTGTGGCACACACCCACTATATACACGCGTATATGCAGAAGGGACCCCCCACACACCACCACCACCACCACCACGCACCAATGGTGAACTCGTCGAAGGTGATAGCTGTGGCGTTGTAGCCCAGGGCGTTGCTGACACTTATTGAAACCTTGTACTTGACGGTGGAGAACAGGTGCATATAGCGGATGTGGCAGCGGTTCTTGAGGGCTGGGTCCTTCTCACAGACCATAATTTTGGAGCCATGCCTGGGGAAGGGGGGGGCCCAGGCACCATTACCAACATCAAGGGTCAGGTGGGGCAGAGGTTGGGGGGAGGTCAAGCCCACAGCTGGACTGGGCAAAGGGTATGGCTGGGGGTCAGACATGAGGTCAGAAGTCAGGGTTGGGACCGGGTCACAGGCGCAGCTACTCACAGCACAGTCACATTGAAGGTGTTGGGGATGTAAGTAGGGGTGGGCAGATGCCAGCTGCAGTAGAAGCCCTTGGGGTAAGTGTTGGAGCGGCAGCTGAGCACGGGCTCCCGTGGTGGCACTGGGGGCAAGGACAACATAGTCAGGGCACTCCTGGAGCCCCTAGTCCCCTGCACTAGTGTGGGGACAGGTGGGCCCCAGAGCCCCAGCTCTCCCCACCCCCGAACCCATCAGAGATGCCAGAGGTGGGGGGGGTGCTGTCAGCGAGGGTCTGAGGCTTCCCAGGCCACAGAGAGCCAGATGTTTAATTAAAGAAAAACAAGGGCTGTGAGGAGAGGGAGCCCCCCCCACCTGCTCAATGGAGGCGGGAACTTTGGGGAGCAGGGGCTGCGGGCCTCAGCTCATCAATCACAGGATGGAGGTGCTGTCTGGAGGGATCGGCCCCAGTCCCACATCTCCTGCTGTACTGTGTCCATTCCCAGAGGACAGGCTTTAGCAGGCAGATGTGACAGGCCAAGGAGAACCTTGACCAGGTCCTCTGGTTGCTAGGGTGATCAGGGTACACTTCCTGGAGAAGACACCGCAGGTTTCCCGTTGGTGGCGGTTTCAGGAGGCCCTCAGTAGAGACTGAGAGACAGGAGGAGAGGCCTGGTAGTTATACAGGGAACAGCAGAGCACTAGGTGGCTGTTCATGTGCATATGTGTGTACACATCTGGGAACACGGATACATGTGTAGACCCATCTGTGCATTACAGGAACGAATGACCGCCACTCCCCCGCCCCAGTGACTGGGTATGGGATATGGGTACATATGTAGGAGCCTCCACGTGAGTGTGTGTGACTCTGGGTGTGGCTCTTGAGCGCATGTTCTTATATGACTGTGTTTGTGCACATGGCTGTCCCTTAGTGTTCATCTCACCACAGCCCCACCCTCTAGCTTCTCATCACCAGAGCCTTTAAGAAACCCTCTGCATGGTTAGCAGCTGCCTTCTGTCTGGAATAGGGAGGCACAGAGAGGGATGGGGACCTGCCTGGGTTCACACAGCAAGCCTGAGCTGAGACTAAACCCCATGACACACATGGGAAGCCCTTTCTGCCATCCAACCACACTCATTTTGCTGCTGTGAGCACTTAGCCCAGCTGTCCCACCCTCAGGCATTGGGCAAGGCGTGAGGACAGGCGGCTCAGGTTCCTGGAAGGAGGCAGCTTCTGTGATCTGACCCAGGCAAGGAATGTCCGCCCGTGGCTCCAAGGACACTGACACCTCCCTCCTGTGCCCCCCCACCCCCTGCCTGACAGGTGGACAGGAAATGGGAGGGGGCAGCTCAATGATCCGGGGACAGTGGAGGGGAGTGCATGTCTATGCTTGTAGGGTGGCCATGGTGACACATGGGGAACCATGGGCTTTCATTCGTTTCATTCGCAGTGTGCATGTGATCATGAGAATGTGTGACTGTGTGTACATGGCCCCTAAGTGTGAAGCTGTGGAGGGAGGGGTCTGAGTCAGAATGCCCAGAGCCAGATCTGCCTTTGCAGCAGAAGGGAGGAGGGGGCAAGTGGGCATCAGGAAAGCATGGGTGTAACAGGTGAAGTGGGCAATGCCATGGGCCGAGACAGCACTACCCTAGGCTTGCAGGGGCCAGCCAGAGCCCAGCTGAGCCCCCACAGGGGCAACCTGTGCTCTGCCAACCTCTGCCTCTCCTGGGAAGTCTTCCTGGCCCCATCTTGTATCTGTTCCGTGTTCATACTGTGTACTTCTTGTGTCCCTTCCCTATCTGCTCAGGGCTACAGAGGCATGGGGGTGGGGTGGGGGGCGGCCAAGGACACAGGAAGTGCCTTGTGGGGGCCTGTGGGCCAGGCCAGAGTTGGCAGCCACCCCAGGAGGAAAGGACATTCCGAGGTCGGCCGAGAAGCCTCCACTCCACCCTCCTGCCCACTACCCCCCCCAACCCCAGCTTCAAAGGAGAAGGGCGCTGGGGGGGGTGGGTAAGGGATTGAAGCTTGCAGAGTCAGCGCCCTGTCACCTTGGGCTCTTTGGAGGGCAGAGCAGGCCATGGCACTGGACTCATAGGCCCCCTCCCCCGGCCAGCCTCCCCACTGACCAGTGTTCTCTTTCCCTCTTTGACTGTCCTTCTCCCTCAGACCAACCTCCTCTTCTAACCTGCCCCTGAAACCAGTCCCCCTTCCTGACTGGGCAGTGCATGGGGGTCTGGAGGCCAGGCAGGGGCTTTGTCTGTCATCTGGCTACTCCTGCCTGGCCCTGGGCCCTGAGCAGGGAAGGGCTTGGGTTTCCTGACAGGGACCAGGTTTCTCAGAGGGAAAAGGAGGAAAGAAAAACAAAGAAAAGGAAGAAAAGGAGTGACTTGTTGCAGCTGGAGCCCAGCTGAGGGACCGGGTGGGTGGAGATGGGGGTGTTATGAGAGACCAAGTGTGAGATTGTGGGACAGTGTGCAATTGGGAGGCCTGTTTTGAGAGTGTTTTTAGACACTGTGATTGTTAGGCTGTATAGGGAACTCTGAGAGGCTGATTGTGAGCAACTGAATGGCTGTGAGGCTTCATGTGTATGACTAAGACTCTGAGTGTGTTGTTGTATGGTTTGAGGCTGTGTGTGACTGCTCCTGCATGTGATTCAATGTGCAACTGTTTGATTTCGAGATTGTGTGTGAGGCTTACAGTGAGGTGCTTTGTGAAAGTAAGTGAGACATTGTATGTGAAATACATGGTGAAAGCAAGTCTACACACGAGACACTGCATAGGGGCTTAAACTGAGTATGTTTTTCTAACTGTGGGTATGAGAAGGTGCCCAGAATTCCAAGCGTGTTCACACGTGTGAGCTGAACACCATGTGAGAGCATGCTGAGAGGGAGAGTGGGAAAAAGCTCGTACATACACATACCGCGTTCTGGGCAGTAGTACTGGGCAGGAGTACTCCTGGATGCCCAGGCATCCTGAGCTTCCCCTTGTAGGGGCTCCTGAGATGCTCAAGTGACTGTGTCAGCCTGCGGCAAGGCATCCATCCCTGGGTCCCACGCGGGGCTGTGTGTGCGTGTGCATGCGTGCATGTCCCCCACTGGCCCTGGGTTTGTTTGTTTTCCTCCTAATTGGCTTGTTTTTCCATGTCCAGCCCACCAAACCGCATGTTTTTCCTCTCATCTCGCCAGCCCGCTTGGGCTGGAGCCCCCGGCACGCACGAGGCCTGCCCGCCGGCCCAGAAAGGAGGAGGGGCAGGCTGCCCACAGCCCTGGCCAGGACACATCAGGCTGGGTGGAGCCGGGCGACCCAGCCTCCTCCTGCCTGGCACTCAAGGCCCATGGCCTGTCCCAACCTTATCTCATAGCATCCCTTGAGGCACCCTAAGTTCTGGATTCCCAAAGGTCCCCACCCCCACCTCCCACCCATGTTTTCTCCCCAGGCACCTCCTTCTTCAACTATAGTCCTCTTCCCCACTCTTTCCTCCCCAGCCAAACAGGGCTGAAGGAAAAGTAGTGCTGAACCAGGGTCTGGAGTTTCACTTCCTTACCATCACATAAAGATTTCCAAAAACTGGACAGGGAACTGTCCATTTAAAAATCACTTTAATTTCTGATTTGCTTTAGCTTAAAATCAGAACACTGAATTAGCAGTGTTTAGGATTGAGCCTTGGTGGTGCAGTGGTTAAGCGTTCAGTTGTCTACTGAAAGGTCAGCTGTTCAAACCCACCAGGTTCTTGTGGGGAAAAAGATGTGGCAGTCTGCTTCCATAAAGATTTACAGTCTTGGAAACCCTATGGGCAGTTCTACTCTGTCCTATAGGGTCACTATGAGTCAGAATTGACTAGATGGCAGTGGGTTTGGTTTTTTGGTTTAGCAGTGTTTAGTAAACAAAAGGATGATGCTAAAAGGAACCCTGGGATCCTGTTTCTACCATGGGGAGGTCTTTCATAATCCTGGGTAGAAGATTCCTTAGAGCTCTGTGTATTTATCTGAGGGCAGGAAGGCAGATCAGAAGAAAGCAGTTCAGGGACCAGCCTGGTTAAAACTTTTAACAGAGTATTGTCATTGGTTTCCCTTGGAAATAAACATATGAAAGTCTCATATGTTTAGGATAAATATTAAGTATTTTTTGGTTTGAATGATCAACAAATCAGGAGTAACTTCATCCTCTTCTAAGAGCTGGCGAGAAGGATAATTTGATATTGAGTATTGCCATACCCAGTCTCTTGTTACTAATACAAAGTGACTGAGACAATCATGATTAATGTTCCCTATTCCTCTGACCAGGTCTTCAGAAGGAAATAGGGCAATGATAAGGACCTACTAATGCTACAGCCAATTCATGGCCAGCCCTCTTCTGACCAACGGGGCCTACAGGAATGGTAAAAAAGGGGGAAAAAAAAAAAAAGGTCTGGGGTCTGGTCACAACAGGAGAACTGTGGGCATCTCCTGTGAGTACAGACATTACTTCAAGACTGAGCCCCCACGGGACCTCCCAAAGAAGATCAAGGCAATTCATCAGAAATGGGGGCCCAGTGCCACCACGGCCCATCCATCCTCTGCCAGCCTTGTCCATCCTGAGAACTCTTGGGACCTAAACTGAGAAGACAGAGTGCAGTTGATTGGTGCCAAATTGGTCTCATCCTTCTTCCACAGTACCCCGTAAATGGCCTTTTTCCCCATTTAAGGGCCCAGGGCTAAACTGAGTACTCCAGTTCTGATGGACCCTGGGGTGGGTGGGTCAGGAAGGACACGATTAGGCTGGTCCTGCATTTCTCAAGCTGGACAACAGGGATCATTCCACCCTTGGCCTGCAACTAAGAGGTTCAATTATGAATGCCATCTCTCCCATTTGAACATAATAGGTGGGGAAGGGTACATTCTGACCAAAACATATTTTCACCTCTCCCCCAGTGAAAATATGGGTCAGTGTTTTTGTGAAGGACCGTGAGCAAGCCTTCAGTCTAACATTTCACACTGTTCTCCACACCAGTCTTCTAACAGTGGGAGCTAGGGCCTGTATCCAGATCCTTTAACATCTCCTTGGTAGCTCCCAAGGAGCAAAGAAACTATCTCCAGGCAGTAGGATGAATCATATCCAAATATGAGGAGGCCAGAGAAGCTTGAATCTTTGGTTCAAGGAGAAAAGGAATGGAAGAAACAAGATGCTGTTTTCAGAGTATCTACTCTGTTGGTGGGCGCCTCTGGCTGAGAGCTGGGTGTTTGCCCAGATGTTGGGAGTGCATGGCTGCAGGGCTGCCCCCTGCCTGGCCCTCAGCAGCACTCATCATGCTGACTCCTCCAAACCCTTCTTCCAAATCACACTCACTTGGTCTTCCCTCAGCTTTCCTGCTTGCTCCTTCTTAATGGTATTTGTAGCTTGTTTCTCTCCATCTACCCCTTATACACTGATGGTCTTCAGTGCTCAATTCTGGCACCTCTTCTCTCCTCACCCTACAGTCTCTCTCCTTTGGCTATCTCACCTTCTCCCATTGCCACAGTGCTGACAACCCCCCAAATCCGTATCTCCAGCACAAGCCTTTCCCCTGGATCCAGGCCTCAGCTCCATTAACTCCTGGTAGTCCCCTAAGGACCCCAACTCAGCATGTCTGTGGCAGATCTTGGTGGTGTGCAGATCCCTCACCCCACCACTTCCCACTGCCAGCTTCTGCAGTTATTTGCCTAAGAGCTTTCTTTGGCCACCAAAGGCCACTCTGCCAGCTGAGGCATCAAGCCAAAAGTACTGGGAAATTAAAGCACCCCCTGCCAGGAGAATTCTTCAGTCATAACAGGCAGGAGTTAGTATATAAACATTCCAGCTTCTCACCCCTCAGGTAGGATTACTCTGGGGTGCATGATCTGCATTAGCTCCCAGAATTCCTTCAGTGGGTTAAGCTCACTGCCCAGAGGTAATGATCTTGATGACTCACTATTGGCTATGCTAACTTCCTTTTTCTGTGTCACTTTCCCATTCCCTTATGGTGTTTCCATCACCTGCCAAATAAACTACTTGTATACAAGTTCTCATCTCAGGATCTGCTTCTAGGGAAACCCAAAATAAGACTGTCCAAGCAGAACACACCATCTTATCCTCCACACTTCTACTTTGTCGCTGTTGAAATGACTGGTACTGACAGCTGTCTTGACTCCTCCCATTCTGCTCTCCTGTCTTCCCACCTCCAATCCATCCATCACTAACCACTGGAGAGCCAACCACCCCCTTTTAACTTCCCCAACTCCATGGCCTGGTCCCAGGTCTCACATTTCTCCTAGATCCCAGAAAGTCTCCTTCCTATTCTTCCTGCCCTGGCTTTGTCCCCTCTAACTGCATCTCTTTACTTCAGTAAGAGGGATCTTCCAAGAACATGACCCTGGCACTCCCCAGCTTCCAGGATCATGAGCCACCTCAGTCCTCTCCCTAGTCTCCTTCCCCTCATTTATACCAAGTGGCCTTTCCATGCCCTACCAGCTTCTGAGGTCTACAGGCATATTCAGCTCTCTGTCAGAAATGATGTATCTTCCAAACCCTCCAATCTCCATGCACCTCCTATTCCAGGAAGCCTTCCTCCTCCCTAGGTGTCTCTTAGAGTGTTCATACTTATAGCTGCAAAGTTCATATTTTACTTTTCTCCCTAAGGCCATTAGGGCTAGCCCCTATGAAAGACATAGTAAGGCCACTCTAGTTCAGAGCTGTGCTCCTAGTGGGCCCCAGATGGCTCATGCCCTGCCAGCCTTCCTCTGCCTATATCATCATAGTATATAGTATATAAAGTTTGCCCAGATGTTGGGAGTGCACGGCTGCAGGATCTCAAAGACTTCCTGTGGGGTGGGATAAATGGACAAAATGCCCGGGGGTCTGGACTCAGTGGGAAAGACTGGGCTCAGAGGTCAGAACAGTAAGTTGAGATCACAGGGCAAGGGTTAGGGGACTGCAGCTACCTCCCCACTCCCAAACCTGCCCACAGGAAGAGGATTTGGTCCGGGCCAGGGGTTTGGGCCTCACTGACAACCTTCTTGAGTGAGAGAGGAGGTGGAATGAAGGGTCAAGGGCAACACTCACAGCCCACACGTAGCAGGACTTGGTGGCGCAGGTGCCAGGAATCACGGTGGAAGCAGGCATAGAGGCCACTGTGGCCCAGTTCCAGGCCATGGAGCACAAGCTGGGAGCCGTTGAGCAGGTCGGGGGCCAGGTCTGTCCCATTCACCCGCCACGTCACAGCTGCATCCCAGTTTGCTGTGCCACATGGCAGCGTCACATCTGAGCCCAGGCGCTCGTACTGCATGTGGGGCGCCTCTGTGGGGAGCAAGGAGCACAGGGCAGAAGTCACAGGTAACAGCCCTGCCCAGCTTCTGCAGGTGAATCTGTACAGATGAGAGTCTGTGAGTGGGCATGAGTAAGGAGCATGGCCAGGCTCAAGAGACTGGTTAATGTATAAAACTCTATGACGGTGCAGGTGTGTGGGTACATGAAGGGAGCTGAGTGTAAATGAACAATCTTTGTGTGTGTTTGTGTAGGGTGTTGGGAGGGGTCAGTTCTAGTGAAATCCCATTTCACCTCCAGTCCCTAAGTCCTTTAAAAGTTTTCCTGACCCTCATGACTCCAATCTCTTGCTGCTGGTATCTACTACCCAGATATCTTTTTGTCCCCTCTAAGTGCCTTTTTGTCTTGTGTCTCTCTCCCCATCACTCTACCTGCCTCTCTCCCTCTCCTCCACTCTGGCCCAGAGAACTCTTTCCACACCACTACCATCCCAGGCTTGGGCAGTGGCAGGAGTAGCAGCAGCAGCAGCAGCAACAGCAGGAGAGAGTGGGCAAGTCCAGGGCGAGAACCCTAGGGAACTCCTGGCAGCTAGCTGTCAACTTCATGAAGCAGGAACTGCATGGGGTCGGTGGGGGTGCTGGGACTGACTGAGAACACTGACCATTCATTCCTCTGCTGCCCCCAGGAGGGGCCTGTCAGAGCCAAAAGCAACTCCCAGTCCCGGCCACGGCAACCCAGGCGTGATGGACGGAGCCCAAGAGACTGGAGATGGAAGGGTGGAAGAGAGCACCTGTCGAGAGTCAGTGCTAGGTGGAGGAGGCAGTGGGACTGAGGAAGTCAGAGACGCAGATCTACAGCCTAACTAGTGAGGGGAAGAAAGGCAGAGCCATGGAGATAGGTTCCTAGAACCCCTTCCCCACTCCCCTCATCCTGCTCCCCAAGCCTAGAGGACAGATGCTTTGCAGGCAGGTTGTGGCCAGAAGCCAGAGCTAGATCTGTGGTGGGAGGATGGAAGAGGAGAGGAGGGGGGAGGGGTGGGGGGGTCTGCGGGATCCCTCGTTAACACTCGCTCACATCTCCCCTCCAGAGAGCCATCCCGCTGAGTTGGGGGATTTTCAGAGGGGATTCCTGTTAACGAGCCAATTAAGTTGGGCCAGTGGCCTCTTAATTAGACTTGTTAACACCACCAGGACTGCAGGGGGTAGGGAATCCCCCTTGGCCAGCCACCCCTCCCCCCACGATAGCCCCCTCCCCAGTACTGTTTCTCTCTGTGCTGGGACATCTGTCCTTGTTTGCTGTTTCGGGCTGCCCTCCCTGTGCCGGGGTAACTCTGGTTCTCCAAGTCTTTCTCTCTGACTGCCTGTCTCTGTCCTGCCCCTCTCTGAGCCTCTCTGTCCCCTTCAGAGGAGAGGGAAGCAGGAAACCCAGCCAGCCCTGACCACTCGTCTTTGGGGCCTGGGACCAGTCAGCAGAGGATGAATGGGGTGGGCGGAAGGGCGGCGGCTGGGGGCCTTGGAGGCCACAGCTGTGAGGCTGGGCCAGAGACTGAATGAGGGCCTCCCCTGACCAGAGGCCCAGTGTCCGAGGTTCAGGCCACAGAGCCCCCCTTCCACCAGCTCCAGCCACTGAGCCCCCTGTAGCCTCCCTTCCAAAAACCTGGAGCTTCCAGGAAACATGCCAAGCCCCTCTCCCTGCATCATTCCCCCTCCCCCCAGCATAGACTTCATCCAGCTGCCTGAGGAGGAGGCTGAAAACTGACCGTTGGGGAGGGGGAGCGGCCACCATGGTCCCAGGGGCACCACATCAAAACTGACCAACAACAGCTCAGAACTAGCACTGACCCAGTATGGGTCTTTTAATGCTGGGGGGCAGGTCTGGCCACAAGGGGAGGAAACGGGAACCCAACAACACAACAAATACAATGGCGATGGACACTTCTTACCTGCTTCACAAAGGAAGTGGCAACACAACCCAACAACGACAGTCCAACAATGTTAGGGCAGAGTGGGAATGAAAACATGACAACAAATGACAGAAGACAGTGCAGAGGTGGAGGGAGGCAATGTGTCATGACAATCACACAGCACCACAACTGCTACAACAGAGCAACAATGGCAATACATATAGTCATGCAACAGCTTCAAAGATGGCAGTGATTTAATCCTTTGTCTCTGGACAGCTCTCCTCCCGCCCTGTAGGTGCCCCTACTGTTGTGCTGTCCATTTCAGAAATTAAATCAAGCAGCAGGGGGAGGATGGGGTTCTTGGCCCTGACGCAGTGACAAATGCTCCAAAGGAATCAGCTGTGAAAAGGTTGTTAGAAGCCAGGATGAGAGACAGAGACAGGATGAGGTCATGGACATAGAGAACACAGAGGGACAGAGCTGACGGCTCCCTCACACCTGCGCACATAGGCTCACATGGGGACCACATGCCGGAAACAGTCCTCCAACCCAGGCATCCTAAGTAAGCAACTTCACACTGTCACACATGCCAGAAAGTCACCCACAATGAACAAGTATACACAGGACAGTCATCCACAAAGTCACAGTCACACATGGGTTCACAGTTACACAGGGACACTGTTTCACAGGAATGCTGTTGCACTTCAGGAATGGTAACACCTGATACGAGATCACAGGCATGCATAAGAAGGGCACTGTCACCTAGAAGCAAGGTTACACATGGGGGCAGCCTCACACATAGGGCGACAGTTTAACAAGGACACAAAGGGACAAAAATAGATGCCATCACACATGGGGCATAGTCTCAAACACACAGACACAGCACCGCAAAGGATATACAATGTCATGTATGGGGCACAACCCCCAAGGGCACAACCACACAGAGATAGACTCAAATGGGGACACAGTCTCACCTCCACAGCCTAATGCACAAGGTCAGTCTCGCACACAAGGGCAGAGTCTTACCCTCAGGGACACAGGGCCTTGGTCATATGTGGTCCTGCCTTTGCACACAAGCATTCATCTTAGCTCAGGGCAGAGGCCAGGCCAAAGGCAGAGACCACTGGTAGGCCGCTGGCAGGTGTGGTCAGCACAGGTGGAGACCAGGGCAAGCTGACTGAAAACAGGAGAGGATGGGCTGGCTGGTGCTTCCTTTGGTTACTATCTACTGGGAAATGGCCCTGGGGCTGCCAGGCCATCTCTAGGTCCTGATGTCGGTCTTATATAAGAAGGAAGTAATGGGAGGCACAGCCCACTGCCCAACTTGAACCCAAAGCCTTGTGATGGTCGAACTCAGCCAGCAAGATCTGCTCTGTACCTGGGCCCTAGGGATGCCCCCATCTTCTCTGCCTCCATGATCTGCCACAATGAGGAACAGGACCCATCCAAGGGGGAAGGCTCCCACACTTGGAGCTTTGAGGAAAATTTCAAGTTCAGATCTCATGCTGATATGGCTACTTGAGGTGCTGCTTCAAATACAGTGGTACAGATAAGGGTCAAGTTAAGAGGGTGCCTGGCTCCCCTACGGGGATGTAGCTCCTTGCCCTGTGGGCTGTGGGGGAGAACTTAGCCTCACTGGACAAACAGTTGGCAGGGAGGCTATCAGTGGCCCAGCCCTGAATAATCCCTCCCTCCTCTAGCCACACCAGCCCACTGTCCTGTCCCCTTCCTCAGTGCACTAGCCTTCTCCCACCTGTCATCCAGTCTGTTGCCCCCCCTCATCTTGTTCTCAGTCCTCTATCTTTCCTCCAGGATGAGGCTGAGGATAGAGGGGATCAGTATCTTGTCCATTGTCTCTTCTCAGTGCCATTAAATGCACCCCCACAAACCCCCAGAAGGTACCATTCCACAGTCATCCCTCCCATCTGCCTGTACCCTACACCCGCCCTGACACAAAGAGAGGCAGATCCATTTAAGCCAGAGACACCATCAGGTGTCACTGTGGGGGAGTGTGCCTATGAGACCATTTCAGCAGATGACCCTGCATGTCAGTGTCATATGACTCTGGATGTTCATGTGTTACAATGCCAGGGTGTGCCAGTGCACTTCCTGGGCAGTGTCAATGTGCAGCTGTACCAATCCAGGTTCTTGCACTGAGTGAGGGGGTTGGCGGGGAGCTCTCCCAAGCACTTACCCTGTGGGCTGTGTCTCTGGGTGTAGACAACTGCGGCGGCAGCAGCGAGTACAGCACAGCAGGCCCACGGGACAGGAGCAGCCATCTGTTGGGAGAACACAGGCAGAGGGAGGGGGCAGCATCAGCCTAGGCAGGAACCTCCTGGTGAGCCCCCTCCTCTTCTCAGGCAAGACTGGGAAATCCCAGCCCCAGGGCCAAGGCACCTTGACCCCAAATGCCCTTCTTAATGGGGCTCAGGTTCCTCTTTCAACAATAGAAAGCAACATTATTGGCATCTATAGGCAAAGGTTTGCTAAGATGGCAGGAGGTAACCTATAGTGGTTTGCTGTTCGATAAGGCTGCTGGCTTAGGATATAGTCAACCGTGGATGAGTTATAGAACATTGGTAATGCCAGAACCCTGTTTCTGGTGGGGGGAGGAATTCTGGTGAGGTTGGTTAATTAGCTATAAACATCACAAACTGAAAGGCGAATGTTTTAACTTAATTGGAGGCCTGTACTTCTCCCAATTGCCTTGAATGGGAGGCCCCTTGCCCAAAACCTGTATGCTTAGGAGCCCCTTGGCTCTGCTCCCACCTCCCATAAGCCTTGCCACTGGGCTCTGGGAAACTTGGAGCAGCAGGGTACGAAGGCAGTGGGACGTGGTGACCCAGGTCAGACCTGGCTTCTGCTTTACGGTATACCAATGATCAAGAGAAGAATGAGGGATATGCACATGAAAGTCCTTTCAGGGATGCCAGCATCCTTCACCCAGCCACAAGCCCTGGGAGACTAGAGCCCCAGCTCAGCCTGTCTGCATCAATATCTACATGCACACATACGGGTACTCAGGGTACACTCAGGTCATGTCCCCAGAAACCAGGTTGGATCCAGTGGCTCCCGACCTGTCATCCTGCTTCTTGGGATGGATCCAATAGGTTCCCCCCCTATACACACACACACACACATACACTCACACCTGGGGGCAGGGAATACCTGTTTCTTGCAGAATAGGCCCCAATTGTGACTCCCACTCCAGTTTGAAGAGAAGGGAACTATCAATCAGAGAAACAGAAATCTCAAGAGGGATATGGCCAGACACTCAACCAGGACCACTGTCAGAGATATAAACACACAGAAAAGATACAGGAGAGAGACACCACCCCAAATAACACAGAACCCAAATGAAACAGCTCCACATACTGGAGGAGATGTAAAGATACTGGGAGAGCCATTACCAGACAAAGCCAGAGAAACGGATAAATACAACCAGATGCACAACCAAAGAAACTGAAGTCAGAGGACAGCTGAGACATCACCAAAGAACCTGTCAGAAACACTGTAGAAGATTCAACCAGACACAACCAGACAAACTACCAGAGAAAGAGGCACAGCCAGAGAAACCACTGGAGATGCAGCCAGAGAGCCAGAGACGTTGTAAGAAACACTGCCAGAGAAACTGTCAGACACACAAGCAGAGAAATACCAGAGAAACTGATAAACACAAACAGGCATACACCCAAAAACACAGCTAGAGAAATAGCCAGAGACACAGCCAGACGCTCAGTCAGGAAGGATCCATACTAAAAACACTGCCAGAGACACTGTCAGACACACTGCCAGAGAAGCTGTCAGGGACACAGCCAGACACACCGTCAGAAATAATGCCAGAGAAACTGCCAGACACAGTTAGAGAACACAGCCAGACACACAGCCAGAGGAACTGACAAAGACACACTGCTAGATACATCCAGAGAAACTGCCAGAGATGCTGCAGACATACCTTTGGCAGAGGGGAGAGAAACGTGGGTGTCACAGCCTATAGCAGTTGGAGTTTTCTGGACCCTGAGGGGCAGGGTGGTGGATGGAGTGAATCTGATTTCTAGAGGTCTTTTCCAGGAGAGGGCTCCTGCCTGTCTTGTGCCTACACCTGGTCCTCACCAGACGGGTCCCCTCATCTGAACCTGATTTCCCTCCAGCCACGGCTGCAGGTGCTCTGACCGCCCCCCCTGCCACAGTTCCTCTTGCTATGCCCTCTCAGGCCTCAGCTACCCCTTCTACATCAGTGACTCCTGGGCCCTAGCTAACCGCCTGCCTGGTTCCTCCTGACCTCGACCACTCCCCCATCTTTAGCTAGTCCTCAAGTTTAGGAGATTAAGACAATGCACAAAGTCACACAGCCAGCAAGTAGGGTAGCCAGGAAATGAACCCAGAGCTGGTGCTAGAAAAAGAAAGAGACAGAGAGAGAGCTGGAGGCTTCTCTCATCCCCCACCTTGACCCTTGTGATGGCCCTCAGCTCCTCCCGCTATGGTCCCTGCCATCTGTCCATCCCTTCCTCTTCACAGTCAGGAAGATAACCCACCTCAGTGCCAGGCCTACTGCCCACAACATGGGAGCACAGCCAGGGCCTGCAGAGCCAGAAGGGCAGGTGGAGCGGACTCAGGTTAGGTCATAGGATGGGAGAGTATTGGGGGGAGAAGAGGGAAAGGTGGCCCCCCAGCTCCTTCCTGGTCCTGGCTAGGTGAAGCAGGTGAGGGGATGGCCAGGCATGGGTGTGCATGCGTGCAGGCACACACCGTGCACAACAGGCACATACCCAGGCCCCCACAGGGGGAGGGGTGGCTTCTTCATCAAAGTCGCCTCCATCAGCCCGATGAGTTACTGTAAGGGCCGGGCCCTGGGCCAACGGGGCTGCAGCCATGGGAGACAAGCACTGCCGAGCGCTGCGGAGTGTGGGGGATGGGGTACTAAACAGACACTGCAGGGTTGGAGGTGCCCAGAGAAGAGAGAAATCCAGGGAGGGAGGAACACAGAGGCAAGGAGAAGAGGAGAGACATAAGTGGGGACCTGGAGGGACACAGAGAAAGAGAGACAGGGAGAAATGGAAAGAGGAGAAGAGATTCAGGGACAGAGAATGGGGAGCACAGGAGACAGGCAGAGATTCAAGGGCAGAGCTATCAATGGACCCAAAGAGAACGATAGAGACCGGGCCTTGCGTCTGTGCCCATCCTAGAGCATCTCTCTGAGCCCACCCAGCCCCTACAATGTGAGGGTAGAGTGCACACCAGGGCCTTTCTGGAGGCTATTGGGCTTCTCCCTAGAGACCCAGGAACTCAGCTCCCAGGGGTAGGAGGGGACTAAGACCCCACCCCATCCCTGCCCCTGCTCCTCAGAAAGTCACAGGCAAGCTTCATTTTCCCTTTCCATCAAAGTCCCAGCTGGGCCCCATTCCCCAGGTGGCGAGGCTGAGGTCAGAAGCCTCCAGGCCACACCACTGCCCTGCCCTAGCTCACCTCAGGTCACCCATCCCAGGCCAAAGAACATTTTTCCCAAGAATTTTCCAACTCCACACCCCATAGATCTGGAATGCAATCCAACCCAGGGAGCCAGCCTGGCCTCTGGCCCTAGTCCAGAAAGAAAAGGAACAGAGGGCACGCCACTAGCAAGAAAGGAGCCCTGTGCCCAGAAGTCCCTAAATCCCTTGTCAGCACAAGGGCCCAATACCTGTTCTGACACTGAACCCTACAGTGTCATCCTTACACACACAGGTGAAATATTAAGGGACAAATCCTGGGGCCCCAACTTACAGTCATTGTCCCCTGTGACACAAAGACACCATCACACAGTGATTACAATGTTCAGTAAAAATAACACAGTTACACAGTGACAATGACACTCAGAGATGTTGATAGTCACCAAAGTGACAATAATGCAATGAGTGACAGTCACATAAATACAACAGCAACAAGAAAATGACACCTGTTGACACTGACACAGTCAGTGACAATCACCTCAACATCAAAGATGTAACAAGATGGACAGTCGTACAGAATGACACCTACCATGATTATCAATACACAGTGACACAGGGACACTGACACAGTCGTAATACTAACACCCATGGAGGCTGACAGTCTCCAGCAGTGACACTGACAAACACAGTGACATAATGATCAAGGACCTCAATTACCCAGTTTCTGAGTCTGGCTTAGGATCCAGGGCCCAAGACTCCTCTTCCCAGCACAAGCAATGTTAGGCCCACTCCCCACCCCATTCCCCAGCTGAGGAGAGAACCTGAGGGAGGAGAGATGTTAGCTTTGAAAAGCTCCCACTTCCCCATGCAGAGTCAGAGAGCAGTTTCAGTGTGAGCTTGACCCTGGGGAATCCCTGCCACAATCAGGTTTGGGGTAGGGAGGAGGTACAAGCATCATTGATCAGGTCTCAGATATAATTGTGAATGTTGATCTGCAATAGTGTATTCAGCTTTAGAGTGCTGGTTGGCATGGGTGTGTTGAGGGCCAGGTAGGCTCGATCTGGCCTGGACAGTGAGTGAGAAGGGAGGCTCCAGGGAGTGACCTCAAAAGCAAAATTACTATCATATCTCCAAGGTGAGAAAATTGAGATTCAAAGAAGTTCACGGGCCTGGTCACCCCTGAGGTCAGGGTAGGGTCAGGAACATTCCATTGATGAGGGCATCTGGCCTGGGGCAGGACCAAGATGACATCTCCACAGCTTCCAGTCCTCCCTTGGCAACCTCAGACCCCAGAATCCCAGAGTGAGGGAAAAGGAAGCTCTGTCCTAGGGCCTTGTCCCTTTCCCCTCTCCCGGGAGCAGTCCTAAAGCGTCCTTTCCCGGGCAAGAACATAAGACATGGCATAGACTAACCATTTCAAAGGCCTGAGGAACTCTAGAGGTCTCAGCCTTGCAAAGGAAGTAGGCTAGAGCAAGGATGAGAGGCACATAAGCTTGGAGATGGAGAGAGAAAATGAGAGACAGGGTAGAGGCAGTGATAGGAACAAGGACGAAGTGGGCAGAGAAGAATAGCACTTGCTGAGGGGGAGCCTGGAAGAGACAGTCAAGGCAGGCGGGAAGCTCCAGGAGGGGAGGAGGGGCCAAGGCTCGGAGGCCCCCAGATCCCACCAGGCCTAGGCAGCCTGGACAGCGTGGGCGGTGGGGGCGGGGGCAGAGGCCTGAACAGTCCAGAGAGTGGGGGTGGGGAGTGGACAGGCTGAGGAGGGAGGCCTGGCCCCTGGCAGCTGGCCCAGCAGGCCCCCCACTGGGGAGGGGGGCGGGCTCGGGTCAGGGGCCAGCTCTTTGGCTGGGGCCGGTTGGCCAAAGGCTCCCACTCCCTGTGGCGTCTCTCCCTCCAGTCTCTCTCTGAGTCTCTTTCTCCCTTCATTCCTTCTCTCTTAGTCTAGAATTGTCTTGTCTCTCAATTCTCAGTGCCCTTAACCCCAAGTAGCGCAAAGAACCCAGAAGCTATCCCTGGGTTCAGGGGTCAAGCTTCATCTCTTTGTGGGCTACTACATCCCCATCCACTCTGGGGTCACTGAGAACAGAAAGCCCCAGTGCTCAAGGAGAAGGATCCTACCTGATCATAGACCCCCTCCTCCTTTCCCCTTAGAAGGGGGCAGGATGAGTCCGGCACCAGTGGGAGGGGGGCTAAGAGGGAGGCAGGGGGAGTGGTCCCCCAGCTCCAGCCGCTGCTGGCCGAGGTTGTGGAAAAGGAGGCGGCCCAACGTGAGTGAGTTGGGGGTGGGTATCCGCACCTGCTGCTGTGACCTCCACAGCCGGAGATGGGGGCCTGGGGGGGGGGACAAGATTCCGATGGATTTTGGCAGCAGACAGGATTCTGAGTGCTCAAACCCCCCACCCCCAGCCTTCTGCACCATGGGGACCCTGAGATCAGCATGTGTGTGCCCTAATGCACATGTGTGCAGTTGTGTGGTGGGGGAGCCTGGGGCCCTCACATGGCTGGCCTGGCTAGGTAGCAGTCCTGGGGAAGCAGGAGTCTGATTCCCACAAGCCTGTGCCCACACGTGCAGTCTTACTCGGGGCCTGCATGCTGCCTGGTGACCTGGGCATGGGCTGCACTGCACATACACATGGTGCCTACACAGCCCTCTGAGGGCAGGAGGCTTGGGCATTCTTCCCCAAAAGTCCAGCCCCAGTCTCTCAAATGAGGAGCAAAAAGGGGCAGATAAGTTCATATCCTCCCTTTGGGTACATAGGCTCTGGACAGAGTTACAGAATCTAAGGCACAAGTGCCAAGTTCCCATCCGTCATCCCAGAGTCCTTTCTGGCTTCCAGGAGAATCAGGAGGACCCTGCCACCCAGGAAACACCCACACACCAATCAGGTTGAGTCTGCTGGGAGGGAAGCTGCTACTCTTGGAGGAACAGAATGCGGCAGCAGGAGGTTAGACAGCTGGAAGAACTCCATGAAAGATGGAGGATGGGCAGAGGTATAGGGTTGAATGAGACTTCCCTTAGCTAGAGAGAGAGGGCTGGAAGGGGATGAGGAAGGAGTCTGCATGGCCCTCCCTGGAGACCAAACGATGGACAGAATGGCTTTCCAGACATGAACTATGGGACACAGACCTATTTGCCTCAGAATCTCCTACCACGCCCCGCTCCTGGCCCCATCACCATCAGGGTGCAGACACACCCTCAAACACATACAAAGACACCATATGCATGCAAGCTACTATACACACAGGGGGGAGGGAGGACAGTGCATGTGAAGTGTAGGAAGATGGTCTTTCTGACAGAGCCAGGCTTGAGTGAGCGGCACAGAAGCAGCTTTGACAGTCTTCATGGAAGTGTCCTGTTCTCCCTGCCCCCCTAACACACATGCGCACCGTGAAAGCTACTTCTAAGGAAGCTTCTGGTCTGCTGGGCAAGAGCAAGCTATCCTTCCTCCCCCTCATTCTCCCCTCCTTACTGTGGGGAAGCCAGAGCTATCTGTTCCTGATGGGTAAACACAAGCATGAGTACTCATGTACACTCACAAACACCAGCAATTCAGGGGCACATAGCACCCAGTACGTACTTCACCTCCAGACACAGCACACACTTGGACTCTCAATACCACCCAGCAGAGCCCTCCCAAACCCCCCATTACATAGCCACAGGGTTATAGACACACCCAGACAGCCTCACACTGACACTGGCATTCAGAGAGGACCATCATGGCCACAATCACAGCCTCCCACGTGGACACTCGCTGCCACAGCCTCAAACACACTGGTGTATACACACACACACACACACACGCATTACAGTCTCAGTCATGCACACACACACACACACACACGGACTCCCTCATACACATTCACTCAAAACAGTCATGGTCTCACATATGGATACCATCACACACTCAGAACAGTCGATCTTCCATACAGACACCATCACACACCTCCAGAAACTCAGCCTCCCCCTCCAGTCACCCCAGCTTCTCACACCCCCACACCCAGCAGTGGGAAATACACTGAACCATACCATCAGACACTCAGAACAGTCACATCATGCTGCCATGGCTGCATTTAGGGGGAGGAGGATAAAGCCCAGGGTGGCCTAAGGCAGGGAGGGAAAGAGAAAGGGGAACTTTCCTGGTCCCTAAAAAAGTGAGAAAATAGGTGGTTGCTCCCCCAGGTAGCTCCTTTCTCCCCGATGCTGGTTTCACTGGCATTAGGGAATGAGGGTAGAGCCATGCCAGACAGGAGGAGTGAGGAGCCTGTGTGTGTGAGAGATGGCAGCAGTGGGAGCAGCAGGAAAAGCCAGAAAATCCCAGAAACCAGCCTACTCCCTAGGCCCTCCCCTCCCTCCCTTCTCCAGGATCAGGAGCAGCAGCAGCTCTCAGCCTAGCTACCTGCTATGTGATCCCTGGCCTCCCTAAAACCTCTCTGTGCCCACAGCTGCCTGAAGGGCCTGGCTGCAGAAGAGGGAAGAGAGGAGAAGGAGGCAAAGGAAGGGAGGAGGCAGGGCCTGGGCCTCAAACCTGACCTGCCAAAGCCCTGTCATCACTTATCAGGCCCAAAGAGAAGTGGGGACCAACCCCAAGCAGCAGGCAGGCAGGCAGGAAGGTAGAGGACTGGAGGATGCTCCCCTAACTAACCACCGAAGACTAGATTCCTAAAGTGCCCTTGGACCCTGCAGCCCAGCCCCCACCCCAGGGCCCCTTGGAAGCTGCGTTGAAGTCCAGGCAGAATGAAATCCAGGCTATGCTGGCCAGGCCCCAACCAGGCAACAACTGGCAATGTTGCTAACATCTTTACTACTCGCCACTCCAGGTGAAGCTGCCCTCACTCCCAGATGTCCCCATCCTAAAGGGCTCCATGGTAGCCAGCCAGGCAGCCAGGCATGATAAGCACCGGCAGCAGGCCCTAAGCAAACCAGGCAGGGCAATCCCCTAAAGCCAGGTGATGGGGACTTATGGAAACCAGGCAGCTAAGAGGAAAGAAACCAGGCAACAGGGTCTAAGGAAACCAGATGGGGTAGAGATAGGGGGCAGGGGGCTAGGCAGCAGGGCCTAAGGACATCAGCTGACAGGACTCAGAAGATGGTAGGCTGTGGGGGCCAAACAGACCCTGGCAGCGGGGGCTAAAGTTAGCTAGAAGGTGGAAATCAAATGAAACAAGGTAAGAGGCTCATCCTCCCAAAAAACAACTCACTGCCATCAAGTTGATTCCGACTCAAAGCAACCCTAGGACAGGGCAGAATTGCCCCCAAAGGGTCTTCAAGGCTGCCATCTTTATGGAAGCAGATTGCCACATCTATCTCCCACGGAGCCGTTGGCAAATTTGAACCGTTGACCTTTCCTTTGGCAGCCAAGGGCTTAACCACTGTGCCACCAAGGCGCCTAAGAGCCCACAGGATGTGAGAAAAGAAAGATATCAGAGGCTCATCCCCTGTCTAGATGTCACCCCCACACCCTGGGCCTCTCTCTCAGTAGCCCTCTCCCACCCAGACGGTGGTCCCCTCCCCCAGGCCGCTGGACACAGCCAGAGCCCCCTCCCCTCCAAGAGGCCTGGTCCGATTGCAGCCAATGGGCCCCGGCCCCATCCCTGGGACCTCAGGAAGTCCCAGTCCCTCCCACCCGCTGCAGAGGCAGGGGGGATTGGGGGGAGAGAAAGAGAAGAGAAGAGAGACAGCTTGGCAGGGGGAGCGCGCCGAGCAGCCGCGGGGGGCGGGGGCCGAGAAAGGAGCGGGAAGCGCCGAGGCGGGCTGGCGGGCGAGCGCGGGCGGGGGCGTCGTGGCGGAGGCGGAGGGGGACAAGAACCCCGGCCCTGAGGCCGCGCGACCACTGACCTGGGTCCCCGCGTAGGCGCCCGTCGGTGCCTCCGGCGCTCCGTGGGTCCGCCCGGCTGCCCGTGGGCATCAGGTCCCCGGGGCTCGGAACTGGGGCCGGGGCGGCAGAAGCGGGGGCCCTGCGAGTCCCGGCAAGCCGGCAGGCGTAGAGGCCGGACCCGGTTGGGGGAGACACGGGCCGAGCCGCCGCGAGCAAGGCAGCAAGCGGGCCGGGAGGAGGGAGGAAGGAGCGCGCCACGAGCGAACGAGCAAGCTAGCTAGCAAGCGGAGGGAGCGAGTGAGGGACGGCATGCAGTGAGGTCATCCTTTGAATCTAATTGTCTGAGTCAGGAGGAGATGTGGCACTTGATCGGAGGGGAGGGGAGGGGGAAGGGACCCTCCCGGCTCTGGGCCCGGGCCCCTCCTCACACCCTAGGGCAGCCAGGGCCTCCCTTCCCCACCCCCCTGCCCTAGCAGATAAAGTCTTCTCAGGCCAAGGCAAGCAGACCCCTGATGTCTCGGAGCTGACCCCTGTGGCCTGGGGGTATCAGTCCCAGCTCTGAGCCACCTTCCTACTTTCTAGGAGTGATCGGGAACCTCCTCACCTAGACCCAGATCAGCTTTCAGCTTGGTGAGTGATAAGGTGAAGTCCCCTACCTACCCTGGTCATATTCCTACTGTTGAAGATAAAGGGGAAAGTTCAACCTGCCTTCCAAGTTACTTCATGCACTTTAGGAGCATGGGGTCCTCAACTCTATTTCCCAAGTCACTGCCTAAACTAAGAATTTGAGGGGGATCTGGACACTGAACCCCAGCTCACCACTTCCCGTCATCTGGGAATAACTGTTCAAGGCCACCCGGTCTTGTAGTTACTTCCTCTACTTTGGGGAACATAAGGACCCCCAAAGAATCCTGGGGTCCCCTCATTTTGCATGCCCAATCCCTCCATCAGGAGGCGTAGGAGTAGAGCCAGATCTTAGGGTCTCTAGGGGCTGCCCAGGGGATCAGGCTGCCCAGATGGTGGGGGTTATGCCAGCGTCTGGGGCCTGAGCTTTTGGGTGTACACATCCGTGCGTGTACACATAATAAGCACACGCACACATGTGAACATGTATGGGGCGGGGAGGGGGCAAGCAGCTGGGGATGCTCACACCGAGGACCACACACCCCTCCCCTCGCCCCGTGGGGGAGGGGTGATAAATATTTAAGGGGCTTTTAGCTCTGAAGGGGCTGAAGCTGGGGGAGGGAGGGGGATCCACACTGCCTGATTAATGGGGTTACGGGCTTGGATCAATCCATCCGCCCGCCGCTCCCTCCTCCCTCCTCCTCCCTCCCTCCGCCTAATGCGCTTTATCAGGAGACGCTTTTCTGACTTGGCAGCGTCGGGCGTTTTAAATAGACCCATTTAGAGCAGGGGTTGGGGGGAGAGATGGAGGGGGAGGGAGACAGAGATTGAGACAGGCTGGGAGACAGAGATGAACAGGGAGAGCGAGACAGGCCCCGGAAGAGAGAGACTGGAAGAGGAGAGACTGAGAGGGTACAGAGACACGAGATATTAGAGGAGGGCGAGACTCCCCCAGAGGCTGAGATGGAGTGGAGGTAACGGGAGGCCAAAGGAAAGCCAGAGGGCCAAGGAATAGAAACAAACAAACAAAAATAAAAAAGAGAGGAAAGGAGCCACCCGCAGCGCAGCCGGGAGAGACTCAGAGAGAGGCTCTCTGCAAGGGCTGAGTGCTAGCCTGGGAGACAGCAGATATCTGTTATTTCCAAAAACAGTTTTTCATCCACTTTGTTAAATTAAAAAGCTGTTTTTAAAGTGGTGGTGAGGTGCTGCTGGGGGAGGGTGGACAGAACTGCCAAATCCTCCCTTCCCAGCGGCGGCCTCCTCAGCCCCCACAGAAGCTGCCTCAGCCTGAGCCCCCGGAGTGTTCTGTAGCTCCCCTGCCTCCTGTGCTCCTCAGGGATTCCCCAGGACAGGGTCAGGGCATCTGAGCTACTGTTCACTGGCAGGAAGTCCTTCCTGCTGTCTGGCCTTAGTCCCTTCTGCTGCAGGGAGCCGGTTCTCTAGTCTGACCATTAGCTTTCTCTCCACCTCCTGTCCCAGCTCCCTAGGGTGTTCCCAGCTTTGGTGGATTATGGAGTAGGGGGAGAGGAAACAGGGTGCCCTCCCAACTCAGTAGCCCCCTTTCCCAACAAGCCACCAGACTCCTCCCAGGTATGCCCCCCATAAATATTTATTATCTGTTATTGTTCAAAACCATTTCTTAGCCCCATCCTAATCTGAATTTCCATCAGACCTTCCATCTTTGGGTCCTCTAGAAGTAAACTCTCCACAGACCTCTAGGGCCTCACTTCTTCCTCTCCAGGGCCCCAGCCCCATCTTAAGTGCTTGTTCTGGCCAAGTATCACCCTGGGGTACCCCACCCCACCCTCAGCAACACCCCAGTCCTAGTTCTAAAGGGTCAGCACCCCCTCCAGGCTGGGAAAATGGCCAGTCTGTTTGGAAGCTGAGATGAAAAGCCCAGGCCGGCCTTTGTGGGCCTCTGGCGGGTTTTGGACAAAAGGCCCTTCCGTTCCGCTTCAGCGCCTCGATTCCTTAGATGCCCCCACCCCCGGGCTGCCAATCCAGGGGCCTTGCCTGGCGGCCTGAATGAGAGGCAGGGAGAGTCAAGCCTTGCCCCACAGCTGGCCCAGAAGACTCTGGACTTTTAGGCCTCCCCCCAACCCCTCCTGGCTCCATCCTGTCTCCAAGAGCTCTGGTGGTGCAGTGGCTAAAGTATTCAGCTGCTAATCATAAGGTCAGTGGTTCAAACCCACCAGCCACACTCTGCGGGAGAAAGATGAGGCAGTCTGCTTCCATAAAGATTTACAGCCTTGGCCCTACGGAGCAGTTCTACTCTGTCCTGTAGGGTCACTATGAGTTGGAATCAACTTGATGGCAGTGGGCTGGTGGGATTCCATCTCCTCTAAGCCCAGCTAACCCCCAGTAAAGCCAGAGAGATGCTTCAGGAGCAGAAAGGGGTCCTGAGGACACTGGGACAAAAACACCCTACCACACCCAGGGTTCAGCCATGCTCAGAGCAGAACCTGGCTTCCTGACCTGGCTTTGCCCTTGCCTTTGTGACTATGGGTAAGTCTCTTCCCCGGTCTAGGCCTATCTTGGAAGCTTGACAAGTCCCAGCTGACTGAGCCCAAAACTGTAAGAGAAGGAAGGACAGGAGAACAGAAGGAAGAGAGTGATCTCAAGTCTCTCTTCACTCATAGCCCCAGATATACAGCTCCACTGCACCTCCCTCATGCCCTGAGATGAATCTGCGCCCAGCAGATCTGGTCCCCAGCTCCTACCTCTTCACCACTGACAGCACGCAGAAAGCATCAATATCCTCCTTGTTCTCCAGACCAAACTCTTCCAGGGACTTCCAGAACCAAGGAGGTAGGATGAAGTGAAAAGGCTGGATCTGCAAGGACAAAGGGCACAAATTAGAGGTGACAGAGGACCGACCCATAGGCCTTGGTCCAACTCAGAGCTCATTCCACACTCGCATCCATGAAAAGCGGGAGACTGAGGCAGGCTGTAGGTAAGTGCCTGAAGGGGAAAAGTTGAGAGTAGCCCAGAGACTCCCTCTAGTGCCCCTTGATGACTTGAGGTTCTGAGCCACAGAGACAAAGGGTTGGCCACAAGCCAGAGGCCTGACTGACATCACATACAGATCCACACATTCATACAAACCCACAGACAAGCCAAAATCTTATCACCACCAGTTCAGAGACACTTCTTCTTGTTGTTATGTGCCATCGAGTCAGACCCAATGCATAGCGACCCCTCCTTGGGTTTCCAAGGCCGTATCACTATGGAAGTAGATTGCCCAACCTTCCTTCTGAGGAGTGGCTGGTGGGTTTGAACCACCAGCCTTCTGGTTAGCAGTCAAGTGCCTTAGGTACTACACTACCAGAGCTCCTGTTCAGAGACACAGGCCCCTTCATATCACATACATTCTTACACACCTACTGGCACAGAAACACAGGGCCATAAGCAGGGGATAAAACACCCACAGGACTACCCTCCCTCTTTTCCTCATCACCATTATTAGTGAGCACCTGTTATGTGCCAGGAACTGAGCTTGGAACTTCATAGGCATTATCTCATTTAATTCTCATGATTTCTTCCTGAGAGAGACTCTAGTATTATTCCCATTTGACAGTTGAGGAAACTGAGATTCAGAAAGGTTAAGTAACTTGCCCAAGATCACAAAGTTGGTCATTCCCAAGTCTAGACTGGAGCCTGGGCCAGCCCCAAAGCCTTTCAGCTTTATGAGTTTGCCTCTGTGGATCTCTCCTGCCTTTCCCAATAATAACAGCAGCTAGCACTTGCTCATGGTCCTTATTGAGCCAGACACCATGATAAGCACTTACTATAATTTTTTGTCCTGATTCATGAAAACAGCCTGAGGAAAATGAGGCTCAGAATACAAAAGTAGTTTGCTCAAAGTCACACAAGTAATAGTTGATTGGAGAACTGGTCTTGACTTCAGGGATGTCTTGAAAGCAGCAGTTACTTCTATGGATTCCAGTCACTCAACAGACACCCCTCACCCCACTTCTACAAGACCCTAGAAATCCCCAGGGTCCAACTGCCCTCCCCCTAAACAAGTCTTAGATGTGGTCTGTCAAAGATGTGACGAGCTGTCTAAAGGTACACCCATGAGAAAGGGACTCCATATCATCTCAATCCTGCCCAGAGATGTGGAGCCCTCAATGACCAGGGAGAGGCAGACAGAAACTAAGACAAGGTGCTAGAGACAGGATATCTGACGGTGACAGGTACAAACACACCAAGACACAGCACAAAGGGAAAGAGACAGGGGAAGTCAGAGATAAAGAGATACACATCAGGCCACATAATGACAAAGAGAGTTGGCAAAGGAGACCACAGAGGTAGAGAAGGGGACAGGCTGACATGAAGAGACACAGACACACACCAACAGGCACAGACATGCATATCCATCTGACCTTCACAAGAAAAAAACTATGAAACCAAGCAAGGCTTGGTTAGGCTATGTGTGTATGTGTGAGAGAGAGAGTGTGTGCTGGGGGCGGGGGCACACAGAGTCTGTATCGCTACGCACATTACACCAGCTGCTTCCAGCAATTTCATCTGATTAATAATAAATGCCCCGTAATTACAGCCGTTCCCCCAACCTGTCTTCTTGTTTTTTGCCAGCTGCTGCCAGGACAGCCCACCCCTCCATGGACCCCACAGACCCCTCCATTCTCACCTGGTGCCTCTAGGAGGCTGACAGGATGTGGGTTGATGGGGGAGCCCAGACACCCAATCTGAAGTGGGAACGCTCATCTTTCTACCTTGGATTAATGCCCTCTGCCTCCAAGCATAGGTCAGCTTACTTAGGTCTCACCTAGAATTCTCTCCCCCATCCTGGGTATAACTGTGACCTCCAAGATGGCCCAGAGACCCAGATCTGGGATGCAGGGAGCTGAATCCCCCTTACCCATCCTTTACCACTCACTGGCCAAAAGAAGTCTCTACCCATTAACTTTGCCTAGCCTTGGAACCCCACAGCTTCAAAGAAAGAAGGGACCAGCACAGGGTCCAACTCCATCAGTCCAACCCTAAGCAGTCCCAGAGTCTCTGCCACTCGGGTATCCCCAAGCTTTGGACACTCTGTGACTCCACATCCCCTCCCCATTACTGAGCCCCCCAGGTCCACCTCCTTCCAGGCCTCCCACCCGAGGTCTCCAAGGCAGCTCTATCAGAATCAGCTGCGGGTTTATGCTGATCTGTTTCTAATCGCTGGGGCCTGGTTCACGCTTGCCCCCCCCCCCAATATTGATTCCATTATTTGGAGAGTCATTGACGTCAGGGGCCTGGATGGGTTCCAAAACCGCCTTCTCTCCAGGCCTGGGCTGGGGCCCAGCCACCCCCCCACTACGATTTCACAGAGGGGCCAGAAAGGTCAGCTCACAAGCCAAGGTCACAAGGCATTTGCCCTCAATGACTGGGCTCCTATTGCCTTTTTGGAACCATATGCAGCTCCCTTCTCCTGAGGAAAGGGGCTGTACCTAGGCCTGGGGGGCAGAAGTGCGGTTGGGGCCTGTATAAGGGGGTCTGCAAGAATCTCTCTGGGACTCTGGCTACAAGGAAGGGCTCTGAGGAGGTAGGGATGGGGGGGCAGTGGTACAGAAAAGGATACTTAGGGCAGATTTTGTTTTCTTTGTCATACACTTTTTTTGGAACATCCTGAAGTTGGACTTGAAATGGTTACCACTGACTAGCTGCTTTTTATGTCTGATAGCAGCTGTATTTCCAGACTCTCTAAGAAGGAACTTAAGCTCTGCAGTGCAGGATAACAGATTACCCTAACATGTTGCCATGATTTTACTAACTGGCATCATTAATTTTATAAATCTTTGCTCCATAAATCTCTGTGGCTCTTTCCACATCTCTGTCTCCTTTGTATCTCTTACCCATTCTGCCTTAGTTTCCTCATACTCACATGCTCTTCCAGTGTCTTTTGGCTTTGAGAATGTGTCTCTCTCTCTCTGACTCTCTCTCCCTGATTCTATCTGACCATGATGCAGCCACTGCTACACACCAGCAACTCCTGGGCTCTGGCGGGATAGGATATTTTTAGGATCCGAACCCCATGTTCTCAGATAGACATTAATAACCAATACAGACAGTCTCTGGTGCCTGCAACAGCTATGCAGTCTCAAAGCCCAGCCCTTGGAGGCCCAGAGATGGGGTGCATTCCCTCAGCTAGAGTCCAAGAAACCCAGACCAAGAGAGAGTAGTCTAGCCTACAAACTTATGCCACAAGCCATGAGCCCCACAGGGTTCCCTCTCCCCGTGATCTGTCCCACTAAACAATTCATTCTTCAATATTGACTGAGCACCTACTCTCTGCCAGGTACTGTGCTGGGAGCCAGAGACATGGAGATGAGACAGGCATGGTCTTATCCATAGGCACACTCAGCTTCATGGGAAGGAAAGGATGTTGTTCACTGTCCACTGGCCTCCTACTATGTACCAGGTCTGCACCAGGATAGGAGATACAGTGGTGAGAAGGGAAGATCCTATCCCTGAGTCCCACAGGGCTCACAGGCCACTACTCCTGTAACCTTGCTGAGTGTTGTAATGGGAAAGTATTGGTTGGGTATGGTGGGACATATGGACCGCCCTGGTCTGCAGAAACCTATCCTCCAGCAGAGTTGGGGCTGGGGACTCTTCAGTCCATTCCTAAACCTCAGGAAGGTTGCAGGAGGCAGCAAGATGGCTCCTTTGCTGACCAGAAATCACCATCTTATTCTGACTTCGGTTCCTCCCTCTGCAGCCCCAGCCCCAGCTTCTGGGAGCTGACTTCCCACAGCACCAGTGTAACTTCCCTTCATCTACTCTAGCTCCTCTTCCACTCCTGGTCCCCTGGTCCCAGCTCCAGTGCCCCACAATCCAGCATAGCTCTACGCTCTGGAGTCTCTCTTTGCCCTCTGCCACTGTATAGGAGAGGCAATGACCTCAGGGTTCTCTGCCCACAGAGACCAGCCCCTCCCCACACGAAGCCAGAGCCCAGTGGGTCTGGTCACCCAGGGCCACAGGAGTTTACACAGCTGAGGTCTCCCCCACTCCCCCTATTATGGTGGGTCTGAAAGAGGGGTCATTTCTCTTCTCTTAGCCGCCTTGCTCTCCAGGACCCCCTAAACCAGGCACACATGGTCCTCCCCCCCCAAAAAAAAACCCAATCTGCATTTCAAAGAAAATGCGTTCCATATGTTTCTGATTCATTTACACTTCAACTCACCATGGGGGGGGGCAGAGAGCAGAGGCCTAGCCTCCAAGCCCCCCACCCCCATAGGGAGCTGGAGAGCACATGTCCCCTTCAGGGACAGGGGACAGACACAGCCCAGTCACCTCATGTGAATAGGGGCTGCAGGGTCAACTCCTTACTCTCTGGGCTCCTCTCAGGAGAATGCACCCCAGGAACCCTGCCCACTGGCCTCCTTGGTGGAAGGGGATGTAAAGGCCAGGGGAGTGTCTCCAAGGCAGGTACAATACCAGGACTGGCCATGACCTAGGCTCTTCGGGGGCCATTACTCAAGAAGCCCTTTTGGGAAGAAGAGGATATTGGGGAGTGGGGAACCCTGAGCATGCCCAGAACACAGGATAAGAGCTCAATAAGCATTTTAGAAGCCAAGGTGAAATATAACACAATATGGTCCCCACCTGTCTCCAGCCAGAAGCAGACAGTTAGTTACCTGTGCCAGCCACCTTCTCACCAAGAATCTGGGGCTCCCATCTCCTTAGAATCAGAGATTCAAAATTCTGGAATAGACTTTAGAAGAGTGACTGCAGCTTGAGGTCTGCTCCCTGTCCCCGAATCAGATTATATACCCCTCCCTTCTAAAGGATAACAAGGCATGGGGGCATGTCTTAGAAGGACATGTGTCTTATTTCCCTACACCTAGCTTTTGCTATCAGAGGAATGTCCAAGACTATTTAAGGGGGAATATGCATGTGCATGGCTTGTGAGGGACTCTAAGGGTCACCCCTGTACCAACAAGTCATTCAGACCTTCCTGCTGAACCCAATCCCCTTGTGGAAGGAAAGACAGTGAGGTTTGGCTGGGCCAGTGTTTCCCAGCACCCCGTCCAGTCCAACAGCCCATAGTCCAAGTGAGGAATGTGACCAAAGATGAATCACCTCTCCTCCCCATCTTTGGAGGGGACAGGTCTTGTAGCAGTCTCTGTTCCTCATCTCAACTGCCCTCATATACACCATAAACCAAAGGAAAGCAAGAGTGTGAGTACTTGACTATGAGTCCTAAGTTCTAGTGGGTGTGAACACCACAACCCTAGCAGGGCTGAATGTGAGCCTACAATGGAAATGTAAATCTGGGTGTGAATTCCAGGGTCCCCATGTGAATCTGAGAGTGCCAAGATGAAAGTGTGAGTTCAGTGTGAGCACCGGGACCCTACTGTTTGTCTGAGTGTGAGCTCCAGGAGATGAGTTTAAACATGTGCACCAGGGTCTCATGCTCATGTATGAAGTCCAAGGTGCAAGTGTGGATCTGAGTGTGAACACAGGTTTCAGTATTCATCTAACTGTAAGCCCCAGGTTTCCCATGTGACTCTAAATGTGAGCTCCAGGATGGAAGTGTAAATCTGTGAGTCCCAGAATTCCTATACAAGTCAGTGGAAGCATCAGAACACTGAATGTGAGCCCTGGTTCTAAGGGTTTCCGGAGTGTGAGCTCCATGTGCATCTTGGCGTGAGCACTAGGGTCCCTTTCTGAGTCTGAGTGTGAGCCCCAAAGTCCTCCATAAATTTGAGTGTGATCATTAGAATCCTAGTATGAGACTGAGTGTGAGCTCCAAGATCCTAATATGAATCTGAGTGTGAGTCCCAGGATCTCCAAGGAGTCTGAGGCATGACATCCTGGTATGAGTCTAAGTGTGAGCCATAGGTTCCCCATGTGAATTTCATCCTCAGTGTCCTAGTATGAATTTGAGCATGAACCCCTGGTTCCCCATGTGAGTCTACATGTGGCCCCTGGTCTTAGTATGAGCCCCAGAATGTGAATCCGAGTGTAAATTCCATTGTCAAGCTGTGATTCTGAGTATGAGCCTATATGAGTCTGAATGTAAACCCAAGAGCACAGGATGAGTTGAAGTGCCCCAGTGTGAATCTGAGCAAATTCTAGAGCCCAGGGAAGTCTTGGGTACAAACTTTAAACTGTTAGTCTTGGTATAAGACTCAGGGTCCCAGCTGAAATAGTAGTTCTGATGAGTCTGAACCTTAGGTCCATCTCACCAATCCCCCTAGGAGTCTGCCTAGAGGATCTGTTAGGGTTATGACAGTGGAGACAGAGTGGCACAGCTTACTGAGACACACGGGGGCTCTTTCATCCCTGAGCCCTACCTAGTCCTACATCCACCAGAATATATAATTGTTCAAGCTCCATCCCCACACATGCAATAGCACTCAATCACACCTGGAGTAAGACACACAAAAACATAGTCAGTGTTTCAGACTCCCTGGACACACAACAATTACAGATGCAAAAATACACCCAGCATTTCAGACTTCCACTACCTCAGTGATTACAGTCACACAAACCCCTCGGTGATACAGACACAAATATACATCACACATCACAGGCAAAACAACTAGTGTGCAGACACTCCTACAGCGGCATGCAGACATACATCCAGTGTTGCAGACAAACTGCCAGACACACAGACACACACAGACACTTCTCAAAGAGAGAGACTAGACAGAAAGAGAAAGAAAAATTCTGAATTTTCAACAGGGCGTGAAATAGTCGTGCCTGCCCGAAGCTACTGGGGGTGGGGGCAAGAGAGCGAGCGAGCGGGCGAGCGCTAGAGCTAGACGCTGGGGGAGAGGCTCAGGAGAGGAGAGAGCAGCCGAGGAGGAGAGCTGTCCGTCTGGTGACCTCCCCGCGGCCCAGCCCCCACGCACGGGGAGATACACTACTCCGAGCAACACAGGGGCACCCAGTCCGACTCACACAGAGCCGCACTGAAGGAGACACACATGGGCAGACTCACAAAGAGGCACTTGGACATACACCACAGGCGAACTCACACATGGTCACACAACACAGCACTTACAAAGAGATACACTGGAAGAGACCTACTACATGGAGATACATACAGGAGGACTCACGAGGAGACCACAGGCAGGCTCACGTCGACACGCACACACACACACAGGCGGATTCACAGGGACACACAAACACTGGCAGACGCACAACCATCCGTTCACACCCTTCGGCTCTTTGAAGTCCAGATTTCTGCCGAGGAGGAACCCGCTTTCCCGACTCGTGGGGTCACTGCGACCCCCTAGCCCCGGAATGTTCCTAAACGCGCGCAGCTGGGGGGCGGGGAACAACAGGGACGCTCGTACAATCTGCGCCCCCCCAGCGGACTGTCCGCCCCCACCACCACGCCCAACCTCCCGCGCGCCTGGACGTGGGGGGCCGTTTCTCCTGCGCCCCTGCTCCTGAGTTTGCGGGCGAAGTTTCCCGTGAACTTTCCTGTTCCCCCGGGCGGTGGGCCCACGCGTGTCCCTGCCCTCTCCCCGCGCGCACAAGGGCCGCCTGGCTGTCGGTCCGCGAGAAGGTCTGAGAGTCCAGCTGTGCGCGGCTCACTGCGAGGTACTCACCGCGCCCTCTGACTGCTCCGCGCTGGGAGCAAGGCAGGCACCGCGAAGCGAGCGCCGCTGCTGGATACCACCGCCGAGCCCCGCGCCTCGCCGTACAGGCTTGGAGCCGCCGCCTCCGCCGCCGCCGCCGCCCGCTCTGCACCGGCTCCTCCGCGCTCCGCGGCTTTAACCCCCCCATCCTCCTCCCTCGCTC
>NW_006921872.1:121369-138001 GCF_000298275.1 Orycteropus afer afer | reverse complement strand
CCCCCACCCCAACTCGCCCCGAGCTGGCCTGCGCCCTCCCCGGAGCTGGCACACTGGCCCGCTCTGGCACGCGTACTCCCCTCACACTCGCCCTTGTTTGGGGGCGCCCTCCAGACGGCTATCCCTGCGCTTCACGCTCAACCCCGGCCGCGGGTCTCACAAACGCGCGCTCACACACATCCACACCCATTCCGCTCGCTTTTCCAGAGCCTCTGGGCGCGCAACCCCCGGGGTCGCTCATTCATACTGTCACTCAGCCTTGATCAGGTCTCTCCTGCGCACACTCCCGCACCTTCAGGCCCTGACAGCCTCCCAATGACACCCTGACACACTCCAGGCCAACTCTCGGGGTCCTCAGTCCCCAGTCCCCACTTTGAGCAAAAGAGGCCCGTTTGCTTCGCCCCAGCCCTATCCTTACCGTCCCCCCCCACAACGACCCCTCCCAGTTACACACTACAGATAAATCCCTAAGTAGGAAGGCAAAGGAAGGTTTACGCTTTCACCTCCTAGAATGGATGGGGGGGGGGGATGGCCACGTCTCCCTTGACACCACCAGCCTTTCCTTCCTCACCCCCCAGGACGAAGCCTGAGAAGTTTCCACCGGGATACAGGGGAGAAGGAAGGTGCGCCCGCCAAGCTTGGATGGGTAGTTTCAGAGAGCGAGGCACACCCCTCCGCGAGCTTGGCGCTAGAGGCTCAGCCTCCAGCCTTCCTTTCGCAACCTGGGCCTCAAGAGGGGTCTATGTGCTCAGCTCAGTCGCCACTCCTAGGCCTCCAATCTGGCTGCAATTTGGGGGATTAAAGTTAGACAACCGAACCGTCTTCTGAGGCTAGGCAGGAGCGCAGCGGACAGGGTGAATGCCAGAGGCGGGAGAACCAATTCCCATCTCCACCCCATGGATTTTTCACCTGACCTTTGACCCATAATCCCTGCGCCTTCTGCTACCTTTTTCCTCCTTCAGGGAAGTACTCCAGGGCTGGGGGCAGGGCAGGGCAGTATCTCGTAGTTTCCTCACGCTCTTCCCTAGGAGTCTATCCAGAGCACGCGGCCCCTTTCTCAACAAATGCCCCTGGGATTCCTGTTGCAGGGTACAAACCATCTTGCCCGCGGCTGCTGAACCTTTTCACTTTCATTTCCGTGCGCGAAGAATCCCCTCTGTGCGAACTGCAGGGGTCATCCAGGGCTGAAGCCAAGAGAGGGTTTGCTGGGGATTAAGGACACACTGTGAAGAGGTAGCGCCCAGCTGAGGTCCCCTACCCTGCCTCTTCAGACCGCCAGGCTCCTGGGCCGCAGGCAGGTGGGCGTGGGGAAGGGACCAAGGAAGCAGAGCAGACGACAGAATCTGGGGGACAGGAATTGCCACTTTCTGTCTGCCGAACTGGGCCTGGGCGAGAGTTAGTTCTGGAGACCGGCCCTTTTCTCCAGGGGCGGACTGACCTGGGCGCTCACGCCGGGCCTGGGAGCGGCTGGCAAGCTTCAAGATCGCCGAGTCATTCGTGAGCTGACTTGCCCTCCAGATGCTTCTGTGTCCCGCGATCAGCTGCGTTTTGCCAGATTGGGAGCAGTCACGAGTTCTGCCCCAGACCAATGTCCCCTCTCCACCTGGGGACTCAGAGGCTGTGCGCCGTGGGCTGCCGTCGGCAGTGCCCCAGTTCACGGGTGCCAGGGTAGACTCATCTCAGGATATCTGGGGTCCAGGAGCCTCAAGGGTCCGTATGTCCAAGGGTCCGGGGAGGCCGAGGGGCGCACGTCGGACCCAGTCTCGGCATCTCTGGGTGTGCCATTCTTACCCGCCCAGGACTCAGAAACCGCGCCCGCTTCCCCGGGGCCGCAGCGACACCTGGCGGTCACCGTGGGACGCGCGTTTCCCCTCAGGCTGCAGCTCCAGCTCCAAGCAGAGGCAGCGCCTACCTACCAAATAGTTAGGATGCGACCCCCTTTCCACCGCGTCGCCACTGCCTGGCATAGAACCGATTCCCTTCCCACCTGAGCTGGAGCAACAGGCTACTCATGGGTTTCTGCTCGTCTGCCTCCAATGCACTACCTGCACAAGGACCTCTGACCTTCCTAAGCCTCTGTAATGAACCCTGTTTTCACTGCCTTGAGGGCAAAGCTAATTTTTAGAGGAGGGGAGGGCATCAAAGCCCTGCAAGATGTGGCCCTGTCTCCTCTCCAGCTTTATTAGATGCCCCTATCCCTGGCCTTCCCAGCTCTGTGCAGCCCTCTTCTTTGTCATGATGGGTTATCCCCCTTCACTATGTCCTCCCCTCCTCAGCACAGTCACTAGCTCCACCATCTTCACCACATTCAATTCCTAGGAGTTGGAGGTGGGGGCAGGAACTGGAACTAACACCCCATAGTCCAAAACCCTGATGCCTTACATGTGATAAGGATCCCAGATTTGGTAACCCTAGAAGGCATTGGGAGATTGGGGAAAATTCTCCAAAACTCCCTGGAGTTTTATTGTTACTGAGAATATACACAGCAAAAACATAAACCAATTTACTATGTTCAATTCAGTGACATTGATTACATTCTTCAAGTTGTGCAGTTATTCTCACTCTTCTTTTTTCAGTTGTTCCTCTGGTGGCATAGTGCCTAAGGCACTTGACTGCTAACCAGAAGGCTGGTGGTTCAAATCTACCAGCCACTCCTTGGAAGGAAGGTTGGGCAATCTACTTTCGTAGTGATACCGCCTCAGAAACCCAAGAAAGGGTCGTTATGTGTTGGTCCCACTCAAGAGCACATAACAACAACAACAACAACAAATGGTCACTTTGATTCCATATAGATAGTTCTTTGAAGAACGGTAATATTCAAGGCAGTAATTTTTTACTAGTTAAGCTAAACTATTGTTTCATTTTAAGAACACTTCAGGAGATATTTTTGGTCTAAGGTTTAACATTTACTTCAGAGCAATTGTTTCAGGGGTTCATCCAGCCTCCATGGCTCCAGAAAGTCTGTAGTCTGTAAGAATTTGAAACTCTGTACTGAATTTTCCTCCTTTTGATCAAGATTATCTCGAATCTTTGATCAAAATGTTCAATAATGGTATCTGGGCACCATCCAGTTCTTCTGGTCTCACGGCAAAGGTGGCAGTTGTTCATGGAAGCAATTAGCCACACATTTCATAAACCAAAAAAAAAAAAAAAAGAATCAAATTCACTGCCATCGAGTCAATTCCAACTCATAGTTACCCCCATTGGGTTTCTGAGGCAGTAATTCTTTACGGAAGTAGATTGTCCCATCTTCCTTCTGTGGAGTGGCTGGTAGGTTTGAACCACAAAACTTCTGGTTAGCGGTCAAGTGCCTTAAGCACTGCACCACCAGAGCTCCTTACACGGTCCATATCCTCCTTCTACTCCTGTAAGTCCCTGGGGTTTTAAACCCACTGAGAAAGGGGGTTTCATGGCTAGGACTTCTGGCTCCGCTCTCCACCCTGGCAAGTGACTTAAATTGGATGACCACCCCTCCTCATCTCCCAGGAGTCATATGGTCGGTCCTTCCTAAGATACTTGTGCACTCCTACAGAGATATTCACAAGGAAAGAGAGCCCCCATGCCACTTCTTGTAGTCCACCCTTTCCAGTGCTTCTTCACAAAACCTGCTGATTTCTAACCTGCGTGCAGACAGTTGGAGCCCTGGTATCACAGTGTTTAAAGTGCTTGGCTGCTAGCCAAAAGGTTAGTAGTTGGAACTTACCAGCCATTCTGTGCAAGAAAGATGTGGTAGTCTGTTTCCATAAAGATTTACAGCCTTGGAAACTCTATGGGGCACTTCTACTCTGCCCTATAGGGTAGCTCTCAGTTGGAACCAACTTGGCAGCATTGGGTTTGGTTTTGGGCTTACATAGGCAGTTCCACTCTGATGCACATACTTGGCTACCCAAAGGTACAAATAGTTTCAGACACGGGCTCCCTGTCTTACCTACAAGTGCCAAACACAGTCATGTAAAGTCACTCACCCAGTCTCAAGCAGTCGAATGTGTATATTCAACCTCACCGTGGCATACTGGAAGTCAGGGTCCCCTGTTTGGAGCTAGGAGTCACAGGTCCCAGAACTAACACACGGAGTCCCTAAATCACACACTTACACATGGTGCCCACTTACAGACACACACGGCCTTGTATCAGTCACACTCGCGTGTAACTCAGACACACACGCAAAGTCACACACGTTCTCAATCACCCAAAGTCCCACGCTGGGGTTTGGCGGGTCGGGGCGGGCTCCGGGAGGCAGTTACGTAAACACCCTCACTGCCCCCCCTCATTCCCCCTCATCCCCCCCCCCTGCTTCCTCACACAGTGCCAGCGCCCGGGGCGGCTTGGCCCGAGCCCGGGAACAGCTCGGCCTCGCGGAGGCTCCAGGCGCCGAGAAACCCGATCCGGACACAGCCCGGGGCCCAGCCAGGGAGGGGGGCTCAGAGCCCCCCCCAACTCAGGGACCAGCCCAGCCCCTCAGGGACGACTCACTCCCATTTTGGGTAAGGTCCCAGCCCCGTACCTGGGACACATTCACAGCACCCTCATTCTGCAAACGCATTGCTAGGACCCTATCACCTGGACTACTGCCTAAGCGTCCCCTGACCCTTTCAACCTCTGACATCAGAAAAGGGCAGAGATTGCCTAAAGGTAAAGAATGGGAGAGGGCTGGAGCCCTAATGGGGGAATGTAGGTATTCAGCCTAGAATTGTCCCCGATTCCATGGAACCACCTTCTTTTCCCTCCTCGAAAAGACCCTCTAAAAGCCACTCTGACAGAGAATCTTTCACTTCTGTCTTAGACTCCAGTTCCAGGCCTTTCTCAGATTTGCTGCCTACCTGCCTACAAATCTCAACATGACTATCAGAACTCTGATTCATTCAGGCCCAAGACCTCCCTTCCTTCTCCTTGATACCTTTCCTTCCTCCTTAGCTGGAAGTTCTAACTCCAGTCTAACTGCAGTTCCTCCTGCTTTGCTAAGAAGTTTGAGGGCAACCTGAAGCATTGGGAACACAGTTCCTAAAAACAAGAAGGATTCAAGCTGGAAGTCATGGGCTAGGCACCGAGAGGAGAGGAGAGAACGCCTACCCCCTCCCTGAGCAACCCCCTTCGCACTCTGCAGCCCGGACTCAATTTTTCACAATAGCTTTTGAGCGTCCGCCTGTGCTGCCCAGGCCCAGGCGGAAAGGGAATTTCCCCCTATGTTCTCTGTTAATGAACAAAACATTTCATGTTGAAATTCCTCCTCTGCCCCCAGCCCAGTGTCTCTAGGGCCCCCTAGCCTGACCATGCAGGGGAACCTCTAGGAGGGGGGTAACAGAGTAGGGGGCAACCCCCAAGGGAAGCACAGTTTACATTGGGGGGCATCTTTTTTCATAAATAATTAGAGTGGCTTTTTTTTTTTTTTTTTTCCACTTTTGGCTAAAATTACCCACTCCTGTGGCGGCTTTCCAGAAAGGGCGGCGGGAGGGCGGCTAGAGCTGTCCCGTGGCCCAGGACATGGCCCCCCTCCCCCGTGCGAGGAGCCGTCCCCGAGTTGTTTTCCTGGTCTCTTCCCCTTGGATGTTTTTTTGATTATTAATCACATTTTCCATCCACAGGCTCAGTCCAGACCCCCTCCCCTCAGGGTCAGGGCTGGACAGAGGGAGGAGTGTCGGGCTCCAGGAGGATGAGTTGGGGACAAGATGGGCAGTGACCTCTGGCCCTGACCAACTCAAAAGAGGCTGTCAGTGGTATTTCACAGATAATACCCTCACTATCACATAGTTGGACCTTAATCTATACAAGTGGAGTAAATGAATGAACAGGTGTCCAGCTGTTTGCAGAATCCAGCTGGCTCTAGAAGGCAAAGCTCCTAGTGCTGGTCCCCTGGTGCTACAGACAAGGAAACAGCCCAGAGAAGTGGAGTCAGTTGCCCAGAGTCACACAGCAAGTTAGGGCAAGGGCCAGAGTAGTACCCCAGAATGCTGATGGCTCCTCATTAATTGTTTGTCAATAACATGTATTGAGGACCTACTGTATGTCAGGCATTGATCTAAGTGCTGGGATACAGCAGGGAGCCAAACAGACAAAAATTCCTATCATCTCAAGATGGGGGAGCAACTGAAAACCCCATATACTGCTGGTGAGCATGTTTAAGTTGGTAGAACCACTTTGGAACACTATTTGGCAGGATCTAGTAAGCAATTTCACACCTAGAAATATACCTAACAGAAATGATTATGTATGGTCACCAAAAGACATGTACAAGAGTATTCATAACAGTTTTATTCATAATAGCCCTTAACTGGAAACAAGCCCAATATATATATATTGTGATATAGTCAAAGCGAAGAAAAAGAATCAGCTACAATGACACACAACATGGACACATCTCATAGACAAGAGGTTGAGCAAAGGGAAACAAACAAACTAGATACAAAAGAGAGTACATACTGAATGATTTCATTCATATAAAGTTCAAGAACAGGAAAATTAATTTCTGGTGACAGAAATCGGAGTAGTATTTACCTTTATTGAAGTAGCTCTGGTACCATAGGGCCTAAGGCATCTGACTGCTAACCAGAAGGTTGGTAGTTCAAACCTACCAGCCACTCTGTGGAAGCAAGACTGTGGAATCTACAGCTTCGGAAACCCAATGGGGGTCTCAATGAGTCGGGATCAACTCAATGGCAGTGGGTTTGGTTTTTGTTTGTTTGTTTGTTTGTCTGTTTTATTGAGGGCATGTATAAAACAAAACAAACATACAACAACAACAAAAAAAAAACAATCTCACGGCCATCGAGTTGATCCTGACTCATAGCGACCCTTCCTTGTGTTTCTGAAGCTGTATCTCTGCGGAAGTAGATTGCCCAACCTTCCTTCCGAGGAGGGACTGGGGAGTTTGAACCACCAGGCTTCTGGTTAGCAGTCAAATGCCTTAGGCACTATGCCACCAGAGTTCCTGGGTATGTATACCTATAACAAAATTTGAGCTTGTACTTTAAAGTTCATGCGTTTTGTTGTTAGGTGCTGTCAAGTCAGCTCTGACTCATATAGCAACCCTATGTATAACAGAAAGAAACGATGCTTGGTCCTGTGCCATCCTCACAATGGTTGGTATGTTTGAGCTAACTGCTGTGACCACTATGTCCATCCATATGTATATATTTTTGCCTCAAGAAAATAAAAGTTAAAAAATTCCCTGCCTTCATGGGACTCACATTCCAGTCAGGGAAGATGGATACTAAATGAAATAGATAAGTATACAATTTGTCCATGTGATGAAGTTTACTGACTCTCCACTCCCCTCAGGCAAGAAATGTCACCTAAGAGAGACCTAGACTAGACTAGGCTCCTTAGTCTTCTCTCACAGAGCCATATTTTTTCCTTATAGTTGTTAAGGGCTTTAAACTATCTAATTACCTGTGTAGTGCCTGTGAGCTCCATGAGGGCAGCTCCATGGCTTCTCTAGGCACTTAGAGCATAGAACAAGGGGCTCCTGACATTTTAAATAGATTTAAATAAGTCCTGAATGAATCAAGCAAGCAAGCAGGAGAATCTTGACCTGGGAGAAATAAACCCACAGGGAAGGGAACAAGAACCTGGAAACTATGTGAATGGGTGGCAGCTTCAAGGGATGGGAAAGAGGGTTTGATATCTAGTAAGGGGTTAAGCAGAGGAAACAAGCGGAGCAGAAGCCCAGAAGACAGGCTAAGGGAGCCCATGTGGATCTGAAACCACATCCTGAAATGTCTTTGGTGTCAAGGTCATGGCAGCTTGGAAGGGCATGAAGTAGGTGAAGAACATAACCTGGTTTGAGTTTTAGCAACATGAGTGGGGCTGCAGGGTACAGACTGTTGAAGAAGACTGGGGCTGGAGGTGGGGCGGCCAGGGAGGAAGTGTTTGCAGTGACCCACAATAGAGAGAACTCCAGTCTGACCTGGGGCGTTACATCAGGCTAGAGAGAGACGACAGGGCTTTTTGCTTCCGTATTGCATGAAGGAACCATCTTGTACCCCTATACACAGAAGGTGGCCCCCCTGGACACTTGGTCCTATATCTGCTTTACCAAGGCCCCTGTCCCTGGGTAATCCAGGAGTCTGTACTAAGGTTAGAATGAGAAGCAGAGAGGGAGCAGAGAGGGAGCCAAGGGACCAGTCGGGGGTGAGAGGGACAAGGGAGGACAGAGCGAGGGTGGGGAGGGAACTCAGTGTTTGCAGGTGGAAGCAGGGGTATAGACTCGCAAAATCGCAGATGCAATTTCTCATTTTGAGTTGCAAAACTTTGTCTGAAATTAATTCTGTACTCAGAAGCACAAAGTCCCTCCCTTCCTCTCTATCCCCGCCAGCTCCAATCCCCTCTTCCAATCTCTGCGCAGGAAGTATCTGTCTTCAAAGGACTGTCCCCTCCTAGTGTCAGCCCAGTCTGACCTTGATCTCTGCTGCTTTAGGGCTGCCACCCTGATTGAAGGGCAGGGATTGGGGGTCATTAGTTCCCTCCTTTCACCTCCCATGGCTTCATGCCCCATCAGTCTTCCATTCACTGAGGTAAGGAGAAGGGGAGGAAAAGCTGCCACAACTTCCCCCCAGAAACTCAACTGTGATGATTGAGAAGACAGAGATTTAAAGACTGAAAGCCAGAGACATCAAGTCCCAGGGAAAGAAACAGAGGCAGAGGAGGAGTCCAAGAGAGTAAATTGAATTAAATTCAATTCAACAGACATTTATTAGCGCCTACTGTGTGCCAGGCTCAGAGGGAACATTGTGTACAAAAGCACAGATGACTCCCAGGCTTTTGGCGTGAGTGACTGGGAGATGATGGTGCCATTCATGGAGCTGAGGAGAGAGCGGGGCTTGACAAGGCCAGTTGAAGAGTTCATGGGACAATGGCTGGGCTGGGGCAAGGATAGAGAAGGGCAGAGAGGGCCTCAAACATACCAGCTGGTTGCAGATATGCGGTTTCTGTTCAACAATTTTGGGTGCCCTCATCAAAGTCCCAGATTGAACTGAGCCCTATGGGGGTGCTGGGGGTTGAAGAGATAGACCAGGGAGCAAGGAAGAGATGTAATGGAGGGGAGGATTGAAGCTGAAGCACTGGCAGCCATTATTAAAAGTCAGAGGGGGAAGATGAAAGACTTCCAGAAGGCAGGGAAGGTGTGGTGACCCCAGAGGCAGAAGGAGAGCCAGGAGTCAGGGTTGTCATGAGGCCAAAGAGAAGTTTGGTGTGGCCCAGAAAGAGCCTTGGGCTTTAGCAGCCAGGAGTAGGGTGCGGCCAGTGGGACCAAATTGGGGCTGTGGAGCTGTCCGGTGCAGAGCTGGGAGCAGAGTGTAGACTTCTCCCCCAGCCTCCCCGCCTGGTCCCTGGAGCCCTGCTGGGTCTGGGGGCCTCTTACTCAGGCACAGAGGCAGAAAAGAATGCAAAAGCTTCCTTCCCAGGCCCCAGTGTCCAAAATTCCATCCCAGAGCCCTTGGCTCCTGGCCTTACCAGGAGGGTCGGGAGCCCAGAGTGGTTGGGGAACCCTGGGGACCCTGGGGGTAATTGAAACCAGGGCTAAGACATTAGAAACCATAACGCCGACTCTCCGGCTCCCCCAGGATAGCTCCTGGTTTTCTTCTCCCTCTATCCTCTCTGCTGCTGACAGCTCTGCTTTCCCGGCCCCCACCAGCTGGGCCGCTGACCCTCTTCCCCAAACCAACTAGAAGGGGCCTCTAAGCAGATGCACCTAAAGCAAGTCCCTAGGGACTTCTCCTCTGTGCTTATAACACTTCAGTGTGTACTAGGCTAACCCTCCATAATTAAGTCCCCAAACTCTAATCTCAATCCCTCACTGCAAAGCCTATCCCAGGGGGTTGAAGTCAACAATGGAAAGGAGAAGTGAGGAAGGAAGGAGATATAGGGCAAGAGTGGCCCTCAGTTAGCAGGGGCCCAACACCACACCAGAGTGGGATACTGGCTGGGCCTGATCTGAAGCAGGGCAGGACAGGCTGCACACCAGGGTGGCAGGAAGGCGGGAGGTCAGAGAAGGAATTCCCTGACCCAGAGTGCCCCTTTGAAGCCTCTTTCTCTTCCCCATGGTCTGTCTGTTTCTATTTCTCTCTCTCTCTGTCCCAGTCTTTGTCCCTGACAGAAAGGACAGGAAGTCACACGTTTGTCAGCCTGATGGGAAGGTCCTCCCCTTGCACAGTTGCTGAAAATTCCAGGATTCCTAGATTCCCCATAAGAGCTGGTGCAGGAATCTGTTCCCTATGTCTCTCTGTCAATCTCTCTCCCTGGCTCTTTCCTCAGATTGAAGATTTCAAGTAAGTACTCCACAACTTTCTGGCTTTGTGGCCTCAAGCAAATAACTTAATGTCTCCAGGCCTCAATTACCTCATGAGTAAATTGGAATGTGTTGTTGTTGTTGTTATTTGCCTGTTTTGAAGACTAGGTTAAATGAGATAATCCAGGCAGGTGTTGAGTACAGGCCTGGTGAGTGCACTCACCCTTTCCTTCATCACTTTGGCTTTCTCCCCATTGCTGTCTCTACCTCTTTGTCTCTGTCACAGTCTTTGTCCCCATCTCTCTAGCCACATCATCCTCTCTCAGTCTTTGACTGTCTCTCTGCCCATCTCTCTCCTCACCTCGTTTTCTCTCCCTATGTCTGGCTCTACCTGTAGCCCTCCAGACAGCCTTACTTGACCCTATTCCAAACCCAGTTGGCACAACTAGCCCAGTTGGGGGTGTAGTGAGGATGTCCAAGGAGGTTTTTAATTTAAACATGGAATTCCCAGCAGCGGGATCACGCCTGGGCCTGAACATGGGTGAATCACAGCCAGTAGAGAGAGCGTGTGTGTCTGCCGCCCTTCCTGGCTGGGCAGGAGAGCTGGGGGCTCGGCTTGGCAGCCTCTTGGAGGAGGGGCGACTTGCCCTGACGGCTCCAATTGCCCCTACACCTGGGCAGAGGCCAGGAGGTGAGGTAACCTCCCCATAGCCCAGGACTGAAAGGGGAAGCCCTCTATCAGTGTAGGGTGATCTACCTACTGGCATAACACTCTGCTCCCCTCATCCCAGCTCCTTCTGTGAGCCTCCCATCCCTCATCCCAACCCCCGCTGAAGGCATATTGACTCCACAGATCCATCCTCTGGCTCTATATCTTTGTCTCTGTCTCTTATCTCTGTGTGTGTCTCTCTCAGCTGTGATCCATGACTTTGGCAGCTGCACCCCAAACTAAGGCGGCCAGTGATAGGACGCTGTGAGGTTGAAGAGTCTGTATTCCTCACCTGGATCACCTTCTTGGCTGTGGTGGGGCACTGTGGGTCTCTGAAAGCAAAGGGCATGGTGTAGAGAAGGAGTTCATCAAATGTAAAACAAATGAAGGTGGGCAAACAGAAGCCCCTAAATGGGGAACTGAATGACAGAGGCTATAGCAGACAGCAACAGGGAGCTCAACTCTGCAGCTCAGCAAGGAGTCTTCTCTGGGGGCCAAGACTGGTCTCAACTAGCCCTAGACACCCCCATACCTGGGCCCCAGCCAGACCCCTCATGTCAGCCCTTGGGCAGAAGGCCAAATAGGTGAGCCACTCAGACACCCCCCTTACTTCCCTAGTCCTAACACATTCTTGCCTCAAGGTGCCACCAGCTTTAAGGAGAGAGAGCTGGGACTACAGGCCCAGAGAAGGGGAGACACTGGGCAGGGTCACACAGCAGGCAGAAGCTGGGACAAGGGCTTTGGTGTCCTGGCAGCTACCCTGGGTCTCTCATGAGGATCCTGTGCCAACACTGGGACAGGGGCCAGACTCGAAATAGGATTTATGTGGGGAGAGTGCCTAGGGATCCTTGAACGTGTGAGTGGCTGGGCCAAGGGTGGAGCATCCCATCAGGCCAGGCCAGATGTGCAGCTTCCTGTCCTTCCGGTAAGATAAGAGACGAACATTGAGACTCTGTGAGGCTCAGAGAGGCAGAATCAGAAAGGAGAGTGAGCCTGGAAGAGAGACCAAAAAACTGACTCAGAAATACAGAATCTGACACACAAGCAGAGATGCAGAGAAAGAAAGATTTGAGTGAGAGACAAGGAGATGCAGAAGAGAGAGCCATGGAATTAAAGACAGACAGGGAGAGACATGAAATCAGAGGAAAACACAGCATCTCAAAGTCACAGAGCAACAGTGAAGTGGCATCAACAATACAGACACAAAATCAGAAACTCAAGCCTGGGAGACAAAAAATAACAGTTGGGAGGGAATCATAGACAGATGGAGGAGACAGAAAGATAGAAAGATCAAGAGAGGCAGAGAGATGGAGAGCAAGACAAAGGGAGAAAAAGAGATCAAAACAGCAGGAGCAGGAAAAGCAGGCGACAGAGAATCTCCTGGTCTCCAGTCTCTCCTGCCTGGTCTCCCCAGGGTGTGAGCCCCTCTTTGCTATTCTCTGGTTTCTATAGCAACAGGGAGGGCCGCATCAAATTTACATACACATTTACATCTTTTCTGTCTGCATAATTCAACAGGTTCTGTGCATATTCAGGAGATTCAATGAAGGTGACTCTCTCAATCTCTCTGCACAAGTACATGGTCATGGCTCCAGTTCTGCCCTTGCAGGGACTGACCTGACCTGTCAAACTCTGCTAACATCCCCGTTCCCCAAACACTCCCTTGTACTTTCCCACTTCTAAATCTTTCCCTTCTCCCTGACAGGGATGCCCTCCCCTCAGAATCAGTCCTGTCAAACAGTGCACACAGACACAGTGCTCCTAGATGGGCGTGGGGAGATAGCAGGGAGTGACCAACATCCATTCTTGCTCTCTGGTAACAAAACAGAGCACAACCAAAAAACAAAACAAAACGAAAAAACCAACTCACTGCCTTCGAGTCAGATCTGAGGCGGTATCACTATGGAAGTAGATTACCCAACTTTCCTTCCCAGGAGTGGCTGGTGGGTTTGAACCACTAGATCTCTGGTTAGCAGTCAAATGTCTCAGGCACTATGCCACCAGAGATCCCTGGTGGAGGAGGCCAAGTTCAGTCAGACTCCTGTCTGGGTGTTTCTGATATGCCAATAAAGGGAGTGCACGGATGGGTCAGTTGAGAGGTCTAAACTGAGCTTAAGGCTGACAGATCTACAAACATGGAAAAACCTGGGAGCACTGCGGCCTCCATATGGAAACTAAGATCCAAGCAGCCCTCGTTCCAACCAAGATGACCAGGAGAGCTAGGACAGAGCTTCAAGGAGCTTTAGGAACAGAAGGGCTGATGGGGATCATTTTGAGGGAGAAACTTTTCAGAATATCAGGCCTTAAAAGTCCTCGTGGGCTCCAAGGTTAAGCTGGGAGGGCCTTCTACAGAGTCTTCTCTGGACATAATTTTTTCTCGCTGGTGGCGTAGTGCCCAAGGCATTTGACTGCTAACCAGAAGGCTGGCAGTTCAAACCCACCAGTCACTCCTGGAAAGGAAGACTGGGCAATCTACTTCCATAGTGATACTGCCCGGAAACCCAAAGAGGGGTCACTATGAGTCGGATCCGAGGTTTTTTTTGTTGTTTGTTTGGTTTATTGCCCCTTGGATCCCTACAGCAGCCTCCTCACTGTTCTTCCTGCCCTGTGTCTCCAGTCCATTCTCTACTTTGCAACAGCCAGGATCCTCTCTAAAACACAAGTCTGATTTTCCACAGTACTCTCTCTTAAAGCCTTCAGTGACTTCCCATCACCCTCAGGATAAATCCAAACTCCTTGGGCACTCAAGTCCTTCCAGTCTGGCCCCTACCTCCTCTGAGCTACATTTCTCATACTCTCCATCTTGAAATTCCTCCTTCAGCCACAGTATTGTCCTTGGCCCCACACCCTATCCTGCTCCTCATCTCTTTGCCTTGGCTCATGCCTTCCCTTTACCTGGAATGTCCTTTCCACTTCTAGCCAGTTCTTCAAGATTCGATTCAGGCATCTCCTCCTCTTCTTGAAGTTTTCCTAGTCCCTAAAGATGACACTGGGGGCCTCCTATGAACTCCTGCAGTCTCATGAACTCCCCTTATTTGTGTACTTACCACATTCACAGTGAAATTATCTCTGTGATTATAGCTCTCATGAGGTAAGTTTTGAGCCTAGTGACTGCATTTGTTACATTGTGGGTGATCATTAGATGTTTGCTGAATAACTAAGATCATTTGGACAGCCAAATTTCAAGGCTAACCTCTATTTTAGAACCTCTAGGGAGCTCTGGTAGCATAGTGGCTAAAAGCACTTGACTGCTAACCAGAAGGCTGGCGGTTCAAACCCACCAGCCACTCCTCAGAAGGAAGGTTGGGCAATCCTACTTCCGTAGTGATACTGCCTTGGAAACCCAAGGAGGGGTCGCTATGAGTCGGGGCCGACTCGACGGCAAACAACAACAACAAGGGCTCTCCTCGGAAGGAAGGTTGGTCAATCTAGTTCCGTAGTGATACTGCCTCTGAAACCCAAGGAGGGTCGCTATGAGTCTGGTTTAATTCAATGGCAAGTAACAACAGGGCTTTCTGCAGAGCCTGCAAAATAATGGACATCCCTTTGTAAATGCTATCACCTTGTGGCCAGACTCAGAAGTGCACCAGAACACCACTTTCCTAGTGCAAGGACCAACATGGGAGAACATGGGAACTGGAGATGCCCAGAAGAATTAGGTCTACCTCCTAAGAGTTGGGTCTGACTTGACGGCACATAACAACAACACCTGCCCTCTGGGAGGAGCTCTGGTAGCATAGTGCCTAAGGCACTTGACTGCTAACCAGAAGGCTGGCGGTTCAAACCCACCAGCCACTCCTCGGAAAGAAGATGAGACAATCTACCTCCGTAGTGATACTGCCTCAGAAACCCACTATGAGTGGTTACTATGAGTCAGGTCCGACTCGACAGCACCTAACAACAACAACTGGCCTCTGGGAGCTCCAGGCTGGTGGTCTACCCAAGTACAAAGTAGGAGGGAGTAGAAAGACAGACCCAATAGCTGTGAAGCCCTGAGGAGGGAGTGCTTAGCCTCAGTCTTGAGTTCCAAGCAGATAGGGTGGCAAAGAACAAAGGCTCAAAGGCAGAAAATCTCATGGCCCTTGCTGAAAGGGTAAAGCATACTCACCCTTTAGCTACAATGCCTTATCCTTCTAGTTCTCTCAACTACTCCACCTCACTCTACCCCATCCCAAGGCCTAAGGGAACCAGGCCTAAGATGGGCCAAGGCTGGGCAACAGTCAAACCCAGCAAAGTAGATTAGAGGACAAGGTATGAGGAGGCTAAAGGAGCAAAGGAATGACAGGATTAGATCTGCTGCGGTCACACACTTGGAATCTCAATATTAATGAATCCACGCGTTAAATATTTATTGAGTACCTACTATGTGCCAAGCAATGTCCAAGATTCTTAGGACATATCAGTGAACAAAACAAAGATCCTTACCCTTTATAGTTTACATTATCATGAGCGGTAGACAATAAACAAAAACTTATTTTAAAGTAAAGTGTATGCCAGAAAGTAAAAAAAAAAAAAAAAAACTACATGGAAAAAAAAAAAAAAGAGCAGGGTAAGGGAAATCAAAAGTCATGAGTTGTAGTTTTAAATGGTATGGCCTAAGTAAGCCTCCTAAGGTGATATCTGAGTAAAGTCTTAAAAGAAAGGAGTGAGATAGCCATGCAGCCATCTGGGGAAGAGTATTCTAAACAGAAGTAACTAAAATTGGCTTGGTATGGAGAGCTCAGAGGGGAGTGAAGCAGAAAGTCCAGTAATGAGACTGGTGCAAGATAATGAGTGGCACAAACCAACAGATAAATGTTTTTAAACATTTTATTGAAATATGATTTATGTACAGTGAAATACACAAAATTGGCCGTGATTTTGAGTGGCTTGGAAGCTGGATGTAGTTATTCCCCATGATGAGACTGGATGTAGTGTAATCACCCCCATGGAGATATCTGCTATGAATAGCTAATTAGTTGAAGGGGAGTTGCCTACAGGGTATGGACTGCTTCCAGTACATGACGCTTTGAGAAGGGTCTCTAGCTTTTTGCTCATTATGGATCCTACATTTGTCCCATCACCTCCAGTTCCTGGACTTCAATCAGTAACCTGTCACATTGCCTGCGGATCTCGGGATTGTTGCCTTCGCAGCTTGTGAGCCAACAATCTGCCACTTTACCTATCAATCTTAAGATTCGTCAGCCTCAGCAGCCAGCTATACTGTCCGCCAATCTTGAGTTAGTCCCCTGCAGCTGCGTGAGCCAGAAGCCTCCAGCTTGCTCCAGTGGGCCTGGAAGGCAGAGCTGAAGCCCAAGGTTGAGGGGCTTCCACCTAGCCCCTGGAGCCAGTACTCTGAACTCAAAAGACTCCTAGCCAATCTTCCCCTAGTGCTGGCACTCTCACTTTGGACTTCTAGCTTCCTAACTGTAACAGAATAAATGTGTTTGTTAAAGCCAACCATTTGTGGCATTTCTGTTATAGCACCACGAGAGAACTAAGACAGGGACAGAGAGACCTAAACCTGTTGCTGTCAATTCCAAGTCATAGACCCTATGTTGTTGTTATGTGCCCTCAAGTCAGACCTGACCCATAGCGACCCCTCCTTGGGTTTCCGAGGCAGTATCACTACATAAGTCGATTGCCCAACCTTCCTTCCAAGGAGTGGCTGGTGGGTTTGAACCGCCAGCCTTCTGGTTAGCAGTCAAGTGCCTTAGGCACT
>NW_006921872.1:119559-121239 GCF_000298275.1 Orycteropus afer afer | reverse complement strand
TTGAACCGCCAGCCTTCTGGTTAGCAGTCAAGTGCCTTAGGCACTGTGCTACCAGAGCTCCCAGTGACCCTATAGGACAGAGTAAAACTGTCCCATATATTTTTCTTAATTGTGAATTGGGTGAAAGTTTACAGAGCAAATTCACTTTCCGCATAGCACTTCATACATTTTGTTTCATGACATTGACTACAATTCCCCACAATGTAATAGCTCTCTTCCCACTTCCTCCCTGTAGTTACCTCTTCCCTGTGTCCTTTTTTCCTATGCATTCCTACCCCGAGCTATCACGACTGCCCTTCTGTTTACCCATGATTGACCATTCTAAGTAGTTTATCTACTTGATGTAAATGTTCATCCTATATGCCTATCGTTTGGCTGGAAGTCATGGGAGTACGTTCAATTCCAGACCTGGAGGATAACTAGGGGCCATAGTCTCAGGGGTGTCACCAGGCTCTATCAGACCAGTAAACCTGGTCTTTTTTTTTTTTTTTTTATGCTTTTGTTCCACATTGTTCTCCTACTCTACCCAGGATCTCCTGCATTGATCCTTTTCTGAGTGGTTGACAGTGGTAGCCAGGCACCACCTGGTTCTTCTGGTCTCATGGTTACATATAGGCTGAGGTCTGCATGGTCCACTAGTCTGTGGGACTAATCGTTTCCATGCATCTTTGGTTTTCTTTTTCTTTGCTCTGGATGAGGAGACCCATTGCTGCATCTAGGTGGTTGCTTGCAAGCTTTTAAGACCTCAGTCACTACTCACCAAAGTAGGATGTAGAACCATGTTTTTGTATAGTATGTTATGCCAATTGAAGTTGATACCCTCTGCGACCATGGTCCCGAGCCCATAGGTCCAACAACTTGCTCCATCGGAATGCCTGACTGTGCCTAAGTTATCATAACTTTGCCCCGTTAGTTCTAGTTATTTTTACGTTCTTCTGTCCCATAGAATTTCCAAGGCCATAGTCTCTATGGAAGAAGACTGCCACATCTTTCTTCCATGGAACAGCTGGTAGATTCAAACCACCAATGTTTCAGTTAGCAGTCAAGCACTTAACCATTGTGCCACTATGACTCCTTGAAAAGACCTAGAATATTGGCAGGATTCAGAATCAGTCCATATCAACTTGGACACGGGAGACGTATGTCTAACTCCTCTGGGCATATCATGTTCTGAAGTCCCCATTCCAGAGTTAACAAACTCCATAAATCCCACCTCTAAAGCAGGTAGTGAGAATGTTCAACACATTCCATCCTGAGGTCACTGTCCATCTGGATGCTCATAATACTACCACTCCCCCCCTTCTTAATTTCTCAACCTTATCTCCAGTGACTTTTCCTCTAGGCCACTCAGTTGTCTATTCCCATGTCCTCAATTCCTTCTTTCCTGGTACAGGGACTCAGCTCTCCCCTTGGGAGATCCATACCAGGTTTCTGGACCCCATTCCTTGTCATCCTTTCAGGAAGCCTCACTTTGTCCGTTATCCATAATCTCTCTTTTCCTACAGGCTTCCTTCATCAGCCTACATACACACTCAAGTCTCTACTAATACATTAAAACAAAACAAAAACAAAAACTCCCTTCCTGTACCCACATTCATCTCCAGATATCTATCACCTTTCTCATCCCATTCATAATCCAACTTTTTTTTTTTTAAGACCAAGTTTTTTTTTTTTTTTTTT
>NW_006921872.1:101768-119019 GCF_000298275.1 Orycteropus afer afer | reverse complement strand
GGGCACCGTCTAGTTCTTCTGGTCTCATAGTTGTATAGGCTGCAGATCGGATGGTGTACCAGTCGCTAGGACTAATTGTTTCCATGAATTTTGGTTTTCCTCATTCTTCTTTGCTCTGGATGAGGAGAGACGCATCGTTGCATCTAGATGGCAGCTTGCTAGCTTTTAAGATCCCAGTCGCTACTCGCCAAAGTAGAGGTGGAACAATGTTTTGTACAGTTATGTTATGCCAATTCAGCTTGATATCCCCTGAGACTATGGTCCCAAGCCCGCAGGTTCAACTACTCAGTTCGTAATCCAACTTCTTAAAAAACTTGTTTACCTTTTGTGCCAAGGCATAACTTTTTCTAATAAATTAATGGAGGCAGAAGCCACATTGCCATGGATTAAGGAAGTGAGAAGTAAAGAAATGGCATCAGCAATTATACACAACTCTTATTTTCCTCCCCCCAACCTTGGTCAGGCTTTCAGACTCCAGAAACTTCACCTCCCTCTGGCCACCTCCCTGATGTTCCTTTTATAGGCTCTGGCTAGGCCCTGTGGAAGCCACAGCCGCTGCCTCAGCCATCACCGCCAGCACTTGCTGTTGAGCTGATGCTGTGGAAGCCATGGAGGAGGGAAAAGCCCCTAGAATCACTAACCATCTTCCCCTCAGTCTTTAGCCTATTTCCTGACTCTGTAAGCTACAGACCCTGGTTTTTCCCAAGAGATTTTTGACTACAGCTCAGTTTCCCTCCATACTACCTGTGCACCATCCTGGAGACTGAATGGTGCCTCAATGGTTCCCGAATTGGGAGGCCCTCCTGAGACTCCCAGAGGTTGCAATGCCCACTCTACTGAATCACTCTTTGGAACAGGTCATCATGTTTATTTCATGTGATCCACTACCCTGGCCACCACAGACTCCATCAGGATGGGATGCTGAGCCAAAGATCAATCATCTGCAAGGCAGCCTGGTCCCAAAGCTCTGGGGACTCAATGACACTCAAAGGGCAGAACTAGACCATGGGTAGGGACTACCATCCCCTATCCCACTTCCACACAGCAGGCTGGCGCAGAGGCTCATTAAACAAACAAGTAGAATCTTTTATTTCCTCACTTATTCCTGGACCTCTGTTCAGAAACCAGATCAGAGGCACTGTAATGGAAGGCAGAGTGAGTCCTTCTTCAGCAATCCTGAACTCAGTAGAGACCTCACACCTGTCACTCTTCATAGCAAGCCCTTCCCCCATGCCAAGGGAAGCAGGACAGCAAGGCCCACTTCTGCAGATTCAAGCCTACTTGGGGATGTTCAGCAGTTAGAGGGGCTCATTGGACAAAACACAGTCATCCCAGACACCCAGGTCTGGAGGACAGGGCTTGGGAGCTCGTCCTCAGGGCCGTGTGTCTCGAGCCCTTCTTCTGGGTCGGGGGCCGTAGTTAGAGCGGGGAGTGGAGCCCAGGCCAGGGGGTGCTCCTGGGGGCTGGTACCCACAGTCATTGGGATCCAAGGGTTCCCGGCTGAGCAGTACCCACACTGCAGGCACATGGCGGCGCACTGTGAGGGGGTCTAGGCCTGTGTCAGGTGAGACTGGGACCCAGCTGTCCTCAGTCTCTAAGAAGCGCAGCTTGGTGAGCTGATGCAGGCCTGGTACCCGCCGCTTGACAATTTCAGCGCAGCTGACAGCCTTCCCTGTTGCCCGGCCAGAACCTGAGAATACCACATGGCGTGTATTGCCTCGTTCCAACTGACCCAATGCCAGCTCCAGCAGGTTGCGGATTTTGCTGCCATCCTGGACCCGCATCTCCAGTGTATTAGGAGGTAGCTGGGGTATGGGGGAAGGTGCTGGAAGCTCCACAGAGCCAGCTTTCCGGTAGTGCTCCATTCTGCTTGCTGAGGTCTGTGAATCTCGCTGTCCACTGCAGGGAAGTGTGAGATGAGTGCTAGGTGGTACACACCAGGTCATCCTCCCATTCTAGCTCTCCAGGACACGGCATTCTTTCTTATCCCAGACTTCCCAGGAATAGGACTATACCCTCTCACCTCCAGCTTCTCAGGCTCACCCTCGGATGGGGCTATATCTCACAGGCCCCTGTTCCTCTGTACAGGGCTGTAACTCCTCTCCCACCCTGGAGTCTGTGAGATGGCATCAAATTCCCTAAAACTGAGCTCTCTGGGGCAGTGATTCCAGAGATTCCTAGAATAAAGACCAAAACTCAGCCCCCCCCACCACCACTCCTGGCTCTCCAAGGACAGGGCCAAGCCCTTTTTTTACTCCACGTACCGCAAAGTCAGAACTGCGCCCCCCCTTAGCTCCAGAATACTTAGAAACGAGCCTACCACCCTTCACCCCGCGATTCCGGTGGTCAGGTCGATCCCCCTTAGCCCAGGTCATTTTAAGTCAGGAGCAGAGGTTCGACGCGGGCGCCTGTTTGGGCTGTTCCTGGTGTGTGGCCCGCGGTCCGGCAGGCCCCGACCGTCCCACCGCACCGCCACTCTTAGTGTCCTGCGAGTTGCACCCGCCAATGAGTCGGCTTTCCCGTCCCTCCACCTCCAAGCGCTCCCACCTCGCCCGATTCCGGTTCTCACCACCGCCGCCACGCCGGCCTCACGCACGACGCGAAACCAAGATGGTGCGCGGGTCGGGAGCGCGCCGCGGGGCCGCGCACGCCGGGGGGTGGGGCTGCTCACGCTGGGGCGGGGCCTGAGGGAACCTGGCCCGCTATACTTCTGCAGAGGAAATTGAGGGTCACCCGTAGCGGCTGGGAACGTGCGTATTGTACCCGCTGTGACATCGGGCAGGGGCACTCCTATTAAGGGCAGGGGCCCTGCGGATATCCAGCGTCTGAAGGATGGGGAGACTTTGGCCCTTCCAGGATGGGAGACTGGCATTACAGGTTGGGCACCCGACAGTAGCGCAGGTTAAGCGAAAAGCAGCGGGATCACTACGCGCAAGAGCAAGAGTTTCAGTTTGGAGTGGCTTCTGCTGCGCGGAGAGCCTCGGTTACAGCGTTCTGAGCTTCGCTTCATTCACCCTGTGGGCCTGCGAGCCACGGAAGGATTCCAGCAACAGGCAGTACAGGAAGACACTCACTCTGACCGCGACATAAGAGGGTTTGGTGGAGGAAATCCGACCGCAACCGCTGGTGACTTCTGGCTGTGGGGTCCTGGAGGCGCGCCCAAGAAGCCTACAACGGTGTCCAGCATATAATAGGCATGCAAATATTTGTTTAAAAAATGCACCAGGGAAATGGAGAGAAGATACTAAGTTGGGAGATATTACGAAGTGAATTTGGCTTAGAGTTGGCGACTGAACGAAGAGGTGGAAAGCCTTTCGGATGACTACCAGGTTTCAGGCCAGTTTGGACAAGCCAAATTCGAGATGCGCATGCGGGGTGGTAAGGGAATAGCTAGAAAAGCAGCTGGAAACTAGAACACTCCCTGAGACCACAAGGGGGCAGCAAGCACTGGGCTGAGTGTTGGGCCCATCTCGGTCTCAGCTTTTTAAAAGCTAGCGCGCCTCCTACCTCACCTTCCTTTCCCATAACCTAAAATTCCCCTCAGCCAAATCTTTCACACTTTTTGGGCTCCCCTTGTTGGCTGAAAGGGCCAGCAGGCTTCCAGGACACTTACAGGTTCCTCTCTGCCTTTGCACATGCTGATCCCTTGGTTATCAAAAGTAATTTCATATCCGCAACCAGGACTGCCTTCCCCATCAGTCCTTCTGTTCCCCAAAGGATCCTGTGTCCACCTGATGGGACTACCCTTTTCCTTGACTGTCTACCCCCCCCCCACGGCCCCCAAGCCTGTGCAGGGATGGATTACATGGGCCCTTCCTGTGTCTTTCCCACCTAGCACAGCATGTTATTTGGAGGGTTCTCAGTATAAGTAGGATAAATTAAAGTATAAACAAATGTCCCACTCACATCAGTCAAATGAGAGCCTTTATTCTGAGAGGTGCACACCTCTGGGTGGCCAAACAAGGATGCGTGTAGTTCCCAATCCAACCACTAGGTATCTGCCATCCCCATTCCCCACCACCAAAAACCCACCAACCCACTGCCATGGAGTCAATTCCAACTGATAGTGACCCTATAGGACAGAGTAGAACTGCTCCATAGAGTTTCCAATGTTGAAAATATTTATAGAAGCAGACTGCTGGTGGATTGGAGTTGTCCAGCTTCTGGTTAGCAGCTGAATGCATTAACTACTGTGCTCCCAGAGTTCCTTCCCCACCACCAACCCAACCTAAATCAGAATTTGGCACACTCTTCCAGCGATCACGATGGTTTATTGTTACTGAAATAAGGGCATTGATTGGGAAGTGGTCCAAATCTCAAATCTCAGGTAACCCTTTACCTCTGACCTAACAGTCCCACTGAGTATAGGCAGGTAGGCCATGAATCCAATAAATACAGAGAGCTGCCTCTGCCCTATTACAAAGGCAGATTGGCACAGGTCCCTGGAGCCAGGCTGTCTTAGCTGCCCCAGCATGGGAAGCAGTTGTCATTCCTCCACTGGCTTCACTTGCTTGGCGGCCTCTAGCTGGCAAAGTAACTCATCCCACTGCACAAACTGCTTGGACAGAAGCATTGTCTGGACACAGGTTAAGGTGAGAAGAGCAGTCTCAGGGAGTGGAGATATTTTGCATTGGCCAAAAGGGGTGGAGTTGAGGGAGTTGGGGAAGAGGAAGACTGGTTAGGTGGGGATGAGAGACAGAGCTAAGGAGTGGGCCAAAAGGACTGGGCTTGGGGAAAGCACCCATTAGCGGCCTGGGTGAGCAGAAAGGATACAATCTTGTTGTATTCCTCCAGGAGAGCCTTGGACTCCTCAGTGATTTCCCCACACTGGTCCTGTGGGGCCAAGGAGTGTCAGAGAAAGGAGTTGGGCAAAGCCCCAACCTCCCACTAGCTTTCTTGTCTCATTCCTGTCCAGAAAAGGGGATGCTTAACCCCAGAATCAATGGAGCATATTACAGGCTCCAGGATGGGTGCCCTATCAGTGATGTGGCTGGTGTCACTTTCAGCCCAAAGGCTGATATAAAGGGAAGTGGGCCATACATTTAAGGAAATATTTCCCCTCATAGGTTGCCTCCTCCCCTGTCCCCTATTTCCAAACCCTCTTTGAACTTTACACTGGGGCCTGGGAATACTAAGTTCTTCCACCCATAGTCCAGGACACACTATCCCAGGCATTCTTGGATACCTCTAAAAATTAACCTTCCAGTGTCTCAAACTAGCCCTGCTCTGGGAGGCAGGAGACCTGGATGTGGCCCTAGACAAGTTCCTTCCCCTGCCCAGGGCAAAATAAAGGATAACCCCCAAGTCTTCCATGGGGTTGCTTCCCTAGGTAGCAGGGTTAAGGGGTGATTCACCACTTACACGTTCCCTTCCAGCCCTTTACCCTCCCATACCTGCTGCTGGATATGAATCTGGGCCAAGCGTTGTAGGCGGGCAGCATGCTCAGGAACGGCTATAAAACACAACACATTGCTTGATGATGCTTGTGCCCTCCCCCGGGACTGCTCAATAGTCTATTAGGTCTTCGGCAGGATTAGAGTATTGAGTGGAGAAGCTAAACAAACGCCAGGCTTCATCGACCGCTGCAGCTGGAGGTGGTGGGGTTCCCTGCCCACCCCAGCCCTACTTCAGGACCCATAGGGGAGGGGAGGATGCAGGCCCCTAAAAGAATACAAAATGTTGGGGACCTTGAGTTGCCCCCTATCCCTACCCCAGTGCTGTAAGAAGAACGAGAGAGAGAGAGAAAGAGAGAGGGCTTTGCCTACCAGGGGGTCTGTCCCTTTGCCCTTGGCCCAAGAGAGAGCCTGCTGGTAGGCTAAGGATGAGGGCCAGGTCCCTAAACTGACCACCCAGAATCTAACACCCAGAGCCTCAGCCACCATGCTGGGCCCCTTCAGCTTAAGGCCGTCAGATGTTCAGCAGGTTGTTGATCGGGGTGGGGAGGGGAAGCAGGGAAAAATGCCTCCAGAGACAGACAAGATGGATATCTGGATTCAATTAAAGCCACTGTCTGCTTGTCAAAGCCCAGGCTCAGGGACTGTTCTCAGCAGTGCGGCAAGAGGAACTCATACACATTTACACACCTGGCAGGAACTTTTATAGTAAAATCCAAGCTCTGTAGCACCCTGAAGGCCAGATGCTGAGCAGTGGGGTAGAAGGCAGATGGAATCCTCAGAGTTGGGGACTGCTAGAGCAGTCCTTGGGCCCAAATTGCCTGAGGTCCTGACCCTGGGGTCTCTGCTCTTGCAATTCTAATCCCAATGGAGGTGGCATGTGGCCCCAGGGGGAAGAGTAAAGACAAGGAGCAGATCCAGCCTGGGCCCAGGAAACCCAGGGCATGGGTAAGTCCTGCCCACCCAGCTATCTCCCAAACAGAGTATGGAGCTGCAGCTCCAGATAGGTACCTTTGATGTAAGGGCTGTCCAGCATGGGCACCAAGGACTCCACCTGCTCCAGGAGCGCAACCTGGGAGAGGATAAACTGCTCCTCTGAAGCAGAAGAGACAGCAGCAGTGAGGTAGTGTCATGCATGGGGCTGAGGACCTGGCAGGGGAGATGGCTGGGCTCTGGACCTTTGGACAGTTACTTTGCTCTTCTCTATGTGCATACTCCCCCATTCTGTCCCCACCAGATGCCTCTGGTCTGACCCATCTTGAGCCAGGCATCTCTCAGTTTCTCCAAATTCCACCTTTTTCCAAGTTTCAATTTCAGGGCCTCTTCTCAATAAATTATCAGTTAGCCTCTCCTAGGCCACAGGAAATGAAGGGCTTCAGACTTGAGTCCTCATACCCAGGTCTGAGAGAGGAGATACATGGCAGACTATACTAGGCAGGTTCTGCTCATTGGCTCTGGGAGGCACAGACAACTGCAAACTGCTGGAGAGCCAGGGTAGTAATGGGAGAGTCCAGTGGGAGAGCAAGACCGGGGCTGGGGATTTCAATGGTTGCACAGAGTGGAAAGGGAATTCAAGAAGAGGAGACTATGTGGGCAATTGCTTGGAAATAGGAGTGCTTGTCCTTTAGTAGAGGGAAAAGAATTCAATTAGCTAAACAGGAATAGGGAAAGTCAGGACATAGAGCTGGATAGAAGAGTAGGCCTGAAGTCTGTGGAAGGCCCTGAATGGCAGGCTAAGATAAGGACTTTATCCATCAAGGTTAGACAGACACTGAGGTCCAAAGTGGGCAATGTGGCATGATGGAAACCATTTGCTGAAGGGGAAAGACTAGAGTCAAGAAGATGATTTAGGAGACTGTGTAAATGTTCAGGTGTGAGGGGATGTTATGGATTGAATTATGGCCCCAAAAATACGTGTTAAATCCTAATCCCTGTACCTGTAAATATGACCCTGTTTGGAAACAGGGGCTTTTCTTTTGTTATGTTAATGAGCTCACGCCAGAGTAGAGTGGATCTTAAACCTAACCACTTGAGTTATAAAATGATCAAAATAGACATACAGACACACACAGGGGGAAGAGAAAGACAGATGATGGAGACAGATGTATCTGCAAGTCCAGGAACATCAAGGATTACCTCCACTACTAGGAGTTGAAATAGACAAGGAAGGACTTCTACTAGAGCCATGCCCTGAATCTGTACTTCTAATCTCCTGATCTTGAAAAAATATATTTCTGTCCTTTACAGCCACCCATTTGTGATATTTCTGTTATGGCAATACTAAATCACTGTTGTTGTTGTTATGTGCCATCAAGTCAAACCTGACTCATAGCAACCCCTCCTTGGGTTTCTGAGGCAATATCACTACAGAAGTAGATTGCCTAACCCTCCTTCCGAGGAGTGGTTGGTAGGTTTGAACTGCCAGCCTTCTGGTTAGCAGTCAAGTGCCTTAGGCACTATGCTACCAGAGCTCCTACTAAGTCACTGAGGCAGGGGATAAACACTGGGGAAGTGGCCATGGGGAGGGAGAGGGTGGACTCAAGTCAGTGCAGGGAAAAACTCCTGAACTTAGTACCGGAGCTATGGCAGTTGATCAGGAGTTCTTTGGGAGCTGCCCATCCTCGCTCAGTCTTCAGTGATAAATAATTTCTACCCCAGTCTCTCTTTTGGGAATTGGATCTCCCAGCTTTGTTATAAGCTTAGGTCCCTAAGCAAGGATTCTGTCTCTTTTAGTTTGGCCTGTACACGATGGCAGGGACTCTCTGGTTCCATGATATACCTCATAACCACGATAGTGTGAGACATACTGGCTCACAATATAGTCATACCTCAGAGATATTGTGGGTTCAGTTCCAGACCACTGCAATAAAGCAGATATCGCAATAAAGGGAGTCATATGAATTTTTCAGTTTCTCAGTGCATGTAAAAGTTGTTTTTAAATAAAATTTTTTAAAAATAAAATTTGTACTCTACTGTAGTTTATTAAGCATACAATAGCATTATGAAAAAGTTTGAAATATTGTGAGATTTACAAAAATGTGACATAGAGACAAGTGAGCACATGCTGTTAGAAAAATGGTGCCAATAGAGTTGCTTGATGCAGGGTTGCCACAAACCTTCAATTTATAAAGAACAAAATATCTGTGAAGCTCAATAAAGCAAAGGGCAATAAAATGAGATGTTCCTGTAAATGATCATTAAACATCTTTTGAATAAATGAATGGACATAGTATGTGCTCAGCAAACTCTAGCTTGTGGAGTGGCTGGCTGACTTATTAGCCAATTCAACGACGGCAATGGTTCCTACCTACAACTTTGAAATCCCCGAGCCTTCTCACATGAAAGGAAAATATTGCAATTTATGCCAATACTCCCCCTCTTCCAAATGAAATGCCCTCTGCCCTGTCCTAGAAATTCCTTTGTCCCATGAGAAGTGAGGAAGGTTCTGAAGGAAAATTCCAGAGGCAGATCACTGCTAGAACACTGGAGTAGCTCTCACTGTGGCTAGCAACATTGTCTGCAGCTAGCCCAGAGGTATACCAAGCCCAATGCCTATGAGAGGACCCGAGGACCCCCTCCAGCTAGAGTCAGGTCAGAATTCCAGAGAGTAGCTTCCAGGCTGTTTCCATGAGAACACTGGATGGCGAGGCCACCTCTGTGCCCAATCTCCCTGACAACCCACATTCCCAGATGCATGTCCAGCATTACCTGCTAAGATGAATTGCAGCTTAGAGGTATCAGGTATGGCAATGCGGTCAATGTACTCAGGATCCAGGTATTTGATCAGGTCTTCAACTAGAAAAGTAGCAAGACAAAATGGGACCAATTGGGTTGGGAACTGAGGCTCTATCTTATGAAGCCTTTGGTGAGGAGCTGACGCTCTCAGTATCCCATCTACTCCTGTAGACCATAACCCCCAATTCTCTCTCTCTCCACACTCATCACCTCAAGCCTCAGAGCTGAGAACATCATTGCTAGCAGCACCCTGGGGCCCTCAGCACTCCCAAGGGATGGAAGGTCCCTTTCCCCCTCAGTGCCCGACAAGTCAGAGCTTTGTTTGATTTCCACATGCTGAGCAGGGGTTACTAGCTCTGAGATAACCAAAAAAGGCTTTGCTAACCCAAGCCTGAGGCTCTCAGTATCTAATTTCTGTCTCTAGACCTTACCCTTCTTCCTTTCTCCACCACCAGGAACTTTCAGGCAGAGCTTCTGTCCCATAACTTAGCACACTATCATGGTCATAGGGTTCACTCACGAGGAAAAAGGAAAGCCCACACTTTACTTCAGCAGGAATACGTTTTTATATTTTTGCTCTCTCCAAAGGGCTATTCCATAACCTATTGGGCTGAAGGCCCAGGACCAGGTCCCAGAAAGAAGAGGCATGAGGAGGGCAGGCAGGTACCCCAGAGAGGCACTTACTCTTTTTGTACAGAATCTTCACCCTCTCCCTCTTGCTGGCGATGTTCCCCAAAGCCACCTGTATCTTAACCACACCATCAGCCACCTAGAAGGGGAATGGAGGTTAATTCCAAGATACACCACCTAGATTAAGGTTTAGTAAAGAACCCTTATCCCCTGACTCCACAACCTGAGTCCCAGCAGGTTGGCCCTCTTCTCCTGTATTAAAGGAGATGTAATTCCATCTTCAGGGAATCCTCAGTGTGAATGGACAGATAATCATGTGCTCTCTCTTTAGGGAGCTTCAAGTATGATTGGGGAGAGAATTAACTATTTTGGAGCTTATGGGGCATTGGCATATACTATGTATTTCTTGGTTCCTAAACCCTGGATTTAGGCGTGAAAAATCCAAGCATCCTCATCTAGGCCTTATTACCTCATCAATGTATAACTGTACCAGCCCCAGACTGAATGGCCAACCTCTAGCTCTATCCCCTCTACATTAACTTTAATGTGGGAAATGGAAGAGTCTAGGACAACCTCTAGAAGCCCAGTGACAGTGCAATCCCTGAAGTAGGAAATAAAGAAGAATTTCCTATTCCAATGGCTAGGGGAGAGAAAGAGTAAAGTTAAGAGCATGTGGACTGAGTTTGAGATGTATATGGGCCATCCAAAAAGAAAAGTCCAATAGGAAACTAGACATATGTCTAGTTCTCAGAACAGAAATCTGGGCTGGAAATACACATTTGAGACATAATGATATGTAAATGGTAACAGAAACTGTGGAAGTGAATAAGCTCAGGCTTAAGGCTTGTTGTTATTGTTAGGTGCTGTTGAGTCAATTCTGATAGCATCATAGTAACCCTGTCTAGGGAGAACAGAACAAAACACTGCCTGGTCCTGTGCCATCCTTAAAATCATTGGCATGCTTGAGCCTATCATCGCAGCCACTGAGTCAATCCATCTTTTTGAGGGTCTTCCTCTTTTTCACTAACCCTCTGCTTTACCAAGCATGGTATCCTTCTCTAGGAATTGATTCCTTCTGCCAACATGACCAAAGTATGAGAGATGAAGTCTGGCCATTCTCTCTTCTAAGGAGCATTTCGGCTGTACTACCCTCCAGGCAGATTTGTTAGTTCTTCTAGCAGTTCGTGGTACATTCAACATTCTTTGCCAACACCACAATACAAATATATCAATTCTTCTGTGGTCTTCTTTATTCATTGTTCAGCTCTCACATGCATATGAGGTGATTGAAAATACCATGGCTTGGGTCAGACACCTTAGTTTTCAAAGTGACATCTGCTCTTTACACTTTAAAGAATTCTTTTGCAGCAGATTTGCCTAATGCAACATGTCACTTGACTGCTGCTTCCATGGGTGTTGATCCAAGTAAAATGAAATTCTTGACAACATCAATCCTTTCTCAGTTTATCATGATGTTGCTTAGTGGTCCAGTTGGGAGGATTTTTGTTTTCTTTATGTTGAAGTATAATTCATACTGAAGACTGTAGTATTTGATCTTCATCAGTTCAAGTCATCTTCCCTTTTGGCAAGCAAGGTTGTGTCATCTGCACATCACAGGTTGTTAATGAGTCTTTTTAATACAGTGACTCTCTGCATCCCTTCTTCCATCTTCTTCTGATGGTTTCTACATCATTCAATATTTTTCCCATAGAATCCTTCAATATTGCTTAAGGGTAGGGGCAATGAATTCAAGAGTTAAATATATGGAGAGGTAAATAAGATAGGGAAGAAGCAATCAGAGAGGTAGGAGGAAAACCAGAAGGGCTGGTGTCATAGATGTCAAATGGAAGCACAATCTGCTGTTGTTGTTGTTGTTGTTGTTATGTGCCGTTGAGTCGGCCCCAACTCATAGCGACCCCTCCTTGGGTTTCCAAGGCAGTATCACTATGGAAGTAGGATTGCCCAACCTTCCTTCCAAGGAGTGACTGGTGGGTTTGAACCACCAGCCTTCTGGTTAGCAGTCAAGTGCTTTAGCCACTATGCTACCAGGCTAGTGACACCTAATTCCACAAGAAGGATACAGACAGACATCATCATCTCAGATGCACTTAGCTCCAGATATGCCTGACATTCCAACAGGAATTCCTCTATAAAAGATCTTCCCATAGTAGAAAGCATTTGAAGAACATTTGAGCTTCATGGTTGTCAAATTCAGTCATTTAGGTGAAGAAGTCACAAGGGTGAAGTAGTGTTGGTCCATATCTGAACACCAGTTATTCAACTCCCTCTCTTCCTAATTCCAGGCCTGTCAGACATCACCTCTTGCCCCTGGGAGCCTTCCTTATCCACTTTTGACCTGTCTCAGGTTCCACGGACCTCTCTCTGCACACAATTCATTTAACAATTAAGAACGCAGGAGCCCTTCTATTGCGGACGTCAGTTCTTATTGAAACTCTCATTAGTCAGCTTCTCAAGTGTGTCAGGTCTCAACTAGGCAGAGAGAACAGGGCGGAGTCTTGGTCACCATTCATACTGAGCCCACTTCCAGCGAACCAAATCACCCGCAGAGCCTCCCCCTCCACGCCCCATGGGGATGGACACCGAGGGTTCGATCTGCTCCAGAAAGCCCCCCACCCGGAAAAAAAAAAAAAAAAAAAAACCCTCACTGCCGTGGAGTCAGATTCGACTCATAGTGACCCCTTCTTGGGTTTCCGAGGCGGCATCACTACTCAAGTAGATTGCTCCCAGACCTTTGTTGTCTCAAAGGCCGAGACTGGAGCGGTTGCATCCACCCCAAGGGCCAGGCCAATGGGCCGCTCTTCACTGTCCTGGAAAGGGATAGGCAGACTCCAGACCTCTCACCTTCCGCGAGCCACGCGCCCCGCCTGGCCCATATACCCAGCGCTCTAGCTCCTCCACACCGGCCTGTAGCCGTTGCAGGTCTGTCACAGTCGCCATCGCCACCGCCGCCCCGCCTCAACCGGGGAACAACCACAGGGCGGGACGTCCGTCCAAATGGGAAGGCTGACCAATCTGAGTGCACTGGCGCCTCCTGGAGGGAAGTGACACCACGATTGGCGCCTTTAGTGCCGGAAGTGATCGAATGGGGCGGGTAAAAGGTATCAAAAGCTGCATAGTTACCGAGGCAACGGCTACCCATCTTCCGGCCCTTCGGGAATCCCAACGCTTTGGTTGTCAAGACAGTCTTGCCTTTCTTTTCTTAGTTTGAGGTAGCTCTGGTGGTGTGGTGGTTAAGCCACCTGGCTCATAACCCAAAGGTTGGTGGTTCAACCCCACCAGCTACTCAGGGGAAGAAAAATGAGGCAGTCTGCATCTGTAAAGACTTTCAGCCTTGGAAACCCAATGGGGGACACTGAGTTGGAACTGACTTGATGGCAGTGTGTTTAGGATTTTTTTTTTTTTGGAAGATGGAGCAATCTACTTTGTAGTGATACTGCCTGGGAAACCCAAGGAGGGGTCGCTATGAGTCGGGTCTGACTCCATGGCAAATAACAACAACAACAATTTGAGGCTGCCAAAGAGGTTTCCCCACCCCATTCTCTGAGGTTCTATGTATAAATACATCCACTATTCTGGGATAAGTCCATTCCCATAGGTCAGTAGGAGGCCCCATGAGTTAGCATAGCCTTTTGGAATCCTCTGAGGTTCAAGAGATTAACTGAATTGCCCATGGACTTCCAGAAGAACAAACAAATCTGTCCTGGAAGAAGTGCAGCTGGAATGCTCCTTGGAAGCGAGAATGGCCAGACTTGTCTCACCTGCTTTGGTCATGCTGTCAGAAGGGACCATTATTCCCTGGAGGAGGATCAGCAAAAAAGGGGAAGACAATAGATTGACATGGTGGCTGCAATAATGGGCTCAAGTATAGCAAAGATTGTGGGGATGGCGCCTGAGTGGGCAGTATTTTGCTCTGTTGTACACAGGGTTGCTGTAAGTCAGAGCTGATTTGACGGCACCTAACAACAACCACCCAGCTCCTTAGTGCTAGAATCAGCATGTGAACTCAGACTGATTTCAAGAGCCAGAGCTTCTGTTGTCACTGAGCTTCCTATGCTACCTTCCCCCTGGGATCCCTGACCAGATGTAACCTGTGTACCAGATCATTATTTCTCCCTCCATTCCCCTCTACCCCCCAAACAAGAAGGCGAGGACACACAGGAGAGGGAGGGATAGCAGCTTTATTGTCCAGATGTGGCCTGGGATGCCTCCTCCACAACACCCTCGACCCAACTCTTCACTTGGCTCCCAAAGAGGAGCAGAGCTTGGTCCCTAGAGATGGCATTGACAAAGGGAGCATATGAAGGAGATGATAGGGTTCCTGGGGGGAGAACTCTTTGGTAGACGTTGCCAGAGTTGGCCAGGGAGAAGGTGCCCTCCCTTTACAATGAGGTAGATGTAACATGGGAAGAAAATCCTTTGGTTGCAAGTCCACATGGCATGGAGGGGAGGAAGTCACCTCCCAGGACAGTGTCCCAGAGTGAGTGGCCTGGAAGAATCAAGGTATGGGGAGTTGTCCTCCTCCCTCAGCAGTGGGGCTAGGACTCTTAGTTCTGAGTGGGAGGTCTCAGGGCAAGGTGCCGGAAGGGGGCCCATGCAGGGGTGCAGGGTTGGTTGGGCCCTGGGAAGCTGGCACAGGCTGGCGGCGGGCAAAGAGAACACCTGGTAAAGAGGTGAGATGGTAGAGGGCAAACACAAGCAGAGGGGGTGAGGCATGAAAACAGAAGAGGGGAACAAAAGTAAGACTGCTATAACACCACACACATACCCTTTCCACAAACCAATTTGGACAAGCTCATTGTGTCAGTAAGAGACTATTATGTCAACGTAGGTACCCTCAAATAGGTAAATTGGTATCTATAATGATACTTAGGCCCACGACAAGGCAGACATCCCATGGTACCCATGCCAATGAGGTTATACCTTGGACCCCATGCCATGTAGACAACCCCATTAACCCATGCCCCGGTAGCAATCCCCTGAACCCCATGTTGCCCATGCAGATTTAGACATCCTTGCACCTCATGCTCATAGAGGCAGTCTAAAATCCCCATGCCAATGTAAATACCCCTGACCTCATGCCAGTATAAACAGCCTGCAGCACCCATACCAGTGTAGACCACCCCGTTGATCTCTAGGGCCATGTTGATACTGCTGATGCCACTGCCAGCCAGATTGAGAGGCCCATCCAGCCGCTCTTCTGTCCAGGAGGGGGCAGGGGTCACATTTTGGGAATCAAACTTCAGACTTAGAAGTGCCCTCCTCCATCCCTGTAGACAGCTCCCATCCCACTTTGACCCCACACCTGTAATCATACAGGCGTCTATAGACGGTTATGTCTGCCCTATTTCCAACATCTATCAGGCAATGTGCCTGTCCTCCCTCAGTACACAGGCCCAAAGCCCCTTCAGCAATAAGTCCCTCCTCACCCCTCAGGGGGACCTTGCCCCTGGACAGAAAACTGGGGGGTGCACCAGGTCTAGGAGGGTCCATGGGCCCAATCAGCACAGCCCTCTTCTCCGGGGGTTCTTCTGGTGCCAACTTTTCTCGCACAGGTCCCAGGGCCAGACCCACAGGTAATGCCACTCGAGGGGTTGGAATTCCACTCTCCTCTGGAAGAATAGGTCACTCAGCTCCCCTGGCCCAATCAACCCTATCTCTGCATTTGATTCTCACCCGAGCTCATGAACCGTATTCAAGCTCCCCTCCCATCTAGAGCCTCAGCCTGGAGGCTCTCAAGCTGAAGAGCCAAAGGGCCAATATATATGTCCAGGTTGGCGGAAGACAATTTTCAGAGGCAAACAAGTTTGGGGGATTTCGTTGATTTTGGTAGTTAAATAACCCAGGACACAGACGGCACAAACTACATGTAGATAGGAGCCCCATGAGGACAGATGTGGAATGGAGCTGCTCTAGATAAAGGGCCTTTTCCTGAGCTTCAGCCCCACATCACAGTGACCCGTTGCTCCTAAGCTTCATTAACCCCACACCTCAGACCCTGAAACTTCAGGACTCCTAAATCTCATTGCCCCCTAAACTGCCCTATCTCTCAGTGCCTTCCAGATTTGAATATCCTTTACAAAGTCTCCTATATCTCAATGCCCTCTAGACCTCAGAAACCCCCAAAACTCCGCGTTGCCTTCTCCCCTCGCACCTTTCTTAATGGGGCTCGGGCTCAGCTGGGCGCACGCGTGCGCAGGCAGACCGGGGCCAGAGCTCTGGGCTGGGCCCCGGCCGGGCCCCGGCAGGGGCGCGGGCGGGGCGGGGCCAGATCCCGAGGCGGAGCCAAGACCGCCCCGAGGGGGCGGCCCGGCCAAGCCGAAGAGAGGGGTGGCTCCGTAAGCCTGGCGACGGCCCTCCCGCCGGTTGCTGTCGATAGCCGCCTGGAGCTCACCCGGCGAGCTGAGCGCTTGCGTCTCGCACTCGTACGGGTACAGGTACTTCATATATCTAGGGGCGGACCGGATGTGGGGCGGGAAGCTGGGCCTGGCTGATCAAGCCCTACATCCCAAACCAGCCCGAGCCCCTGCCTTCCCGTTCGCCCGCCTTCCCGTTTGCCCTGCCCCCAGCTTCTGGCCTCACTGGGTGCGTAGAGTGAAAGCAGCTGAGGTGATGGTGGTGGGTAGACTGAGGCCTCGCGTGACCTCCCGCCACACCTTGCGGTTGATGACTTCCACCAGGCCGCCCTTAGCGGTCACTAGACGAAACAGCGCGTACAGGTCCAGCACCTGCTTGGCCATGATAGGCACACGGTTCACTGGCGTCCCTGGTAGGGATGGGCAGAGAGTCAGGACACTAAGACCTGTGTGCAGCATCCGTGGAGACTGAAGAAATTGGATCCCTGGATGATGCCTGGGTGCACTGATGATCAGGGAGAAGGGAGAGGAAGAGGGAAGAGTGGGGAGAGCTCCCAGGGCCTTCACTGTGGCAAGGAAGACAGGATGCTAGACCAGGACAAACTTTTTCTGAAAAGGGCCAGATGGTAAATACTTAATGTTTGCAGGCTAGCCAATGTCATAGCTATTCAACTCTGCCATTGTTGCCTGAAAACAGTCATGCTAGTTGTCCTGGAGTGATTCCAACTCATGGCCCCGCCTTGTGTCAGAGTAGAACTGTGCTCCATAGAATTTTCAATGGCTGTTTTTTCAGAAGCAGATCACCAGGCTGGTCTTCCAAATTGCCTTTGAGTGGGCTTGAGCCTACAGTCTTTTCTGTTAGCAGTGAGGGCCTTAAGCATTTGCACTACCTAAAACTCAGAAAACAGCCTTGTTGTTGTTGTTATGTGCCATCGAGTCAGACCTGACTCACAGCGACCCCCTCCTTGGGTTTCTAAGGTGGTATCACTGCAGAAGTAGATTGCCCAACCTTCCTTCTGAGGAGTGGCTGGTGGGTTTGAACGCCAGCCTTCTGGTTAGCAGTCAAGTGCCTTAGGCACTATGCTACCAGAGCTCCTAACGCTACCTTGTTGTTGTTGT
>NW_006921872.1:90844-101668 GCF_000298275.1 Orycteropus afer afer | reverse complement strand
ACCCCTCCTTGGGTTTCCAAGGCAGTATCACTATGGAAGTAGATTGCCCCATCTTCCTTCTGAGGAGTGGCTGGTGGGTTTGAACCTCCAGCCTTCGGGTTAGCAGTCAAGTGCCTTTAGGCAATACGCTACCTTAGAGGATACTTAAAGAAGTGAGTACAGCTGTGTTCCAATAAATCTTTATAACGCAGAAATTTGAATTTCACACATTTGGAAATATTCTTTTTTTTTTATTCCCCTAGTTATTTTAAAAGGAGCTCTGGTGGCATAGTGCCTAAGGCATTTGAGTGCTAGCCTGAAGGTTGGTGGTTCAAACCCACCAGGCACTCCCCGGAAGGAAGACTGGGCAATCTACTTATATAGAGATACTGCCTCGGAAACCCAAGGAGGGGTCACTGAGTTAAATCAACTCGATGGCAGTGAGTTTGGTTTGTTTTAGAGCTATTTTAAAATGTAAGAACCATTCTTTTTTCTCAGGTGCCAGGATTTGCCACCTTCTGGGGTAGACTGTCAGAAGGACTTCCTCACAGTGCTGAAGAGTAGGATACCCCTAAACAGTGGCCCAGGGGTGGCTGCCAGGAGGCCAGGGGACGGTGGGCAAGAGAAGGAACAACCTGGCTCAGCCTACCGACTCCATAGCCCACGCCACCCCTGCCTGCCAGTTCTGACAAAAGCGCCTGTCTGAGCTGAGTGATGGGCCCCAGTTAATTCCTTACCGATCCCATGCCCCCCCTTCGCCGCCTTTGGACCCGAACAATTAGCCGCGGCCTGATTAATGGGGGGAAATTATCGGACCCGTGGGACACCTCCCCCCTCCCCAGCATACGTGGAGGGAAGCAGGGACCAGAGGGAGGCAGAGGTGGGGCAAGAGGGGGTGGGGGGCTGTGTTGGAATTTGCTCAGAGCCTCCAGCCTAGTGAAGGGGTAGACCTGAAGAGAGGGAGGGGACACTGGGACCAGAACAACCAGGCCTCCTGGGGAGCAAGAGGACCTGGAGCCTCACTGAGGGTCTCTGGGGAAGGAAGAGACCTGAGAGGGGTCCTGGGCCTGAGGTGGGGGCCTGAGAGGCTTGGATCAGCAGCTGCACTAAGGGGGGGGGGCAGTGCAGCCAGTTAATTAGCAGCTTATCAGGCCTCAGTCGGAGTGAGTTAATTAGCTTTGTAGAGAGAGATAATGAGTCAGTCTTCAGGCCCATGAATCTGGGGAGAAGCCAGAGTGATAGACTGCCACCCAGCCCCCTGCTCTCCTCCTGGACTCTTTCCTTCTCTTCCAGCTCTAAGGCTCCTGGAAAGGAATTCCTCATCCCCCACAGCTCCAACTCACACAGCCACATCTCACCCCTTTGGGAAGTCCTCCCTTTTGTCTAACTCCATTCTTTCCTGCTGTAGACAAGCACATGGGATGGCCCATGCCTAAGGCAGGGGGAAACTGAGGGGGGATATGACTGGAGGAAAGACCTGCTATAGAGGCACAAGTCCTGTGACACCCCCCCCACACCAGTGGTTGCAATGGTCAACCCTCACCATTTTCCCCCTCCCACCCTCCCAATTGATCCCACACTCATTAACCTGACAGTAGTCTGACCACTAATTAATAGTGGCGCAGAGGAGGGGGGCAAGGTCAGAGGTTAAAGATGCTATTGAGGGCCCAAAGGGCAGGTACTGTCCAGCTCAGGCTTCTTCAGGGACCAAACCCTAGGGTCTCCCTTCCTCAAACCTGGTAAGTGGAGGCCATCCCAGGATCCTTCCCCCACATCACCCCACTCACCCCTCTTCTGCATGAAGCTAAACAGGTCATCCAGAAATTCCTTCCTCTTGGGATCTGCATCAAGTTCGTACAGCTGGGGAAGGAACAGGGTCATTCCCTAGTTCTGCTGACTTCCTCTCCCCCCCCCTGGGACCTCAATTCAGGTTGTACTCTGAACAAAGGTCCCCCAGCTGAAGGGCAAGTAGGGTCTGAAATGTGGACTTGCTGGCATTGGGTTCTCTCTCTCTGGGGGCAGACAAGGGCACATTTTTCAAATACACACAGAATCCCTGTACTGGCGAGTGACCTGGGCAGTTCAAACCACCCATCTGAGGAGTAGGGGAAGAGGAATAGGGAGGAGTTGGGGAGGCTTAGCCTGGCCTTAGGGGATGAATCTTCCCTCACTCTAGGAGCGCCTGTTCCACACTGAGAAGACTGACAATTATATCTGAGATACTCATTCATCCTCTCATTCATTCATGCAAGGGCTTTATGCTGTTTGCATTCCTGTGTGCCAGGGCAAGGGTGAGGGGCCAAGATGCATTCAACTCATCCCTCAGCCAAATGGATGCCCAGAAGCTCTTGCATTGAACCTGAGTACCCCCAGCCTACCCTCTGGTCTGACCTCCCTCCGAGGGCTGTGATCCTGGCCACTGCAAAAACTGCCACAATAGTCCTGTGACACTTAGGACTTCTGGATTGAAGGGCAGGGGTCAGGGCTTGAATGACCCTAGGGTCATCTCACCCTTTCCCAGGATCCCTGTGCCCTACCTCCAATATCACCTCCCAACTACTACCCAAGAGGAACAATCTTACAGAAATGGAGTCATTTACCAGAATAACAGGCCCTGAATAACACCCGTGGTAATACTCTTCAGTAAGCCACATAGCCTTAGTAATTGTTGCTATCCTTATCCAACCCCCCTGAAACCATCCCCAATAAGAACTCTCAGAGTCACATACACCCTTGAATAACAAACCCTAGATATTCATCTTTAGAGTAACACTCCCAAACAACTGAGCCCTGAACAACTGAATACCACAAATAATACACTCTTCAAATAATAATCCTCAGAATTATACTCAGGAGAAACTACCTCTAGAGCCACATCTCCAAAGTAATGGATCCCTGTAACACTAACGCCACAAAGTACTAGCCACAGATTAGAACTTCTGGAAAATATCCAAGACCAACACCTGTGAGAAACACTATCAAAATAGCACACCTAGAGTCACATCCATGAATAACACTTTGCCAAGAAACAGCCCCGAGTAATGCCCTCATAGTGACAGCTTGAAATAATGGCTTTAGGAAAACACCCAGAAGGGTCCCCCTCCCCCCCCCAGGGAGGAAAGTCCTCATATTAAGGCCCTGTGAGTAGTATCTTGTCATTCCCAGTTGCATAGGGACCCTTCAGTTACACTAAGGGTATAGTGGCCATCACAGGCTGGGAACTGTAATTTATGGATCTCAGTCTAGGGAAGGAAACTGGGTTGGAGGAGCAGGGAAGAGAGGAGGGGCGGGGGTCACCAGCCTGATAAGGAGTAGCAACCTCTATTATGCTTCCAAAGACAGGAGTCACCAGCCCAGGACATTGCCGCTGGAATGTGACCTTGAGGTTTGATGTGTGAGAGCATAGGTGGTACTGGGGGTCAGCACTGGCACTGGAATCCTCAACTCTCAGGCCCCCTGCCCTCAAAAGACTTTTTGGTGGCCCCTATACCCCTCCCCACTTTCCCTTCCAGCCCCACCAAGAGCCTCCATTCTGTCTCCATGCTTCTGGGTGTCTCTCCTGCATCTCTTCCTCTCTTTTTTATCATGTACATATTTCTGGGTGTCTCTTTGTCTCTCCCTCCTGTCACTATCTGTCCTCCAGTCTTCCTACTCTATCCCTGGGTGTCCCTCTGTCTCTCCCTCCTAGCCTATCTATCCCCCAATTGTCCCACTCTTGTCGCTCTTGGTATCTAGCCTCTGTCTGTCTTCCTCTCCATCCTGCAGATGGCAATGAGGGGTGGGTGGGCTACTGATCACTTGGTTTTGACTTTGCCCAGAGGGGATGGAGGGGAAAGAGTCTGACATTGAGGGCATCTTACCTGCTTGAACTGTTCCTCATAGGTCCATTCATGGGGATGGGGTCCTGGGAGCTGGCTGGCAGGTGAGCTGGGGCCCTGGGCCCCTGGTTCGCTCTCATCTGCTGCCTTTTCCTCTGCACCAGCTTCCTCCCCTTCCTCCTCCTCTTCTTCAGCATCCTCCTCTTCCTCAATCCCAGTCTTACCCAAGGCCCCTTCAGGGGCCTGCAGGGTCCCGGATCCAGGCAGGGGAGGCCTTGGGGGCGCAGGGCAGGGAGGGGCCAATGGCCCCACCCCCTGGGCCAGCCGGGCTGCCTGCTGCCTCTGCAGGGCCTCCATTACAGCTTCCAGGCGGCGCAGTCCCCCGGCTGGGGGGGAGCCTGACACCAGGCGGGCCCCCGTGGAAAGGGCCGCCTGTGGGGGAGGGAGTTATGGGGGCAGGGCCCGGTTGCCCCTATAACCCCAACACAAGAGGAGGTGGTCACAGATTCAGGTTAGTCTAGGGGGCCATTAGAAAGGCAGACAGCTTTTTCAGAGATGGACAGAGACAGGTAGAAAGAGCACCGAAACAGACCAGACTTAGGGAGTCGGAAATGGGCATTAACTGAGGATAGGGAGAGACAGATCAGATCAGAGGGCAACAGGAACCAAGCGACAGAGAGGGAGCTGGAAGAAAAATAGAACACTGATGGAGAGATCTGACAGAGACAATGACAGGGAAATGTGGAGATAGAGAAGGGACAGAGAGACAAGGACAGAGATGGGGAGAAACCACAGGGAAGAAAGACTGAGAGAAGGTAGAGACAAGGATAGAGATGTGGAGAGATGAGATTGGTAGAGATGAAGGGAAAGACAGGGAGGGTAAGAGACATAGAGGAGGGAGACGGAAATACCAAAGACCTGAGTGACAGCCCAGAGAGAGGGACCCAGGTGGAGAGAGACAGATAGTGAGACAGGTTGAGAGAGGGAAAGACCTACTTAGCGAGAGACAGAAGAGAGAGAGTTGAGAGACAAGATGAGACAGTGAATAGAGGAGAACAGAGAGACTGGACAGGGAGAAACAGACGGGGCAGTCACAGAGGACAAGAACCGAGGAGGCGCGGGAACACAGACAGGGAGAGCAGAGCTCAGACCCGGATGGTACCGGGCCAGCACGGTGGCAGGGTGTGACGCCCAGCTCTCTCCCTCCCCAACCCCAGTGGCCGCACTCACCAGCCTGCCGTGGCCCGCCGGCCCTGGCGTCTCCACTGCGCTCCCTCTGCGCCGCCCGTCTCCCGGGCGGCCCCTGGCTCGGCTCGGCTCTCTCGGCTCCGGTGCGGGGTCCCCAGCTGTGCGCTCAGCAGCTGTGTGCTCCTCTGGCCAGCGGACGCTCACTCTCTGCTTCGTGCTGCCAGCGGCCACAGGGGCGGGACCCGAGCGGGGCAGGGCGGGCGGGGCACCGCGGAAAAGACCCCTGTGGGTTCTGCTGCTCGCAGCCCCCCCAAACAGGTGTCCCCCACCACCTAACGCCACCCTCCACACAGCCTGACTTGGGGAGGGGCGGCGCTGAAGAGCTGCGGGAAATCTTGTGAAAGAGTAGGGACTCCAGACCAGGGCCCGCCCAGCCTTACGGGCTGTGCTGGACATCCCCACTCAGGGCCAGACATCCACACACTGACACACCTCCTGACAAGTTCAGGCACACGGCTCTGCTGTCTCATGCACACCTTAACGTGGTTATTACTTATCCACCTAGGCAGGTCACTACTGCACCTGAGACCTGGGCAGGGTGTGATCCTGCCCAGCTCATTCTGCATGAGGCTGGAGAGAGTGTGTGTGGAGGGCCTGACTACAACAGAAGTTGATCCTCTTGTCTTGCCCAGGGTTTTGTCTCCAACCACATGCATGCTGCAGTGTACATGCACGTTCCCATGGCGTCGGATACACACTCAAGAGGTCTCTGAGCTGACTACACACCCACAGAAGGGTACATACACCACTCAGATACACAGTCACACACAGTATATCTCTTTTTTGACTTTATATTATGGACATTTTCAATAATAATACACACATACACACACACACACACACAAAAACACCCAACCAACCTCACTGCCATCAAGTTGATTCCAACTCATAGCTACCCCTTTGGATTTCCCAGGCGGTAAATATGGAAGTAGATTGCCCAGTCTTCCTTCCGCAGAGCAGCTGATGGGTCTGAACCACCAGCCTTCTGGTTAGCAGTCAAATGCCTCAGGCACTACACCATCAGAGCTCCTTAATATACACAAGAAAAGTGTATATTACATACTGTAATGAACTCCTGGTACTGATCACCCATTTCACAGCAATCCACATTTTGCCTGTCTTCGGACATGCTCTCTGTCCATGTGTTCATACCTACTGAATCTGGATCTCCAGACCCCTTCAGTGTTCTGTTTTGGTCCCACCCCACCCCCAGCTGAGATGTTCCTTGTGTCGGATTCCTGAGTGGAAGACCACAGTTTCTCCTCTGAGCAGCTTGAACCCCACTTTCTCCTCTCAGACACCCTCATACATCCCCCTGTTGCTTCCTATGCCCATGGGGACCTACCTACCAAAAGCAGAAGGGCCACCTTGAGGTGATGCAAGGTGTGTGTGTGTATGTGTGAAGTACAGGTGTCTGCAGGGATGACATTTGCTTTGTCAAAAGGCCACCCTGGCCTTGTGTGGTGTGAGTTCTTGTATGGTAGTTGGCTCCATTCCTCTGCCAATCCCCTCTCCTGGGGTTGGGCTCATAGAGGAAAGAGTTGGTAAATGGGCAGAGGCTGACTAGCGTAATCTGAGGGTTTCCTGGAGGAGTAGAGTTTAGAGATCTGAGGAACTTCTGTGCCCAGCTTGTTTGCCTTCCCCCTATAGTTTCCTCGGCCTGCTCAGAGAAGAGGTGGTGCCTAGAGAGAAACAGATGGTAAGATTCCTCTTGGAAATGTAGGAAAATTTAGGAACTGTCTTGGGGAAATTCCAGGTTTCTGAGAATTAGAGATTGCTTTGAGGGGGAAAGAGACTGGACATCTTCTTCCAAAATGAAAGAACTAATTATAGCATAGTAAACCCACCTTTATGGTCTTGATTAGGAGGGCCATAGCTGGGCAGGGCTGAGGGAAAGGTATAAGGCTGACTGGGAGTTGGTCTCTCTCTTAAGAAAACCAAACTTACTGCCGTTGAGTAGGAGCCAACTCATAGCAACTCCTCCTTGGGTTTCTGAGGCTGTATCACTACAGAAGTAGATTGCCCAGTCTTCCTGCCGAGGAGTGGCTGGTGGGTTTGAACCACCAGCCTTCTGGTTAGCAGTCACATGCCTTAGGCACAACACCACCAGAGCTCCTCTCTCCCTCTCTCTCTTAATCCATGAAAATAACAGGTTGCCATTCACACCCACCCATAATCCCTGAATGGTCCTGACCTGGACTTCCAGAGACCAATGTTTCATTCATCCAACAGATGTATTGAGCACCTAGTTTATGCCAGGCATTGTTGGCTACAGGATTAAACAAAACAAAGTCCCTATTATAATGGAGCTTTAAATCTAGTGGGGAAAATACATAGCTTATCCTACCCACTGCCATCAACTCATAGCAACCCTATAGGACAGAGAATGCCCCATAGTGTTTCCAAGGCTGTAAATCTTTGCAGAAGCAGACTGCCTCATCATTCTCCCACAGAGCAGGTGGTGAGTTTGAAGCACTGACCTTTTGGTTAGCAGCCCAATGCTATAACCACAATGGCACCAAAGCACCTTACTGTGTCACCAGAGCTCCTTATATAGTATGTCAGATGTTCATAAGTACTATGGAGAAAAATAACAGCTGGGTTGTGGGGGGGGATAGAAATGGAAAAGGGTGCATTAGTTATCTATTGTTGTGTAACAAATTACTGCAAATTTAGTAGCTTAGAACAATGAAGATATGTTTTCTTACAGTCTGTGGGCCAGGAATTTGAGTGGCTTAGTTGGGTGGTTCTAGCTCAGTGTCTCTCACAAGGATGTAGTAAAAATGTTGGCCAAGGCTGCAGGGATTTGAAGACTTGACTGGGGCTGGAGGATCTGCATCCAAGATGGCCCACTTACATAGCTGGTAGCAGGAGGCCTCAGTTCCTCCTCAGGTGGGCTTCTCCAGAGGGCTGCTTGAGTGTCCTTCCAACATATCAGCCGGTTTCCCCAGGGTGAGTGACCCAAGACAGAGTATGAAGAGGTGGCACTGCTGTTTATGATGTAGTTTTGGAAGTCATACACTGTCAGTTCTGCCATATATTATTTGTTCTGCTATATATTTGTTAAAAATATAGAACTCAAGGGGGAAGGGAATTAGGCTCCTTTTGAAGGGAGGAGTACCAAAAATTTTGTGAGCGTATTTTAAAATGAATGTTCTTGGTAACACAGATGGTTTGGTGTTTGAACACACCCAGTGGTACTGCAGAAAAGGCCTGGTGATCTTCTTCCATTAAGATTACAGCCAGGAAAACCCTATGGATTTGTTCTATGAGTTGGAACTGGCTTGATGGCAACTAACAGCAGTAACATCTTAAAACCACAACAGAAGGGCTGCTATTATAAGTATATCATAAGTATTAAGGGAAGGACACACTGAGCAAGGGATTGAAGAGGGGGAAAAAGAGAGCCTTGTGAATATCTAGGGAAGAACACACTGCATTCAGGAGAAAAGCAGGTGCAAACACCCTAAGGTAGAAGTTTGCTTGATGTGCTGGAAGAAAAGCAAGGAGCCCACTGGGCTGGTATAGAGTGGCCGAGGGGTGAGTAGTCAGATGTTTGTCAGAGGTAACATGGGCCTTTGAGCAGGCCCTCATGGGCATTGAAAGGACTGAGTAAGATGGAAAGCCGTTGAAAATTTCTGAGCAGATAGTGAAAGCCTAACTCTGGCTGCTGACTCTTGTCTACATGGGATGCAAGGAAAGGACTAGTAAGGAGACCATTGCAGTAATTCAGGAAAGAGATGATGACAGCTGTTATGTTTTGAATTGTGTCCCCCAAAAATACGTGTTGTAAATCCAAACCCCTATACCTGTGATCACAATCCCATTTGGGAATGGGTTCTCTTTATTATGTTAATGAATAGGATTATTGTAGAGTGTGTGTTAAGTCAATCTCTTTTGAGATAGAAGGACTTTCCTCCAGAGCCAACCAAGAGAGAAAGCCTTCCCCTAGAGCTGGAACTCTGAATTCAGACTTCAAGCCTCTTAATCTGTGAGAGGAGCTCTGGTAGCATAGTGCCTAAGGCACTTGACTGCTAACCAGAAGGCTGGCGGTTCAAATCCACCAGCCACTCTTCGGAAGGAAGGTTGGGCAATCTACTTCTGTATTGATACTGCCTCGGCAACCCAAGGATGGGTTGCTATGAGTCAGGTCCGACTCGATGGCACATAACAACAACAACAACAATCTGTGAGAATTGATGCATTTAAATTGTGTTGGTGGAGAATATTGAATATATCATGGACTGCCAGAAAAATAAACACATCTGTCTTGGAAGAAGTACAGCCAGATTCCTCCTTAGAAGCAAGAATGGCTAGACTTTGTCTCATATACTTTGGTCATGTTGTCAGAAGGACCAGTCCCTGGAGAAGGATATCATGCTTGGTAAAGTAGAGGGTCAACAAAAAAGGGGAAGGCCCTTATGAGATTGAACGATGGTCTCAATAATAGCAATGCTTGTGAGGATGGTGCAAGATTGGGCAGTGTTTCATTCAGTTGTACATAGGGTCACTATGAGTTGTAACCTAACAACAACAACAATAAACTGTGAGAAGACAAATTTCTTTGTTAAACCCATCCATTTGTGGATTTCTGTTATAGCAGCACTAGATAATTAAGATAGTAGCTTAGTAGCAGTGGAGGTGGCAAGAAGTGGATAGGTTCTGGATATGTTTTGAAGGGAAAACTGATAGGATTTGGTGGTGGATTGGATGTGGGATGGGAGAGAATGAGAGGTATTGAAGATAACTCCAAGGTTTTTGAACTAGGCAGCTGGGTAAATGGTGTCCTTAACCAAGACAGTAAAGACTGCAGGAAGGGAACGATTGGAAGAGAAATCAGTTCATTTTGGACATTTTAGTTTTGTGCTGCCTACTAGACATCCAAGAAGCTCTGGTGGCATAGTGCCTAAGACATTTGACTGTTAGCCAGAAGGCTGGCAGTTCAAACCCACCAGCCACTCTTCAGAAAGAAGATTGGGCAATCTACTTCCATAGAAATACTGCCTTGGAAACCCAAGGAGGGGTTGCTATGAGTCAGAATCAATTTGATAGCAGTGAGTTTGGTTTTTGGTTTACTAGATATCCAAGTAGAGAAGTTGATGGAGCTGGAGGAAGTCAGATACATGAATCTAGAACTCAAGGAAGAAATTTAGTCTGGAGCCAAAAATTTGAGAGTCAAAACAGATGGTATTTAAAGTCATTGAGAAGTGGTTGAGATTATTTGAGAGGGGGTGTAGATAGAGAGAAGGTTTGAGAATTAAGCCATGGGAAGTCAAGGGTTGAGGAGGTATGAAGGATTCAATAAAGGTGTCAGTGAGGAAAGAGGACTGGTGGTGGAGTCCTGGAAGCCAAAAGAAGGAAGTGTTTCAGAGTAATTAACTGTGTTAAACAAAGTTGAGAATGAAGCAGTGACCACTGGATTTAGCAACAGAAAGGGGAAGTGGCCAAGGGGCCTGGAAGCCTAGTCCTATGTAGAAGGGAGGAAGGGGTGACAGGGAACTGAGGCCTCCCTGACAGATGTGTCTCTGAGTCTAGAGGCAGAGCTGTGTTACAGGGTGGGAGAAATCCTGAAAGAGGCTTGACTTTGTAACCCACGTTCAGTGGAGCAGCCCCAGCAAAGGCCTGTCATGGCTAGGTGGTGTGGTAGGTTTGGGATAGCCATTTTTCCTGGGCCTCATATGGATTCAGACCACAAATTTTAGACTATCAAATTAGATATCATTAGAATATCAAATTTTTATAATAGACAATTTTTTATAACCAAGTTTCCTTTTTAAAA
>NW_006921872.1:89541-90744 GCF_000298275.1 Orycteropus afer afer | reverse complement strand
ATATATATATATATATATATATATATATATATATATATACTAGGAACCTTAAGAAGTGGGAACAGCTTGAGCCTTGCTCAGCCTGAGCAGGGCCAGGACGCGGGGCGAATTGAGGTGGTGTCTACAGTGCAAAATTTGAGGAAATAAGTGCATGGTTCCTGGGGATGAGTGTCTTTTTAAATTTTGTACCCTAAGTAGGCTCTTGACTCATGCTTGTCCTGGCCCTGCCTTACCGCCAGGTTGTATGCATGCTCCCTATCCATGGGGAGCCTCCAGAGAAGTAAGGGGGCCTGAAGAAGGCACACCGTGGAGAGGGAACTTCTGCTCTGGGTGAAGGGGAATACAGTCCCCTGGAAGCCCCCAAAAAGCAGACTGAGAAGTGCAATTGTAGCTGTCTACCTATGGACAGCTGATCTTTGACAAAGAGTGGAAACCCTCTCAATGGGGAAAAGATAGTCTCTTTAACAAATAGTGCTGGCAAAATTGGATATCCATGTGCATAAAAATGAATCAAGATCCATACCTCACACTATCCACAAAAACTAACACCAAATGGATCAAAGACCTAAATGTAAAACCCAAAACTATAAAGTTCATTAAAGATAAAATAGGGGCAAACTTAGGGGCCCTAATTTATGGCATAAATAGACTACTAAGCATAACCCAAAATGGACAAACAGCAGAAGAGAAACTAGATGGCAGGGACTATCTAACAATTAAATTCTTGTGTGCATCAAAAGACTTCTCCAAAAGAGTGAAAAGAGAGCCTGCTGATTGGGAAAAAAATATTTGGCAATGACATATCTCACAAGGGACTTAGCTCTAAAATCTGTAGAAAACTTCAACACTTCAACATCAAAAAGACAAACAATCCACTTCAAAAATGGGCAAAGGATATGAACAGACACTTCACCAAAGATAAACACATTAAGAAATGCTCCTGATCATTAACCATTGTTGTTGTTGTTGTTATGTGCCATCGAGTCAGCCCCAACTCATAGCGACCCCGACTCATAGCGACCCCTCCTTGGGTTTTCGAGGCAGTATCACTACGGAAGTAGGATTGCCCAACCTTCCTTCCGAGGAGTGGCTGGTGGGTGTGAACCTTTTAATTAGAAGGACTCAATATATAAGGAATTGTTTAGCCCTGTAGGATATAACTTAAAATTTTACCTAGGAGTACCTCAAACTCAATCAAACTAA
>NW_006921872.1:79620-89441 GCF_000298275.1 Orycteropus afer afer | reverse complement strand
GAGTGGCTGGTGGGTTTGAACCGCCAGCCGTCTGGTTAGCAGGCAAGTGTCTTAGTCACTATGCTACCAGAGCTCCCTCATTAACCATTAGAGAGATGCAAATCAAAACAATGAGATACCATCTCACCCCAGCAGTAATAGCAAAGTTCAACAAGACAGAAATAACCAATGCTGGCGAGAATGTGGAGAGACTGGGACTTTCATACACTGCTGGGGGGACTGTAAAATGTTAAAATCACTGTGGAAAATGATATGGCACTTCCTTCAAAAGTTGGAAATAGAAATACCATTTGATCCAGCAATCCCACTACTAGGAATGTATCCTAAAAAGGTGAGATCCGAGACATGAATAGATATATGCATGCCCATGTTCTTTGTAGTACTATTTACGAAAGCAAAGAGATGGAAACAACCTAAGTGCCTATCAACAGATGAATGGAAAAGCAAAATATGGTACATATACATAATGGAGTACTATGCAACATTAAAGGTTAACAAAGAATCAGCAAATCACCTCATAACATGGATGAACTCAGAGGACATTATGCTGAGTGAATTAATCAATCACAGAACAAGTATTGTATGAGTCCACTATTATAAAAAGCCAAGGAAATGTTTACAGAGAGAAGGAAAATTTCTCTGTTGGTTGCCAGGGATGGGAAGGGAGGGAAAATAGATAGTTATGAGACAGGTTTGATATGGGTGAAGAGAAAAGCAATATAACAAAAGCGTATGACTAGCACAAGATCACTAAAGAAAAGAAAGACACGGAGAGGTGAAAAAGAGGTGCAGACAATAAAGGTAAATGCTATTGCATTCATAATACTGCATTATCAGTAACCACGCTTACACTCACTCACTGCCATTGAGTTGGATCTGACTCACAGCAAACACTAATCAATGGGTAGATATATAGGTAGACAGGCAAGATGATCAGGTATGGATAGGCAAATAGAAAGGTTTGACAGACGATATTTCTACATACATATATTTGTATGTGATATAAAAATGTCCACATGCATTTTAAACCTAACAAGAGGCAAAGTTAGAATAATTTCTTAGCTACAAAGCACTTTGAGAGAGGAGTCACTAGGTCTGCGAGTTGGGGACTGTGGTCACAGCATATCAAGTTTAATTGGCACAACATGGTACATAAAAATATTGTTCTACATCTTACTTTTTGAGTAGCGATTGGGGTCCTAAAAGCTTGTGAGTGGCCATCTAAGATGCAACTATTCGTCTCTCCTCTTCTGGAGCAAAGAAGAGTGAAGAAAATCAGTGATGCATGGAAACGGTCCAAAGGACTAATAGAACATGAGAACCTCAGCCTATATGACCCTGAGACCAAAAGAACTAGATGATGCCCGGCTACCAATGTCAACCACTCGGAAAGGGATCAAAATTGGAGATCCTGGATAGAGTGGGAGAAAACTGTGGTACAAAATTGAAAAACATAAAAATCTGTAGAGATTGGTGAAACCCCTGAGACAACGGCCCTGAGCCACCCTTTGGGCCTGGAATTGCACTCACTCCTGTGGCTTAACTCTCAGCCAAATGACAGACAGGCCTATGAATTGAACACCTACATCAGGGTGATGCACTCTTACGACAATCTACCATGGGATATCAGAAGGGCAGAATTTGCACAGGGAAAAGGTAGGGAGGCAGAAATGCATAGGTGAGAGACACAGGAAAAGGGTAATCATAGGGAGGAAGTGGGAAGAGAGCTATTACATTGTGGGGAATGTAACCAGTGACACAAAACAAAATGTGTATGAATTGTTGAAAATAAAACAAATCTGCTTTGTAAAATAAAGTTATTGATATATGTAAGTGCAACTGCCCTTCTTGCCGTTCAAAAGTGGGTGCACACTGCCACCAAGTGGCTATCCAGGGTAGAGCATGCATTCTTAGAACTGTTCCCAAACACTGGCGAAAGCAGGGCCAAACCACATACCACCTCACCCAGTCCTGAATTTCTCAAATTGTGGCATTTACATCTGTGGTGGAGAAGATCTTATTAAACAAGTTGATATCAAGGCTTCAACCCAAAACTGATTTCTGAGGACTGGGCCCAGAAATCTATAGTCAATGAGCTTTTTAAGTGATTCTATGCACACTCAAGTTTGAGTCCCTGCTATAGCCCAAAGCCACTGTCTTACAGATAGGGAAACTAAGGCACACGGCAAGGGAGAGGCCTTCCTTAGGTTCCCCAGGAGTTCTGGTGCTCAGACACACAAAGAAATAGAACTGTTTGACAGGATCTTTATTAGCACAGATGGACAGAGAATATGGTAGGGGCAGTGTCTGGAAGCTGTGATGGAGGTGGGGAGGGATGGTGTGAGTGTGCAGAGCAGGCCTTCTCTAGGCCAGGGATAGTTCCTTGGTCTCAGGCCCTATCCCCTTTAGTGGGCCCTGGGCCACCTGGCTAGCCTCCCAACATACCCCAAAGGGGACTATGGGGGTCCTTTGGAGAGGAAGGGACCAAGTTCCTCTGATTCCCCAGCTCATTTGGTTGCTGAGTGGGTGGGAGATGGTCCATGGGGCACTTGCATAGCAAGGAAGCAGAATGGGGGTAAGGCATATGGTGAGGGCAGGGGAGAGGAAGGGAAGGGCATCATAGCTGCAGGAAAAAGACTCTTCAGAGGGCAGCTCCTCTTCCCCCTAGCCCCTCCAAATTACTGCTAAGTTAAGGGGTCTTATTCAGGCAGAGTGTAATACCCACCACTACCCCTAAATCTAGAGCCCTAACTAGGGATGAGGAAGCTTTAGAAAGGCCTGAGTTAGTAAGTAAAGCTTATGGTCTATGTGTTTGACTGTCACCCTTGGTATATGTGGAGCTCTTTCTCGATGGGTGTGAGCGCATGATTGCTGTAATACACACAGATCTGTGTCTGCATATGTGTTTCATATGTGTTCCCATGGGTTTCTGTGTTTGGATATATACGCATGTATGTCCCTGCTTGTACACCAGGAACTAAACATCTGCATGGTATGTGTATGTTCCTGTCTGTGCACATGAGCTCCAGCAAGTGGACGCGTGCAGGCCTGGCCGCTCCTGTCCATCAACAGGTCCTCCTTCAGGCTGGCTGGTCAGGGATCCTGGCCGAAGAGGTAGGTGGTGAGCTCAAGCCGGAGGCCCCGGGCATAGGCGCGAAGAGTATAGAAGAGGGTGAGGAAGTCCTGGGTGCTGAAGACTGTGTCTGCCAGCGCGAAGGCCAAGGTAGATGGGATGACACCCCGGCCGTACTCCACCATCCATGTGTTTGGCCCCCACTCCACAGCTGTCGCCTCTCCAGGCCCATGCATCACTGTCTCCCCTGGGGAACAGGGAGCACCCATGTGAGAAGCCCAGCCTAGCCCTGCCCCTCCATTGCTGCTGCTTCTATGGCTATTGACTGTCTAGGCTGGGGGATGAAGTGGGAACTTCAGAAAAGGAAGAAGCCCTACCTTACTACTCTGGTCTCCCATCTGGAAGGGTCAGAAGCACAGAAGGCCATTCCCAAATGTTCCTCTGTGGCATCACCTGGCCCATGTCTTCTGAAGGAAGCCATGGAGGACCATTGGGAAGGGGACCCACTTCACTTCCATCTCACTTGGCCATGGGCCACTACATAAGAGTCATGAAAGTCAGCATTCCTAAGCCTCACTCAAGCCAAGCAGAAATTTAGAAAACCACAGGCTGGGCCTATTAGATAGGGAGGGGTGGTTAAAAGACTCGTGAGGCTTTCTGAGAAATTGAATCCCAATATCTGCGATGTGATGCTTGTATCAATCAACCTCAAACTCACTCAAAAGTCCAAAGCTCAACTTTCTTGGTAAATGCTTCATCATAAGAGGGGGAAAAAAAAAAAAGACAATTGTTTGCCTTGGAGGTATGAAAGTGTTTCTGATTACCCAGTTGTCTCCTCCACAACTATTGGAATATTGGCTGAGTAAAATAAACAGTGTCTAAAACGGGGTCGCTATGAGTCGGGTCCAACTCAACGGCATATAACAACAACAAAAACAAAACAAACCTAAACCCACTACTGTCTAGTCCATTCCAACTCATGGCAATTCTGTAGGAAAGAGAACTGCCTCCTTGGGTTTCTAAGACTAAATCTTTAAGGAAGCAGATTGCCTCATCTTTCTCCCTTCCACATCTTCTTCCTGGTGAGCTCCTGGTGGGTTCAAACTGCTGACTTTTAGGTTAGCAGCCAAGCGTTTAATCATTGCACTCCTAAGATAAAAATCAGACATGTTCAACAGAAAGCTATTATTTTTTGTTTCCCTTTGACAGAGAAAAGCAACAGGGGCCCTCAGCCCTGTCCTAACCAACTAACCACCTGTGGCTTGTGGGGATGTGGAGATGTCCATCCCCATAGCTCTTTCCCCCAACTGTGGACACACTCAGGGTGAGGGGACATGACTCTCTGACACAACCTTTCTACCTACCTGGATAGAAGACTTCACTTTTGGTGGTGCCCTCTCTCCACTGGTGGAAGGTGCCAGAGATGATGGTGTCTGAGATCTCAGCCCAATAGCGCCCTAAGGGGCAACCAGATGAACACCAATTGTTAGGGTATCTGCGCCAATCAGAAATAAGGGCATGCCCCAGCCTCCCAGTCCAGCCTGCCGCTAGTACTAACCAGAGTGGCCGCTGGAGCCCAGGGCTGTGCCAAAGAGCAGCACGTACTCGGACCAGGAGGCGTGCAGAAGGCACATGGCGCCCATCCAGCCACCCGCGTTCACGAACACCCACTGCAGCTCTTCGTCCGGCAGCACGTGGCCTGGGTGCAGTCGCCGCAGCTCCACGATCAGCCGAGAGAAGGCCAGCTCGTGGTCCAGTCCTGGCGAGGGCAGAGGAGAGGCAAAGTCAGGGCAGCCACCAGTCCTGGGCTTGGGGACTGCATCCTCTGCCGACCCGCCTCCTGACCGGCCCTGATCCTCCCCAAGCACCTTGGCTCGACCTGGACTGTCCCGCCTCCCACCCGCTCACCAGCATACTGCCGTGCCAGCTGCGCGATCTCTTCGTGCTGGAAAACGAAGCTCTGCGTACCCAGCCAGAGCCAGACGACTTGAGCCAGCACAGCCGCCGCAGCCAGAAGCAGCGCGGCCCACGCCCACCGCCGACCCACAGCCCACTTCATTCTGGCTGGTGGCCTGGCAGAGTTAAGTGCAGGAGGCGACCGAGAGCAGAGGCGGAGTCTCTGGGCAGTGACACTACCTCCGAGCCCTTGGACCTCGGCCCGCGACCCGCTCCGCCGCCACCGCCGTGGTCTGGCTCGCTCTGGCCAATCAGAACGGTCCCTGGAACTTGGCACCGCCCCTCGGGCTGAACCATTTCCTCGAGGGGGACGGGGAGAGGTGAGACGGCGCGCGCACGTGAAGATAGGGGTGAGGCCAAACTGTCCACGCTACTGACGTCAGGGACTCCCGGCTGGTTCTTTACACAACGCTTTATAGAGTAGGGTTGGGCCGCGGTGAGGCTCGGAATGGTCTGCCGGCACAAGTGCACTGTCTGGTGAAGCAGGAGATCCAGAAGGCAGAGCCTCCCGGGACCCGTGATTATGAAAGCTCGCCTATGCTAGCACAGAACCCGGGAAGAAGCAGTTCAACCTAGGGACGCAGGGAAGGCTGGCAGGGAACTAGAGCGGTGTCTTTAAGAAAATGGGAACTTATTGTGAATCACGCATTGGTGATGGAAAATTTGGAAAATATTGGTGATAGTTGCACAACATTATTGATGTAATTGGTGTCACTGTACTCGTGAAAAATGTTGAATTGTCAAATGTGTTATATATATTTTTACCAAAAAAAAAAAGGAGGGCATTCCAGTTTAAGTGACCAACATCAAAGGCACCAAGGAGAAAGACAGCAAGGGGTCTCAGAAAACCACTGAACTCATTGCTGTCAAGACTATTTCGACTCATGTTGTTGTTGTTTGCCGTGGAGTCGGCCCGACCCATAGCGACCCCTCCTTGGGTTTCCGAGGCAGTATCACTACGGAAGTAGGATTGCCCAACCTTCCTTCCCAGGAGTGGCTGGTGGGTTTGAACTGCCAGCCTTCTGGTGAGCAGTCAAGTGCCTTAGGCACTATGCTACCAGAGCTCCTTTTCCACTCATAGCGACCCTAAAGGACAGAATGGAACAGCCTCATAGAGTTCTAAGGCTATAAATCTTTCCGGAAGCAGACTGCCACATCTTTCTCCTGTGGAGTGGGGTGGTGGGGTCAAACCACCCACTTTTTGCTTAGCAGCTGAGCATTTAACCACTATCCTGCCAGGACTCCTATGGGGTCTACAGAGGCCTACAATTCATTCTTGGTTTGGAAGCACAAAATGTGAGAAGGTGGCTGGGGAATGATGGGATCAGATTTGGGGATACAGAATAGAGATTGAGGTGGAGGGGATGAGAGTCAGGGAGACCATGACTATGGTCCAAGTGAGAGAGGAGGCCTGTGTCAGTGGAGAAGGGGAAAAAATGAGCTTGAGAAGGACTTTGGAAATAGAGTTGGTAGGACTTGATTCCCTCTTCCTAAAATACTCTTTTCCTCTATCCTAATCCCCACCCCCTTACCTGGCTAACATCCCTGTTCACGACCAATGGGCAGTTGAGTAGCTTGGTCTGGAGTTCCAGTCCAGTCTGGAGGTTGGAAGCTGGGAGTTGTTATTCATCCAGACAATAGATACTTCCGTAGCGCTTGAATACGCCAAGCTCTGTGGTGGCTGATGTGGCTATGAACAATGCTAACATAGTCCTCACCCATCTTAGAGATATCACTGGGGAGTGCACAGAAAAAGTAGTAATTAAAACCTAAAACAGTGAATAAACTCGCACAGGGAGGGAATATAGAGAATATAAAACCAAGGTTAGAGCACTACAGAACACCTACTGTTCTGGTTACCTAGTGCCACTGACAGGAATTATACCACAAACAGGATAGCCTTAACAAACAGGAGTTTATTCTTCCAATTTGGAGGCTTTAAGTCCAAGTTCAAAGTGCCAGGCTCCAGAGGCTGGGTGAAAGCCCCTCAACCTTGGGGAGCTCTGCCTCCTGCTCCCGGCCCACACCAACATTTAAAGGATAGGGAGAGGAAGAAGAGACCAAAAAAGAAGAGAAGTGAAAGAGAGAAAAGAGGTAGCATACTGCAGTAATTAAGAAATAAACTCTGGAGGTGGACTGCCTGGGTTCAAAGCCAGGCTCCTGCTATGACTACTTGTATGTCTTGAGCAAGATATACTCTGTGACCAAGTTCCTTCAACTGTAAAATAGAATTAAAAGAACCTAACCCACAAGGTTGTTATAAGGATTAAATGAGTGTATTTACAAAGCAATTAGTGCCTGGCATGTGGTGAACATCATATGTGTCAGCAATAAAAATAAAATAACGGAGAAGAGAATTGGCAGAAAGTAGTGTCACAGATGAGAGCTCTGGTAGCGTAGTGCCTAAGGCACTTGACTGCTAACCAGAAGTGTGGTGATTCAAATCCATCAGCCACTCCTCGAAAGTAAGATGTGGCAATCTACTTCCGTAGTGATACTGCCTTGGAAACCCAAGGAGGGGTCGCTATGAGTTGGGTCCGACTCGATGGCACATAACAACAACACAACAACAGTATCACACATGGAGTGATGGAATGAAGGATCAACACAGTCAAATGTAATTGAATTACATTTGATGATGGGAAGTGTTCATTAGATTGTTCAGTAGGGTCATGTGGCAGAGACAATACTATACATTCACAGATCCATTTCCTTTTTGCTCTCAAACAGGTTGCATTTCACAGTTTACTTTGTAGTTAAAGGGAGACATGTGATAGGTAGAAATGAAGTATGCCACTTACAGGTCTGGCTCCTAAAATTTCCCCTGAAATTATTTACCTTCTCTTTCTTCCTTAGTCTATTGTCTTAGATACAGAGACTCTAGTGGAGAATTCTGAGGTCCTAGGAAATGGCAGAGCCACTAGATGAATGGAATCTGGGTCCCTGAATACTGCATGGAACAGATCTCCCACCTCTTCCCAGTGAACTATGGTGCTAAGTCATTGAGTTTTGAGGGTTGTTACAGCAACAAAGCTTACTTATCTTAACAGAGAGTAAAGACTGTGTTATAATGTATTGTGCAGGTAGGAGTAGAGGCTGTGAAGATAGATTACTTATTTGGGGAAGATTGACCTAGAAGGGAAAGATAAAGAAGACAGTACCTAGAGGAGAATGCAGGATTGCCGGAACATGATTTTGTGTGGACACTGGCACTTCTGAGTTGACCGTTCTCTAAGAACCCTGAGCAGCAGGGACTAGCCCCCAAATCTGGCCTCCGCACCTTGTTCCAGGAAGAGGCCTCTGGGACTTTCTGGGGCTGCAGCTGCCCTGTCTGATCTTTCAGAAAGCTTCTCCAGCACACACTTTTAAAAAAGTGTGTTCTATGTCCTTGAGAGGGTCCATGATGCCAGGAAGAGGATTGAGAGGCTGGGAGTCACAGCCATCTTCTTCAGATGCTTTAGCAGAGATCACGTCTCTGGAGAGTGGGGTAGGCCCCATTCCAGCCATTCTCTGTGGCAACACAGAAGTGAGAGGTTTGGAGGTATTTTTGAAGAGATGTTTCTGAATGAGATCAGGGATTAGTTGTCATGATTCAGGGAGTGGCATTAAAGCACCAGTATTCTTGGGAAAATGGGTATGACTCCAATATCCAGCCATTCAAACATCGAAGACCGCTTAAACAGCAGAAAAGCATATCTCTTATTCCCAACCCTTCTCCCACCCACCAGGGGCCTCTTCAGATTCCAGTCCAAGTGTCCTAGGACACAGATCAGATAAATGACCAATGACCCAGTTTTTGCAACTCAGCTGGCTTGGCCTGGCTTCGGGGGAGGGTGAAACCTCCCTGCTATGCCCAGCTCCCAGCTCATTGTTCAGCCCCTATCTCAATGCAGGAGGAAGAGCCTGAGAGACTAGATTCAAATCTCAGCCACTCATCCTCTGGGTTACTTTGAAGTCTCTCACCCCCATTTGTGAAATGTAAGGAGGTTTAGATACTATTTAGATAGCTCTTAAAAAGTGCCCAGGGGTGGAACTAATTTGAAGTATATCTTCTTGTTACTGTGTGCTGAAGAGTTCATTACAACTCATAGTGACCCTGCAGGATGGAGTAGAACTGCTCCATAGAATTTCCTAAGCAGTAATCTTTACAGAAGCAGATCACCAGGTTTTTTTCTCCAGTGGAGCAGCTAATAGTTCAAACCATGTCCTTTCTGTTAGCAGCCAAGCACTTTCACCATTGCATCACCTGGTCACCTGTAGGAATGTATTTCAGCATTTGATCCAGTGATGGAGAAAGCAAAGAGGTGTGTAAAAATGGTGTCAGGGTCATCTGACCTCCTCCAACTAACTTCAAGAGGGGGAAGAGAGAGAATCAAGATCAATAGCTGATTGCTATGAAGGAGAGGTCCTCAGGCACTTGACTGCTAACCAGAAGGCTGGTGGTTCAAACCCACCAGCCACTCCTCGGAAGGAAGATTGGGCAATCTGTTTCCGTAGTGATACTGCCTCAGAAACCCAAGGAGGGGTCGCTATGAGTCGGGTTGGACTCGATGGCAAACAACAACAACAACATGAAGTGGAGGTCAGACGTACCTCCTCCAACCTTTTCAGCAATTTTGGCACCACCTGTTCCTCCCACAGCACTCTCTACTTCTCTGCTGAGTTCAGTAATTCATTGCAATGGCCACACCGAACTCACAGACATACTCATGGTTATGGAATTTCTTAGGGAAGTAACAGGTTACAATTCAGTGTCACAAAGGACTCAGGATACAGTTCTTTGGTCAGGACA
>NW_006921872.1:74641-79413 GCF_000298275.1 Orycteropus afer afer | reverse complement strand
ACTGTACCATCTCCTCCTGGTCCTCTGGTTCTACTGCCTCTGCTGCCACATTTCTCTGTCACTACTTTTCACTGTCTCTTGTTGTCTCCAGTGTTACAGCCATCTGTCCCCTGGGTCTAGGAGGTTCTCAGTGCAGAGATCTCAGGTCCAAAGGGGTACTCCTCTCCTGTCTCTTCTTGGTGGTAGTGAGGTGCCCCCCTTCTGCCTCTGGGATGGCTTATTTTAAGCCTCTTTCGGGTCCGACTCACAGTGATCCCTCCTTGGTTTTCTGAGGTGGTATCACTATGGAAGAAGATTGCCCAATCTTCCTTCTGAGAAGTGGCTGGAACTTCAGCCCTCTGGTTAGCAATCAAATACCTTAGGCATTCCACCACCAGAGCTCCTTATTTTAAGCCTAGCAGGATGGCAAAACTGACCAATTCCCTCACTAGGGTTCCATACACACACCTTATTTTCATGGTCACACCCCCACAGGGGTTCTATGTATCTTATTTGCATGATTCCAACCCAATAGGGTGTCATCACTTTATATGCATTATTAGCAAGCTGTCCAATTCCCTGGGTGGGCCCCAAGCACATTATTTGCATAATCTCATCCACTTACTTTGTGGCAAGACCATGGCTAGAAAGTCCATATTAAAGCAATCCATTGCACCACTGTGTGTAAAGAAACACTTCTGACTATGCCCAGATGGTGACGGCAGCTCTTGACAATCCTGACCTACATTTTCAGATTTCTTCAGCCTTCTTATGGCAGCCCTAGGGGTGCAATGCAGTTAGGAGCTCAATTACTAACCAAAAGATGGAAGTTTGAACCCATCTAAAGGCATCTCAGAAAAATGGACCGATGATCACAGCCTCTTGGTGCTATGGAACTCAGTTCTACTGTGCAACACATGAGGTTGCTGTGAGTTGGAATCAACTAGATGGCAATTTTTTTTTTTTTTTTTGTATAGCTGTTACTCATCCCACTGTGCTTTTGGTCTCTCTCTCTCTCTCTCTCTGTGTGTGTGTGTTTCTGAGAGAGGGAGGGAGGGGAGGAGGAGGGTAGGGAGAAAGAGAGGGGAAGAGAAGAGGGAGAGGAAGGGGGAGGAGAAGGAGAATGTGATTAACTTAGTCCTTTTTTCCAAACCTATTTTTACTGCCTGTTGGGGAAGGAGGAAGGAGCTCTGGTGGCACAGTGCCTAAGGCATTTGACTGCTAACCAGAAGGTTGGCAGTTCAAACCTGCCACCAGCCTCATAAGAGAAAGATGTGGTAATCACTTCTGTAACCCTTTACAGCCTTAGAAACCCTATGCGGGTAGTTCTGCCCTGTCCCATAGGGTTGCTATGGTCAGAATGGACTGTACTGCAGTGTATTTTGATTTTGATTTTGGTGGCAAAGGGATAGGGCGATGGTAAATATCCATTCCTCCAGGTAACACCTGAGGCCAAAGTTCTGAGAGATAAGATCAAGACCCCCTTGCCCACCAAGGTAGATGCTGAGCACAGGACTGAGGTGATTGTGGATCCAGGGGCCACGCAGGTGCTCTGCCCTAGAAGGTAAGCAGCGAGAAGGCAGAAGCCGCACCTGGCATGTGTCCATGGCCACACGGACATCCCGAGTCCCACGGGGAGCCTAGATACCTGGCACATGGTTGAATATGTGACCAAATGAATGAATGAATGCAGCAAATAACTCTTAAAAGCGTCCAGGCGCTGAGGGACTCTGCAGTAGGCAGCTTTTACAGAGGTTCTTCCTGAAAATAGACTTCGGCCTAGGGGAGAGTGGCAGGACCGTAGCCCTCTCCCACAGAGCCTTGTGGTCGAATGCTCCGCCCACAAGAGATCGGGCGCCCTCCCCGGCAGTCACATGCTGGCGGTCGGCCAGTCAGCGGGAACAGGACGGATCCAGGGCTGGAAGGGTAACGGGGTGGCGGGGCTGACTTTCCAGAGGCATTTGCCCTGTGGCTTCATGTCACATAGTGGAGCCGGCACTGAGCAGCGCCAACAGGCGTCAGAGGCGGACTCCCCGGAAACAACCTTCCGGCCAAAGCGGTATTTGCAGGGCTGTCTGGACTCATTGTCTTTGGGGCGCGGCCCTAGCCCTCCCCTTCCCCAGGAAGTTCTCGCTCCACCCACAGGGTCCGCGCGCCCACCCGGGGCCAGGCCCACAGAGAAGGAGACTCTGGTGTTGCGGCTGCAGGCCAGTTGGACTGGGAAAGTCCAAACCGGGACATTTGGCCCCTGAGCCCGGTGGGACCTAGAGGGCGCCTCTGTGGCTTGCTAGGGAATGAGACCCAGGGGAGAGCAGGAGGCTGGGCCTTTGCTGATTGTCCTTGACCATCTGCCCCTAGAGCATCAGCATATTCGCTACAACCCACTGCAAGATGAGTGGGTGCTGTGTCAGCTCACTGCATGAAGCAGTCCTGGCAGGGACAAGTGGAGCCCCCACTTCTGGAGACAGTGCTGTGCCATGAACCCCACAACCCTCTGTGTCCTGGGGCTACAGGAGCCAACGGAGAAGTAAGCCTTTAAAGCTCACATCCCGTGGGCCAGGAGAAGTAGCCCTTCCTTAGAGCTGCCCCCACTCATAGGGGCTGTAGACCTCCTTCTGGGTCAGATCGTAGTAAGCATTTTTATTCCCCAGAAGGGGCCTTCTCCACCCTCTGGTAGTCTGTCAGCCCTTGAAGCCCACCAGATGGCTGGTGGTGTGGGGCAGCAAATGCTTCTAGCCTCTCCTTGCTGCTAGGTGAATCCCCACTATGAGGGCACCTTCCTGTTGGACAATGACTTCCCAGCTCTGCAGCCTGATGCCCCCAATCCAGGTAAAGTGGCCCCAGCTGCTCATAGGGGTTGGGGGAGCCTGGGCCTCTTTGGGGGCTTCTGCAGAGAGTGATACCCCTTTCTCTCAGGACTCAGTGATCACCCCCCTTTCCGAGCAAAGGCTGCCTGAGGAGTTTGGTAACTATGTATTTTCCCTTCTATCCAGGGCCTGGACTAAGCACTGCAGGTGAGTCCTGCCTCCAGCACAGCCAAGCCCTGTTCCTCTGTCATCCCTCTCCATCCTGTCACCTGGTGAGGTCATGGGCTTCCACCCCTGGTCTGACATGACGCTGCCACTCATGTCAGTCCCTGAGATCCATGCTGTTGGCGATGCATGGGCCTCTGTCACAGAGGAGCTGGGGGCCCAGTTCCCTTGGGTGCAGGTGTGTGAGGCCCCTAGCCTGGATGGCAGGGAGGGAGTGGTACAGCTTTAGTTCTGGGGAGTGTTATTCCTGTTTCTATTAGCAGTGTGATGGTGGGGTGATTGACTTGGGGTATTTTTGGCTAGTAAAGCTCCCTACCTCTACTTGTTAGATCTTTGATAACAATGGAGCCATGATGGGCTGTTCCAATCCCCACCCCCACTGCCAGGTAAGTATGTCAGGCTCTCTGGGGTTTCTGGACTGGGCCATAGCTGGTACTGGGGAGAGGAACTGCCTTAAGGGAGGGGACGAAGGAAGTATGCCAGTTATGTGGAGGCTTGGGGGTGAAGGCCTACTGTTCTTCTCTGCTCCTGCCCCTTTATAGGTGTGGGCCAGCAGTTTCCTGCCAGATATTGCCCAGCGTGAGGAGCAGTCTCAGCAGGCCTATCAGAATCACCATGGAGAACCTTTGCTAATGGAGTATGACCACCAGGAACTGCTCAGGAAGGTGGGAGAGAGCCAGGCCCTGTATGCCCAAGGAGCCCTTAGCCTTCTCACCCCCAAAGAGAGGTGTGTGAAGGAGAAAGGTGGAAGGGAACTAGCAGGGAGACATGCTAGGAGGCCATAACAATAATTTAAAGGAGACATGATGGTGGCTTAGACTAGGGTGGTCGTAGCAGAGGTGGTTAGAAGCTATTTGATGTGGGTATATTTTTCCTCTGCTTCCCCTATTTATTTGCTGACACCCCACCACTTCCCAGCCTTGATGCCCTCATCTCCTTTGTGTCTGCCCAGGAACGTCTGGTCCTAACCAGTGAGCACTGATTAGTGCTGGTTCCCTTCTGGGCAGTGTGGCCCTTCCAGTCACTGCTGTTGCCCGGTTGGCATGTGCGTCGGCTGCCTGAGCTGACCTCCTCTGAGTATGATGGTGAGTCTCCCAGTTGCGACTCTAGGGCTCTGGATGAGGGTGGCTCTGGCATGGCCAGCATCTGGCCTCCAGACTGAGTCATGCTCTGGTTCCAGCTCTAGCCTCTGTCACGAAGAAGCTCTTGACCAAGTACGACAACCTATTTGAAACTTCCTTTCCCTACTCCATGGGCTGGCATGGTGAGCCTTTTTTGAGTACCTACATCTAGCCTCAGCACCATTTCTCAGCTGCTGGGGTCTAAACCATTGTACTCTAACTCCCAGCAGGCCTTGAAACTCTTGCTGCGGGAGGTAGGAACAGGAATGGTGGGACCGAGGGTGGAGCAGCAAACTTTGTGAAAGTGTGTCCCACATGCTTTCCACTGCCAGGGGCTCCTCTGTGCAGGGGACATTGAGAGATGTAGTTTTCAGGTATTTGGCCCGATTGGGCATAGGGGCTTGGCTGAAGAACTAAGAACGGGCTCCCCCAGCGATCTGTACCTTCTTCTTTCTGCCAGGGGCTCCCACAGGATCAGAGGCCAAGGCTGACTGGGATCACTGGCAACTGCATGCTCATTACTACCCCACTCCTGCGCTCTGCCACTGTCCGGAAATTCATGGTTGGCTTTGAAATGCTGGCCCAGGCTCAGAGGGACCTAACCCCTGAGCAGGTCAGGACTTGGAGCATCCTGGGTTCC
>NW_006921872.1:70118-73366 GCF_000298275.1 Orycteropus afer afer | reverse complement strand
TTGTTGAAGAGGGTCTGTGCAGTCTTTCTGCCTAGTCTGCCATCTTGCTGGAACCTTGGGAAAAATTCTTAAGGATGAGTTTTCTGAATTGGTTCTGAAGTTTGAATTGATTTAAAGGCACAAATGACTGTTTTCAGTAATAAGGAGGGCATTGTTAATCCATGGTGTGATGTGGCAACAGAGACGTGCAACCTATCACCACCATTGGATCTTAATCAAAACTCGGAAGAGACAGAACTCTGGGTGATCGTGTATTTGATACCTTTCAACATTTTTGTTAAATTGACAAGTACAATGAAGCTGGCTGGTTGCTCCTACTTTTTTCGCTAGATAAAGTGGAGAAAGAAAAGGACAAGCTCAGGGCTTCAAACTCCTAGCCCAGCACTAATAAAGGACCTGAGAGTTGCTATTTGTGTCCTGAAAGAAAGCAGTATTTCCTGTAGTAACAGTGCTTTGACTGTTGAAAAGAAATGCAGAATTTTATCCTAAGAGTTGTTGTTGTTAGGTGCCATCGAGTCGTTTCCAACTCATAGCGACCCCGTCCACAGCAGAACAAAACACTGCCCAGCTCCAAGACCCTTACTATACTTGAGCCCACTGTTGCAGCCACTGTGTCAATCCATCTCATCGAAGGCCTTCCCCTCTTTTGTCGACCCTCCCCCTTACCAAACATAACATCCTTCTCCAAGCAATGGTCCCCTCTGACAACATGACCAAAGTACGTGAGATGAAGCCTGGCCATTCTAGCTTCCAAGGAGCATCTCGGCTGCACTTCCTCCAGGACAGATCTGTTAGTTCTTTTAGCAGTCTATGGTACTTTCAGCATTCTTCGCCAGCACCACAACTGAAAAGCAACAACTCTTCTTCAGTCTTCCTTATTCATTGTCCAGTTCTCACATCATATGAGGTGATTGGAAATATCATGGCCTGTGTCAGGCACACCTTAGTCCTCAAGGAGACGTCCTTGCTCTTCAGCACGTGAAAGAGTTCCTTCACAGCCGACCTGCCCAGTGCTACATGTCGTCTGATGTCCTGACTGCTGCTTCCATTGGCGTCAGTTGTAGAACCAAGCAACATGAATTCTTTGACAACCTCGATCTTTTCTCCATTTATCATGATGCTGCTTATTGGTCCAGTTGTGAGGATATTTGTTTTCTTTATATTGAGATGTAATCCATACTGCAGACTGTGTTCCTCAATCTTCATCAGTAACTGTCTCAAGTCATTCTCACTTTCAGCAAGCAAAGTTGTGTCATCAGCATATCTCAGGTTGTTAATGATTCTTCCTCCAATCCTGATCCATGGTTTTCTTCATATACTCCAGCTTCTTGGATTTGTTGCTCAGTACATAGATTGAATAAGTATGGGGAAAGGATACACCCCTGACGCACTCCCTTCTTGATTTTAAACCATGTAGTGTCCCCTTGTTCCGTTCCAACGACAGCCTCCTGGTCAAGGCACAGGTTCCTCATAAGTACAGTCAAGTGTTCTGGAGTTCCCATTCTTCTCAATGTTATCCATAATTTGTCATGATCCACACAATCAAATGCCTTTGCATAGTCAATAAAACACAAGTAAACATCTTTCTGGTATTCTTTGCCTTGAGCCAAGATCCATCTGACAACAGCTATGATATCCCTCCCTTGTTCCACGTCCTCTTCTGAATCTAGCTTGCACCTCTGGAAGTTCTCTGTCAATATACTGCTGCAACCGTTTTTGAATTATTTTCAGTAAGATCTTACTTGGTGCAATATTAATGATATTGTTCGATAATTCCCACATTCTGTGGGATCACCTTTCTTTGAAATGGGTACAAATATGGATCTCTTCCAGTTAGTTGGCCAGGTAGCTATCTTCCAAATCTCTTGGCATAATCGAGTGAGTGCCTCCAGTGCAGCATCCATTTGTTGGAATATCTCAATGGGTATTCCGTCAATTCCCAGAGCCCTGTTCTTTGCCAATTCCTTCATTGTAGCTTCGACTTCCTCCTTCAGTACCGTTGGTACTAGATCATATGCCACTTCCTCAACTGGATGAAGATCAACCAGTTCTTTTTGGTACAGTGACTCTGTGTATCTCTTTCATCTTCTTGCATCATTCAATATTTTGCCCTTAGAATCTCTCAATATTGCAGCTCGAGGCTTAAATTTTTTCCTCAATTCTTTCAGCTTGAGAAATGCTGAGTGTGTTCTTCCTTTCTGGTTTTCTAACTCCAGGTCTTTGCACATTTCATTTTAGTAATTGGTTTTGTCTTCTCGAGCTACTCTTTGAAATCTTCGGTTCAATCCTTTTATTTTGAGTGGCTAAATTATAATACCAGTTGAATTCCCAACCTGGAAAGGTGTCTGAGACTAAAATGAGGGCATTGATTGGGAAGAAATGGATCCTGAAAATTGAGATGGGGATATTTGGGCAGATATGGATGAAGCTGGGGACACAGCCCCTCGTTCTGTTGAATCACCCTTCCCAATAGAACCAGCGCTTCTACCCTCATTTTAAGAGATTCATCCAGCTTTGTTTGCTAAATCACCTATTTGATTAACTCAGCTGTGTCTTCTTGCATCGCCTGAGGCAGATGCCTTGCAAGACATTGTTGAATGTCCTCAGGATCCACCCCCACCATCCATGTTTGCTTCTAGACATATAACTAGACTGAACTCCCAGCAAGCCCCAAGAGGTGAGGTCCAAAGTGTGACCCATGAGAAGGTATGCTGTTCTGCAAAGGAGCTGCTTGATTTTGTTTGTAATGCATACAAACAGAAATTTAGGGAACATGTTTGGGAATGGCTATTAAGGATATGGGATGATAGTTCAAGGAACATAGAGTTGGATTGGGCTGAGTTTATTGATATGGGCACATTAAGCAGAGATTCTTCAATGTTTCAGCTTAGACAGGTTCTTACAGTTTATTTGGTTGGTTGACTGAAACCTGATGAAGCAGTTGTTTACACTAAATGAAGTTGAAATGCCAGAACTGCCTTGGAATACTGTGAAAGAAGGTATCCAAAGGCTCAGGGAAATTGCATTGTTAGAGTGGATGGATCATGTCAGACCTACCCACCCTGGAGGTGCCCAGAGGACACACTTTTCCCCACAATTGTGAGGAATAAAATTGTGCAGGGAGCCTCAGCGTCCTGGAGACCAATGGGAGTACTCTGTATGTCAATATTCCAGTGGGAATTGTCCTCACTGAATTGGGGAACCTAACTACAATGGGGTGACTGGACTCTAGGGTGGCAGGGGCCAAG
>NW_006921872.1:68545-69848 GCF_000298275.1 Orycteropus afer afer | reverse complement strand
CTTGAGGAAGACCGACTATACTGCCAAAAATTTATACTGGTAATCTTTCTGTGTCCTTTTATGAGAGTGACTATTGATTGGGGAAAAAGAAATAATCAGACTTTTTGAGGATTACTGGACACTGAGTCTGACTGACACTAATTCTAGGAGACCCAAAACATCACAGCAGTGCACCAGTCAGAGTAGGGTTGATTCCAACTCAGTGACCCTATAGGACAGAGTAGAACTCCCCTTAGGGGTTTCTAGGCTGTAATCTTTATGGAAGCAGACTGCCACATCTTTTTCCCACGGAATAGCTGGTGCATTCGAACTGCCCAAGTTTTGGTTAGCAGCCGAGCACTCACTCAGCCATTGTGCCAGCAGGGCTCTTTGTAGGGGTGTGAAGAGGTTAGGTTATTGATGGGGCTTTAGCTCAGGTCCTTCTCACAGTGGGTTCCGAACCTATCCTGTAGCAGTGTCCCCAGTTCTAGAATGCATAACGGAATATACATACCCAACAGCTGCTAGATTCCCATGCTGGATCCCTGACATGGAGAGTGAGGGCCATTACAGTAGGAAAGACCAAGTGCAGGCCATTAGAACTGCTCTACCTAGGAAAACAGTGAACCCAAAGCAATACTGCATTTCTGGAGGAGCTGCAGAGATCGTGCCACGATCAAGGACTTGAAGGAAGGGTGAAAATCCCCAACACGTTTCCATTCAAGTCACCAATTTGTTCTGTGCTGAAAACAGATGGATTTTGGAAAATGACAGTGGATTACTGTGAACATCACCAGGTGGTGACTCTCATTGCAGCTGATACTCCAGATGTGGTTTCACTGCTTGAGCAAATTGATACATCTCTTAGTACCTGGAGGAGCTCTGGTAGCATAGTGGCTAAGACACTTGCCTCGGAAACCCAAGGAGGGGTCGCTATGAGTCAGGTATGACTCGACGGCACATAACAACAACAACAACAACTTAGTACCTGGTATGCAGCTATCGATCTAGCCACTGTGTTTTTCTCCACAGCTGTTTCTAAAGAGCATCAGGAGTTTGCCTTCAGGCTAGCAATATACCTTCACTGTCTTAGCTCTCCCCCACCCCACATCTCTGAACAAAATTAATAGTGAAGATGGCATCCTTAGTGCGGTAGCCACATACCAGTTTAAGAAACTGTTTGAACTCCTGTGCTCTCGGTTTTGGGGAAGCCAGAGGTCCTTTCACCACCACCTCGTGTGTTAGCTCACCAAGCCTGGACCTGAGGGTTTGTTGTGCAGGATCTTGATTTAGTGGTTAGTCAGTGGCCAGACTCTGGGCTTCT
>NW_006921872.1:62956-67991 GCF_000298275.1 Orycteropus afer afer | reverse complement strand
AGGACCCTGGCTGGCCCTGGGCATGCAGGATGGGGTAGCTTCAGGGGCTGCTCAGTCTGACATAGGCACCCACCTCCCTGCTCTGGGCTCCCCTGGTCAGACCCATGATCCTCAAAAGCAAACCCCCAAGTCCTCCTCTGCTCAGGAACCAGCCCTGGCTACTTAGAGTTCATCCCAGTAGACCCAATCCTGCAGCTTGAAACTAAAGCTTGGTGAGAAGAGCGTGGGGGTGGGGGTGGGACCGCAGGCCTTCAGCTCCCTTGTTTTACGTCTGCCTCAGTTTCTGCATCTGCGAAATGAGGCAGACAATGATCCCACACCTCAGGGGTTGCTGGGAACTGAGGTGTCCTGTTCTGGTGCAAAGGCTGCAGGGTGCAAAAGTGGGTGTGAGAAGGCTTCCTGGAGGCGGCAGCCCTGTGCCGTGGCTCCCATGCTGCACTTTGGGCCTAAATGCAGCCTAGGCAGGACTTGCCATCCTTGTGGTGCCTGCAGGAAGCCAAGCCCACTGCTGTCACCAGAGCCTTGGGATCACCGCACCCTACAGCATCCAGGGAGAAGATGGAGTAAGAGGAATCTGGTCCCCCGGGCCTTGCCGGCAGCCAGCCTGCATGAGCTGTGTGTAGACTGGACAAGCACTTAACCTCTGAGCCTCAGCAGTGTCCTCTGGCAAATGGCAATAACCACTGGGCAGCAGCCTCCTCCCCTGCTGTGCTGAGGAGCAGGCATGGGGGACGGGCAGGAGAGGCTGGCAAGACACACCCTGACACCCTTGGTGTTGTCATCTTAGGCCCTGTCTCCTCCAAACTATGCCCACTCCAGGCTGGATGGTACACACTCATGCACACTCGCAGACACCCACAAACGCAATACACACAGATACATGTGAACGTATTCATGCACACACGCTACACACATGCACATATATGCTGCACACATACTCAGACCCACACATGCACATACACTTAAGCACACACTCTTACACCCTTACACTCATGTACACTCATGCACACACACCCTGGCTCTGGCCTCCAGTGCTCCCTTGGCCTGGAGGACCCCTGCCCATCTTCCTACTCCCAGGATACTCTGTTCTCTCTTGCCTAGCCCAGCCCACCTCTTTCCCAGGCCCAGCTCCCTGCACACAACTACGCCAGCACTGGGGGCAGGTCTGATTCATCTGCCCCCCCACCCCAAAGCACCGGGGGCTGCTCCTGGCAGGCACGCATGGAAGGTGCTGGCTCAGTATTAACTGCTGCAAGCCAAGCCTTGGTGTCCTCATCGATGAAATGGAGGAGCTGCTCTCTGGTAGCATAGTGCCTAAGGCACTTGACTGCTAACCACAAGGCTGGCCGTTCAAACCCACCAGCCACTCCTCAGAAGGAGGTTGGGCAATCTACTTCCATAGTGATACTGCTTCGGCAACCCAAGGAGGGGTCACTATGAGTCAGGGCCGACTCAACGTCACATAACAGCAACAACAGCTCTCTGTCCTGGACTCATAGGCCCTGTGAGCTAGGAGAGGCAGGGAGGGGATGGCGCTCTCCACCTTGAGCCCAGGGCCAGCTCCCTTTACAGCACAGACCTTGACATCCCGGCCACCACCCATACCAGGTGCTGCCCTGGGGCAGCCCCTACCCAGTAAGGCTCCGCAGGGACTCAGGAGACTCATGAAAGCAAAGCCTGCATCTGCCTATCCCAGCCCATACACCCAGCCTCAATCTGCCCACCCCCCATCAAAACTCTCAGGGCATGGTTTGGGGGCACATGTTTATTGGGGCTCCAGATCCCACCAAGGGTGACACAGTCATTGCACACAGACCATAGGCTCAGCAAATTCCCCAGCATCTCAGGGCCTCACACTGCTCCCCTTTTAAATGGGACCCCCATGCCTGCTTTTACCCAGTGGCCTCTGGAACCACCATGTGAGGGGTTGTCTGGTGGGATGGGGCAGGGGCCACCTGGCAAGGTACCCTGTCCCTTCCTCTTCCTCGTCTTACCTGCAGTCCTGCTGTGAATCCCCTTTGGGGGTGTGGCACCGGCTTCCCCAGGCTGGCAGGAGACACAGTGGGAGACTGGGCAGCTTGAGTCAGGGTTCTGGGAGTCAGGTTCTGTCCTCTGCCCCGACAGCCTGCAGGAGGCAGCCAGTGCAGCAACACTTAAGTGCAGGAGGCAAAGTGGCCAGAGATGCAAAGCTCTTCCAGGCCAAGTGCTCTGCATGCCCGGGTCTGGACAAGGGCTCTACTCCCAGGCCGGCTCCCGCCGCCGCCCCCCTACCTGGCCCACTGCCCACGAAGCCCCCGCAGTGCACTGGCAACAACAGGGCTTAACCCGTGCAACTCCTACCAGGCCGAAGCCAACCTCTGGGCCCATCTTGCCCTTGATGGCGAGCAGCAGGTTGGCCCGCGCCATCGTGCAGGAGGGAGCTTTTGGCGTGCCCGCTGGCGGGGCGCGGGGGCGGCTCGGGGGGCGGCCATCTCGGCTGGTACCAATTTGGGTCTCACTCCCCGCGCCGCGCGGCTGTGGAACGACCAGGTGTGTGTGTCGCTGGGGGCTCCCAGCGCGGGACCACCGCCGGCCAGAACGCGCAGCCTCCGCCCCACAGAAGGTCTCTGAGGTGCTGCCTGCCTACCAGAAGTAACAGTAAGGACAGTGAACTGGGCAGGCGCAGTAACCGCCCCAGAGTCGCGGCGGTGACAGCTGGTACTGCTGGTAGCTTACCTCTGCCTGGTAGGGCTGCTGGGGGGTGGGGCTGGCGTGGGTCAGTGTGGAGGTCATGCACACTCAACCACTTGCCCAGGTCTCAGCCTTCCTGCATGTCCCGAGGACTTGGATCAAATGCTCAGAACGGCATGTGCAGAGCCAAGCCCACCTCCTGCCCAGCCCAGATGTCAGCCCAGGGTGAGCCAGCAGGCCCCAAGCCAGCTGGGACACTGCTGCATCTGTCCTCCTCTCGATGTCATTGGTATCTCTATGGATTGCTCACCACTTTCCCATTTCCTGTCCGGGCTCCAGACCCCTCCCTCCATCAAAACTGTCAGGGCACGATTTGGGGGCACATGTTTATTGGGGCTGTGGATTCCACCAGGGGTGAAGCAGTCATTGTGCACGGACCACTGTCTGCACTGACAAGGCACCAAGGAAGAGTCATGAATCACGTCATTTAGTACTTGAGGAAGTAGCCCAGATCTCTCCAGTTTGCAAACTGAGGCACAGAGGGAGGAAGCACAGAATCTGAGACAGGACCCCGATACAGGGAGAATTCAAACCCAGCATGACTGACTCAGAGCCAGGTCACTGACTGCCACAGGATGACTTTTTACCCTCCCTTCCATGTTACAAGTCCAGGAGAGATACTCACTGGGGTCACTCCTGGTTCTGCCCAGGACGCTCCAAGACTGCACCCATCTTAACCTCAGCAGCTGTCCAGACCACCAATGTCCTGCTGACCACCCCAAACCTGAACCCCACTGAGAGCGCTCACCCACTCACTGGACCACCTGTTTGTCCACCCTCTCCACACACTATGACCTAGTGAGCTGCCTGGGGCTTGGGCTACGGAAGATGCAGAAGGAAGGGGGCCTCAGAACAAACAAACAGAAACAAAAACCAAAACCCCAAGCTCATTGCCGTTGAGTCGAATCTGACTCATAGTGACCCCTCCTTGGTTCCCGAGGTGGTATCTCTACGGAAGTAGATTGCCCAGTCTTCCGAGTGGCTGGTGGGTTTGAACCTCCAGCCTTCTGGTTAGCAGTCAGATGCCTTAGGAACTATGCCAGTAGAGTTCCCAAGGGGCCCCAGTACCCTAGAAAGCAGCAACTTATCCCCCACCCCAAACTTATACCCCAGTAGTTCTTGGGGACCATACTTCACCATTGCAGGGCCTCCTGTCCTTGGCTGAACCATCCCTGCCCTTGTTGGTTTCAGGGTATGTCTGCAAAATGGGGCTGAGCCCCAGGCCTTGCCCCAGTGGGGGGGGCAGATGTGCCTTGGCACACAGGAATGGCCTCCCAGTCCTTAGTCCCCAGCCAAGGGGCTGAGCAGGCTGAGCCCCTTTGAGGAAGCTGAGGCACACACACACCCTGGGTGCCACATGCTCAGAGAATGACCCACCCACTGATGCTCCCAGTACCTGCCCAGCCTCCCTCCAGAGTTCTCTAGTGGCAACCTCCCTTCAAAGATTCCAGTTGGGGCAAACATGAAACACACCTCCTCTGCCCCCTATCTGCCCTATCCACCCTCGTCTGTTTGTCATGCTGTAGTGGTCTGGGTGTTGCTGTGATGGTGGAGGCTATGCCACCAGTATTTCAAATACTGGCAGGGTCACCTATGGGGCAGGTTTCAGCAGAGCTTCCAGACTAAGAGTAGGAAGAAAGGCCTGGCAATCTACTTCTGAAATTAGCCAATGAAAACCCTCTGGTTTCCTATGGAATACTGTCTGATATAGTGCTGAAAGGTGAGCTTGGAAGTCACTCAAAATATACAATGTCTGCAAGAGTGGACTGTTGGTAGGTGCCATCGAGTTGGTTGTGACTCATAGTAACCCTATGTAAAAGAGAACAAAACACTGCCCAGTCCTAGCCATGTTCACAATCATTGCTATGCTTGGGCCCATCGTCACAGCCACTGTGCCAAGTCATCTCATTGAGGTTCTTCCCCTTTTTCACTGAACCTCTACTTTACCAACCATCATATCCTTCTCCAGGACCTGGTCCCTTCTGACAACATGATCAAAGTACGTGAGATGAAGTCTGCCTATTCTCGCTTCTAAGGAGCATTCCAGCTGTACTTTGTCTAAAATAGATTTGTTCATTCTTCTACCAGTCCAGGGTACATTCAGTATTCTCTGTCAACACCAAAATTCAAATGCATCAATTCTTCTTTAGTCTTTCTTATTCATTGTCCAGCTCCCACATGCATATGAGACGATTGAAAATACCATGGCTTGGGTCAGGTGCACCTTCGTCTTCAAAGTGACACCTTTGCTCCTTAACACTTTAAAGAGGCTTTTTGCAGCAGATTTGCCCAGTGCAATATGTGA
>NW_006921872.1:59768-61599 GCF_000298275.1 Orycteropus afer afer | reverse complement strand
TCAGAGCGGCACTAGGTAACCAAAACACTGAGCCACTACAGAGGCTCGACAGCCTGTTCAGGATGCTGGCACAAGCCTCAAATGGCAAACATCATGGGGAGATGCTGGACAGCTGGCCGGCAACGATAGGGAGCTACACCATTTTTCCTTTCTTGATTGTTGGGAGGGCAGTCAATCTACAGAAGCTGAAGTTCATGAGCAGTGTTAGGTGAGGAGAGAAAGGTGTCAATATTTTGTATGGTGTGATCTAATTTAAGAAATATTAGCTGTCATCAATAGCATGAGTAACAAAAGACAAAAATTGGTAAATTGGGCTTCATCAAAATTAAAAATGTTGCATCAAAGACTTTATCAGCAAAGTGAACAGACAACCTATAGAATGAGAGAAAATATTAGGGAACCATGTATGTGATAAGGGTTTAATACCTGGAATAGATAAAGGACTCCTAAAACTCAACAACAAAAAGACAGACAACAGGTAAACAGACAGTTCACCAAAGAAGATATATATACAAACAGCCAATAAACACATGAGAAGATGCTCAAAATCAGTTACTGCTGAGCTGATTTCTGACTTGCAAATCAAAACCACAGTGTAGGAATAACTTCCAATATAGGAATCAGCACAAAGCCAATTCCTATGAGGTCAAGTATATCCCAGATTGCCATTCTCCAGCTGCTGTATCTGTCCATCTCTCACACTGGCCACTCGCCTTCCCCTCAGCACTCCTCCTTTCCCCATTTGGGTTTGGCAATTCAGCAGTTTCTTACAAAACTCACGAACTGCACATACAGTTCAGTGGTTTATTAAGGAAGTGTTTGGGTTTCCTCGTGCTGCTCTAACAGAAAACACTACAAATGGATGGCTTTGACAAACAGAGATTCATTCTCTTACAATATAGGAGGCTAGAAGTCCAAATTCAAGGCATCAGCTTTAGGGGCTGGGTGAAGGCCCCTCTACCTTGGGTTTCAGCTCTGCCTCTTGCTCCTGGCCCATTGGTGCTGAAGACGTCTCTTAACTCAGGCAGATGCTGGCTGCTGAGGCCAACAAACCCAAGGTTGACAAGTAAAATGGCATAGTCTCAAGATTATCAAGCAATATGGCAGTCCATTAACAGTCCAAAGATTGGCAGACAACATGGCAGGCCACTGAGGTGAAGCCTTGGCCAAATGCAGGATCCAGATGTGCCAAAAGCTCAAGCCCTTCCTCACAGCTGCTTCTTATATACTGGAAGCAGGCCACATCCCTAAGGCAGCTACTCAGCTGCTCCTAACAGATTCCACCATGGAGGTGATCACCAGTCTCATCATGGGAATCACTACATGTAGCTGCCCAGCCACTCAGAAGCGGGCCCAGCCAAGTTGACACACAACAGTCAGCAAGTAGAAAATGGCATAACCCCGAGACGAACAGGCATCTTGTTCAAGTCTAGGAACAATCTCAAGATCAGCAGAAAACATGGCAGGCCACTGAGATAAAGACTCGGCCAAATGCAGGACCCAGATGTGCCAAAAAGCTAGAGAACTTCCTCAAAACTTCTCCTTAGGCACTGGAAGCAGGCCATACCCTATTCAGCTGTTCACAGCAGATTCCACCATGGAGGTGACGACAGTATCATCATGGGGAATAACTACATCCAGCTGAAACCATGCTCCAGCCATGTTGACACATAACCTTAGCCTTAACTACCACAGGGCCCCTGAGGGACAATGGGAAACCTGCCAGAAAGGGGGAGGGGCAGAATCAGTGTGCTACTTAAGTAATTAATTAAGTTTGCTGGCCAGAGAGAGGCCTCCACCAAGTCTGACCAGGGTTTGAAATGTCGCACTG
>NW_006921872.1:57797-58883 GCF_000298275.1 Orycteropus afer afer | reverse complement strand
CAGCAGATGGCGTCCTAAACAACTGGCTCTCCTTGTGCCTGGCCAAGGGTCATGAGCCCCACAGAGACTACCCCCACATTGGGCCACAGCATGGGCCCCCCCAACCCCACCCTGGTCACTTCCTTAAGAGGAGTGGGCAGAACACAGCCTGGGCCCCTGGCCTCTAGGAGCTGCCCCCCTTGGAACTCCACCCTCTCCTGGGGGGTTGGAGGGTCCGGAGTACTTTCCAGGCCCAGAAGTTCCCCCAGTTAGCAGTGTGACCTTGAACAGGTCCCCTCCCCTCTCTGGGCCTCAGTTTCCCTTGTCTGCAGGGGTGGAGTTGCGCCAAAAGACCTCTGAGGGCCCCTAGGCTGGCTTTGTCACATCCAAATGTCCCTGCACTTTCTTGATGCATCCCCTAGATCACGTTGGGGTTTGGGGCAGCTGATCTTGTTAACAAGGCCCTGGGGATTCACGGCCTCACCTTAGGGCCTGGTGCCGTGGACGTGCCCCGCGCCACATCTCTCACACGTGCCCCAGTCACCGGCATTTTGTCTTTTTATGTCCCTATTCCTTTATCTGCCATCCACTCACTGTCCCCTGGCTCAGTCCTGCCATCCCAGGGCTGAGGGTGACCCAGGTCCCAGCACCTAGGGGAGGCAGGAAAGGAGGAAGGTGTGGCTGTCTTTGACTCACAATTACCACAGTGGAGGGGCACCTGCCCCTCTCCTTGCCCACCCTGATGCAGGGGCCCTGCTCCCCTCCCCAACCCTGATGCAGGGTCCCTGCCCCCCTCCCCTCCCCTGACTAAGGGGCTGCTCCACCACTCTGTCAGTTGTCACACTGTGGTGGCTTGCATGTTCCTGAGAGGCTGGAAGCTACACCACTGGTATTTCAGATATCAGCAGGGTCACCCATGCTGGACAGGTTTCAGTGGAGGTTCCTGAATAAAATAGACTGGGAGGGACAGAGCCATTCACTCCTGAAAACTGACCACTGAAAACCTTATGAACGGCAGTGAAACACTATCTGATAGGGATTTCATTTTACTTGGATCTACAAGCAACACCCATGGAAGCAGAAGTCAGGAAATCAGATGACATATTG
>NW_006921872.1:50643-57436 GCF_000298275.1 Orycteropus afer afer | reverse complement strand
CAGAAGAGACCAGTCCCTGGAGAAGGATGTCATGCTTGGTAAAGGAGAGTCAGTGAAAAAGGGAAGGACCCTCGATGAGATGGATTGACACGGTGGCTACAATGATGGGCTCAAGCAGAGGAGGGGCTGAGAGGATGGTGCCAGGCTGGGCAGTGTTCCCTTCTGTTGTATGTGGGGCTGCTGTGAGTCAGAGCGGACTGGAGGGCACCTAACAACAACAATCCTTCCCCAACCCGGACCCAGGTCCCTGCTTCCTTCCCCTACTCTATCCAAGGGCTTGCTCCCCTCCCCCACCTTGAAAGGGGGAGCTGCAAATGCACCCCAGCCCTGACCCAGAGAGTGACTTAAACACCCTTGAAGTGCATCTTCTTCACTCAGGATAGGTAAAGCACATAGATTTGGCTGAAACCTTTTGGGCCCCACAGTGCCTCTCGTACTCAAATCAACCAGACCTTGCTTCCATCTCTCAAGAGGTAAAAAATGGGTCCCTGAGAGGCCACAGGCAATGGGTCAGTACCAGGGTCCAGAATCACCCAATACTCACATACCCAAGGACCTGCCACATTTTCTGTCAGTGGGCACCCCCAGAACCTGCAGGCACAGTTTTCAGGGGCCAGGCCACTTACCTGGATGGTGAGGGACTGATCCCTGGAGCTGTAGGGCATGAAGGACCTTCGGCCTGAGCTATTGGGCAGAGCCCAGGGGCTGTAGGGGTCATGGAGGGGGGTAGGCCTGGGTTAGGGAGAATTGGGAGGGGTTGGGGCCCACCAGAAGCACATCTCTGGCTGGTGAAAACAGCTAACATTCTGGTTGCTAACCAAAATGTTGGAAGTTCAAGTCTACCCAAAGGTGCCTTGGAATAAAGGCCTGGTGACCTATTTTGGTAAAAATTATAGCCATGAAAACTCAATGGAGCACAGTTCTGCTTTGACACACTTAGGTCACCATGAGTCAGAATCAAGGGCAAATGAGGTTGGCATCTTGGCCTGGCAGCAGCCAAGAGGGTGAGGGGCTTCCTGGGAAGTGGCTGCTGGATTCTGGGAAATGCATCTCTGGGGACCCCTGGGCATATGGCCTGAATGGCCAGGTGGCTGGGCAAGGAGGGGCTGGCTTGCAGGCTTGGACTCTTGGGTCCCCAGGGGCACATCTGGTCCTATTCTGCAGGGATCCAAGGATGGCAGGTGACCCCCATGCTCTCCTGGGACCCACAGCCTAGCATGGGCAGGGGGAGGACAAGGGTCTGGGGTTCCCGTGCAGAACCACCACCTGGCCAATCCTGGCCTATCCGACGTGGCAGCTAGGCAGCCTGAGCAGAGGGGATGACCCAGGTGGATTTAAATATAACCCATTGGGCTGTGTGATTCCCTGAGCTCAGCAGCCCTCTTGGGAAGAGCACCAGGGATGGTGGTAGTGGCAGCGCAACGGCGGTGGCTGAGGAGTCTGCCTGCTCCAAAGCCAGGCCTAGGAGCCTGGCTGCCATAAGGGCAGCCCACCCCCTCTGCAACCACCCTGGACAGGACAGCTCCTATCCCCACAGCCCAGTGGTCTTCGAGGCTCCAGCCCTTCCTGGCATCCCAGCCAGTGGGGAGACCTGCTGAAAACCCACCCTCCTTTCCCAACTCTGTTTGTAAACCTCTCCAAAAAATCAAATAAAAATGAAACACATTGCCTTGGACTCAATTCCGCCTCAAAGAGAGGGTGGTTTTTAGCTATAATTGTTATAGGTACAGATCTCCAGACCTTTCTCCTGAAGTGCCACTGGGTGGGTTTGAACTGCCAACATTTCAGTTAGTAGCCAAGCACAAGCCATTGGTCCTACCCTGGAACCTTCCCCAAGCTTCCACTGCCCCTAAAAGAACACCATCCCCCCTTGACCTCAGTAGTAAGGGACTGTCTCCTTACCAGGGTCCATCATAGTACAAGTCACATCCATGCTTAGCCACCCAGCACCGTCTGTGCCAGTGCACGGAGCCCTCCCCAGACGGCTTCTCCCTCCACCTAGCCAGAGGTGTCTGCGGAACTGAGTGGCTCAGTGGCGGAGGGAGCCTCCACATGGTACAGGATACCTACAGCCAGCACGGTCGCTGATGGAGGCCAGAGGAGACCCTGCCGGAGACTCACTGGACGAGCTGCACTGCCCCCGACTTCCACACCTTGGTTCACATTTGTGATGACTGTTGTTGCCTTTCATTTCAGAAAGTATAAGGTCCAGCTGACACAGGGCAGGGACAAAGGAGACTGACCCCCAGCGGGGCAGGGACTGAGGAAGGGACAGCTCAGTCAGAGGCCTGCACCATGGCAGACGAGCCTGGGACCAGCTAACTGTCCTGGAGGGAACCAGTGGAGGGGGGCTGAGGGTGGGCAGGGCTGAGAAGGGGTAGAACTGAGCAAAGCTTCCCAGAAAGGCTGCCCACACATCCCACTGTATGGGTGCAGGCTGGCCTGGGGCTCTGGGGCCTGAGGGTATGCAGTCAGGATGGTGGAGGGTAGAGGGTGAAGAGTGGGGATAGTGAAGGTGTGGCAGGGGCAGGATGTGGAAGGTGGGAGGTGCGGACAGTGGAGGTGGGGGGCAAGATATGGGAGACGGGGGGTGGGGATAGTGGAGGTGAGGGGCAGGATGGTAGAAGGTAAAGGGCAGGATGATGGTAGGAGACAGGGTCCTGAGAAGAAGGAGGAAGAAGCCATCTTGGGGTACCTCTGCCCAAGGGAGTGACCTTCATGGGAGCTAGTTTGCTTGCTAGCTCTTTGTCCCTGTCTCTGTCTCTCTCTCTCTGTGTGTCTCTGTCTCTCTCTCTCTCATCACCTAGTCTTGCCCAGCTCAAGGCTCTGGGTGCACTTTCCAACCAACTAGGTAGTAATTGCTTAGTTATGTGGGTGGCTAAGCAATTACTACCTACCTGGTTGGAAAGTGCACCAAAGGTGGGGCAGCTCCCTAGAGACACCACCTCCTCTGGCCTCCCCCGCCCCCATGGAGGTGTCTGGACTTTCCAGGAACTTGGCACAACCCCCTCCCCTTCCCCAAGTTGGAGGTGGACAGCCCAGCTGAGGGGAGGACCCTAAGGCCTCTCTGAGGTCCATCTGCCAGCCTCTGCAACCCTGCCTGCCCCTGGAGTCCTGGGCCACACCCAGTGTCAGCAAGCCACCCTGTAGCATGCAGGGATCTGCTACATCCCCCCTCTTCCTGCCTTCCTGGCTCCACTTGTGTGAATGAACATTTGGTGTTGCTCCACTCCAGAGAACCCAGTCCAGTTACTCTCTGCTGTAAGGAATGAAGGGGGCACAGCTCAGCGGGGTCCTTTCTGAGCCATGTTCTGAGATGGGGAGGCCTGGGCTGTGGGCATTTTTCCTGCAGGATGACAGCACTCCTTGGCACACCTGGGGAGAGGAACAGGGGCTGGGTCCACCAACCTGGACCCATAGCCCTGACTCCTCCCACCGCCTGGAGCCCCAGTACCTGGTGGGGTAATCCCTGTCCTCACAGGCTGACCTGTGACATCTCCTCCAACTGTGGTTTCAGGGGGACCCCAGAGGCTGTGCTTAAAGAAATAGCTGAACCCCTCCCCTGGGGGCTGTGGTGGAAAGCTGTGGAAAGCAGCTGATTCCGGAAAAGGCAACCTGGAGGGGGCTTACTGCCAGGTCCCCTCCCCACTGGGGCCCTCCTCAGCTGAGCCTTCCAGGTGAGTCTACCTCTTGTGGGAGGTAACCTCCCTTTCCCCCTCCCCCACCTTGCATCTCCATTCATGCCTGGGGGGGAAGGGCTAATGCCAGGCTCAGTGACACAGATGGGAACTGGGGCTCAGAGATGTTACTAGCTCCCCCTCCCCCAGGACACCAATTAATGGCAATATCTAGTAGTCACAGGTCCCTGGACACAATTGGTTTGCACTAGACTACTAACCTAAAGGTTGGCAGTTCAAACCTGGAGTACTAAAAACTCACGGTTCAAACCCAACAGTGCTGCAGAAGAAAAGCCTGGTGATCTGTTTCTGGGAAGATTACACAGCTCTGCTCTGCAGCACCTGGGGTTGCCATGGGATGGAACTGACCGGACAGCAATGTGGAAGGCTGAAGTGGAAGGCCGAAAGCGCCCCTCACTGAAAAGGACAGAACTTTAACAGACCGCAGGCATGATTAAAGTAGACATTCATCATAGTGACTAACTTGCTATTTTTCTCTCCCTTTTGCTTTCTTTTGAGTAAATAGAACAGCCAAACTCTTTACAGATGCTGAGTTCTCTAGATTTGTTATTTTCAATTATGTCTTCTTCTAAGCATAACCCTCTCCCACCACTGGTTTTTGCTGAGAACCGTAGCCTATGAAGCAAGACGACCCTTTCTTCATAGGCTACGGTTGAATACGGAAGAGGGACGCTGAATCTGGAGTAACCAGGGAAGAAAGAACAAAGACATTCTTGGTCATCCAAGGGATCTTCAACCCCCTTCCCATCTCCCTATATAATCATGTTCACCCCTCTGCACAGGGACACAGACATTTTAGAGACATGATTCTCACTGTCTCCTTGGGGATCAACATTCAATAAATGCTTTGCTTTCCCTCTTCAACCTATTATGATCATTGGCTCTTCGTGACAGGGGGTAAGGACCTCGTTTTCCTATGACAATGGCTACATACACCATTCACAAAGCTCTTTTGTGCCTCCTGTCTCTTGCCTTCTCACCCCCACCCTTGGAGGGGTGCTATTCTCCCTTTGCAGGAATAGGAGCCACGTAGAGAGGGCACATCTTGTTCAAAGTCTCCAGCCCTTAAGTGTGTGTGTGTGGGGCACTCAGGCCCTGAGTCTCCCTAGGGTCATAGCACCCACTTTGGTCTCCAGGACATGCTAGAGGGGCAGCTCAGGCGGGGAGGGGCAGAGAAAGGTCAAGGCCCAAGGCCTCCCTACCTGCCCCTTGGTGCCTTGGGGCAGTGAGGCAGTCAGATGCCCCAGGTTGGGCAAAGGACCTGAGGGCCCCAGACCTTGGGGAGGGTCCAAGGTGGTCTGCTTTCAGTCCTGCTACTGGGAGCCCTAGAACCAGCCCCAGCCAGTGGTGAGTGTGCCCAGGACCCCCTTCTCTCCTTCTCCAGCTCTGTGAGCCTCCCTTCCCTCTGGGAGCTGCCTCCCATCAACCACATGGGCGAGACTGTGATGATTCACTGCCAGTGGCCTTGTCCCTGGAGAAGGACTTCCAGAGTCTGGAGCACAACCCTCTCCCAGGAGAGCCTGCCCTGGGGTTTGTGAGGAGGGCAGGGCTGGGGACAGCCGGGGAAAGAAAGCAGTCCAGGCCATAGGAGCCTGGGTGGCATGGAAGGCAGGACGGGCTGGAAGCCACCTCTGCCAAGCCCCCGCTGTACGTCTCTGGGGTGCAGAGGGGGCAGGCACAGCCCTGCCTGAGATGCTTCTGGGCAGACACTGCTTCCCTTGGCACACTGACCATGTGGGTCTCCTCCCCTCAACAGACACACAGAGACTCAGACACAGACACATAGAAACACACAGACACACAGACACACACATACAGAGGTATATACAGATACAGACATACACACACAGAACACACACACACCCAGAAACAGACATGCAGACACCCCCCCCCACACAGACCCAGAAACAGACACACTCACAGACACACATCCAGAAACAGACATACCGACAGAGACACACACACAGTCTCAGATGCACATAGAACACACATACCCAGAAACAGGCACACATACAGACATACACACAGACATGGACACATGGACATACAGACATACATAGACACACACATACAGATATATAGACTCACACGGACAGATATACAGAAACACACACAGTCATACACACAGACACACATACACCTCCAAATACTGGATTCCTTTAAGCCTGTGAGACCACTGGGCCCCTCACAGAGGAGACAATACCCTCAAAACAGGGCCTAACAGAAAGTAGATCAGGGTTGCTAGGGATTGGGGGTGAGAGGGGAACGGCTGCTTCATCGAACCAGGGTTCTCTTTTGGGTGATGAAAAAGTTCTGGAGCTTGACTGTGGTGACACTTGCATCATAAAGGGACTAAAGGACACAAATGGCAAATGTTAGGTTTTGAATATTTTAAAGGAACCAGCTGGGGCCCAGGATACAGCATCAGATCAATGCCAGCTCCCTGTCCCTGGGAGGCAGGGCAGTCTTCCCCAGGCTGACGTACCTAGTCTAGCTGACAGAGGAGAAACCTTCCGCTTGCTCTCTGGAAATGAACGGATGTCCTGTTACAATGACATCAACAACAGCACTGGCTCTGTCATCCAGTGGCTGGGCCCCACCTAGGGGAGACAGCACCTCCTGGGGAGATGGTGCCATTTCTTCCTAGCACCGGAAGACACTCTTGCTGCTGGTGTCAGGGGGAAAGAGCCAAGTCCACCTGAGCAGGCGAGGGGCTGGTGCTGATATAGAAAGCTGTGCAGTGCATGGCTGGGCTCAGGGAAGCCCCTATCCTGTGCAGCCGGCCAGCACAAGCTAGCCAGCCGTCCTGTGCAGGGTGGGCATTAAACAAACTCTTGACCTGGTGCTTGTCCTTAGTGGGCTTATTCATTACTGTTGCATCTGTTTCAATGACCAAAAACGGAGCTTAGCATCTCCTGAGGGGCCCACATTCCTTGACTCTAAGTGGATGAAGATTTGGGCTTAGTCTTCCTCCAACTCAGTTAATGCCACTGCATGTCATGTGAGATCTAGGACTTCTGTTTCCATCAGACAGAGTGATTTCAGAAATCATTTTTCACCTGCTTTTGAGCTCCTTATATACACGGTCCCTAACA
>NW_006921872.1:49473-50377 GCF_000298275.1 Orycteropus afer afer | reverse complement strand
GTGAGAGTCCAGAGCGTTCTCCCCTAGGCTGGTGTGAGTGCACTTCCCAGGAATGGAGCTAAGTGCCAGCTGTCCATTCAAGACAGCCATTTGGGGAAAAGACAAAGAGAAAAGCAATGCATCTAGCAGCTGTCTGGCAGACCCCTCATCAATGACTCCCTCTTCTCAAAGGACTCTTGCTGATTTTGCTTTTAAAAACCCCAGGAGACAGAGGGGAGGTAACAACCTCACCGAATAAGTGACCACTGCGAGCGCCTGAAAGATACTACCCTTCAATAATAGGGGACCAGGAGGCTGGCAGTTCAAACCCACCAGCCACTCCTCGGAAGGAAGGTTGGGCAATCTACTTCTGTAGACACAACCTCGGAAACCCAAGGAGAGGTCACTATGAGTCGAGTCCGACTGACGGCACATATCAACAACACAGAGCCTGAATCAGGAGTGCACCCTGGACCGACTGTGGGGCTCCAACACTGGAGAGCTTCTGCCCTGGCTCGTCCCCAAAATTAGGAGAACCTGGTTTTGGGGGTGAGGACCACAGATCGGTCTCTGAGGAGACCCCACCACAGATCTCCCCGCTTCCATCTCCCAGGCCCCCTCCCAGGAAAGCGTTTTCCGCCTCCCCCACCTCCTTCCGAACTTCTTCCGCTCCCCTTGAAGGCAAGAAAGTTGAGGGACGCTGGGCTGCAGGCGCGCGCCTGGCGGGGCCGGGACCGACAGTCAGCACCGGGGACAGCGGCCAGCGCGGCGGGGACGCGCCTGCAGCCCGGCGGCGGTGGAGGACCCGGCCGCCCCCAGCCAAACCTGTCATGGTTCTGGAAGGATTGGTCGTCCAGCGGCAGGTCCCAGAAGCGATACCGCGGCGGCAGCCACAGAGGCAGCACCTCCCAGTCCAGGTGGCTCA
>NW_006921872.1:43704-48098 GCF_000298275.1 Orycteropus afer afer | reverse complement strand
AGACTCCCTGGGAAGGGTGTGATTCTCTACATCAAGCCAGGACAGGCTTCCTAGGTTCCTTCCAAGGGTGGGCAGGATGGGCTGAGGAAGCGAGGGTCTCCTTCCTGCCCAGGGTGTGTCTAAGGCTTGTAACAAGCAGATGGGGTGGGGGAACCAGAGGAGGAGCCTAGTTAGCCTCTGCTGACCCCACTAGGGTCCCGTTCTGAGACAAGGTCAATGTGCCAGGTCAACTAGGAGAGGTGGCACTCCCTTCCACACCGTGGCCCAAGTGCTAAGATGCTCTCCAGTTGAGAAGTGAAAGTGCACCATCTGAGCCCTCACTGAATGCCTGCCCCATGTCCCTTGCCCCCTCAGGCAGGCAGGCGTGGGTACCCCTATCTTGCAGATGTGGAGCCACTTGATGACCCCTTCTGGTCCTGTGTGGGCTCACTCACTGTTCTCAGGGTCGCAAGTCAAACCTGAATCTGGCAGTGCTGGAAAGATAACATGTTCCTAATTGCATGAGCATGGAACATGCTTTTCCTTAGTCTCAAGGTGGACGGGAGGGGTGTGTGTGTGTGTGTATGTGTGTGTGTGTGTGTGTGTGTGTGGAGGTGGGGGAAGGGAACCACATGAGTGAGGGTTGTGGCTGTAGTTTTGGGGTTTGCTTATACTGAAATCCCCTTCCAGTGGCAAAACCCCTGATTTTCCAACCTCAGCCACTTCTGCCACTCTTGCCTTTTGGTGCTGCTATCAGCTTCTAAGGGCAGGCTCAGGGGTGGGTCCCCCTATTTGCATGAGGAATTCAGAGACCTGTCCCCCACTGTGTGGCCAGGGCAGTGAGCACCTCTCTGGACCTCAGTTTCTGCTCTGGTTGCCCCTCTCCCCATGGAGGATGGTCAGGTGCACAGTCACAGACAGGCGTTCCATAGGCCTCCTTTCATCTGGCCACCTCCTCAACAGAATGAAGCCCCAGCACCGGCTGTGTGTGTGCTGGCCAAGGGCCAGGGGCCACCAACATCACTGGAAATGTGCCTGACAGAGGAGGGGCTTGGCACTCAGCTGAGCAGCTGCCTGGCACCTTTAGGGCGCTCGAAGGCCTGGTCAGGGAGTGCTGGGTCTGATAGCATAGGTGCAGTCCCTCTCCACAGAAGCCAAGCCTGGGGTGAGGGCAAAAGGAGACCCTAGGGCAGTTCCTACTCTGCCTCTTTGCCACTTCTTTCCCTCTCCCTCCTCGCCTGTGTGACTTAGGTCCCCCTTCCCAAGTCCTGACCCGCAGACCCCACCTTTACCTTGTTGGCACCTGTGTGGTATTGCACTGAAGAATGACCTATTTTTACAAGAACTGAGGGCTATGGCAGTTCAGGAAAGCAGACCTGTCCCAGACCCTCACCCTCTCTTCCAGGTTCAAGTCCTGAGGACAGGTTCCAGCCCTGCTATGGGACACTCTGTGATGGGGCACGCTGTGCTCTGGGAGCCAGGGCAGAGCCCACAGAAGGGAGGTCCTGCCTCCCTGAAGCCAAGGCAGCCCATGAGGAGCCTGATGACATGGGTCTTCACCAGGTGGCCCTGGGCAAGTCACTTCCCCTGTGTGAAGCTGTTTCCCCATCTGTACACAGATATACTGATGCCAGCATCCTCTGGGGTGATGACAAAGACACAGCGAGACAGTAAGAGTGCAGTGCTTAGCATCGTAAGTGTGAAAGACAAGTCAGGTGACAATTTGGGCTTCTTGGCCAGCAGTTCGACTGAGCAAGGCAGAGGCCCTTCGATTGAGCAAGGCAGAGGTCCAGTGGCATCACACCCTCTCTGGTCAGTGGGAGGCACTATGGGGCATTCCTTTGCAATGTCACCTATGAGTCCAGGCAGAGAAGCCAAGTGGAGGAGGCAGCTGCACCCTGGTGGTGCACCGGGTCCACTGACTGGTGGGCTATGGACAGAGGACTTCTGCAGCACCATCACCAGCTGCTGTCTCCTGGGGGCCAGCTGTGAGCCAGGCACCTCAATGAGCCAAGTGATCACATCTCAGAAGAGGGAAGTTACCATCCCTAGCAATGATGAGGAAACCCGGGCAGGGGAGGGGACTTAGCCTCAGGTTGACTCTGCAGTCTTATCATTCACTAGGCTAAACCGCCTATGCTCTGAGGGCCAGGAATTTCTGCTTCTCTGTCCCTCCCGTAGATGCTTCCACTTTGGTGGTTGTTATGGATGGCACTGCATCCCTGAAAGACATCTGTTGATGTCCTGACCTCTAGTACTTGTGAACATGACCTTGTTTGGAAATAGAGTTTTGAAGATGTTATCAGTTAACATGAGGTCACACTGGAGTAGGTTGGGTCCTAATCCTAGTGACTGCTGTCCTTATAAAAGAGAAGAAGAGACATAGACACACAGAGGAAGAAGGGGGCTAAGTGAAGACAAATCTACAAGCCAAGGAACACCTAGGGCCAGGAAGCATTAAAGCCTAGTTGCATAGCATTTACATTGTATTAAGGGAGCTCTGGTGGCATAGTGCCTAAGACATTTGACTGCTAACTAGAAGGATAGTGGTTCAAACCTAACAGCCACTCCTCGGAAGGAAGGAAGAGACTACCTCAGAAACCCAAGGAGGGGTCCCCTATAAGTCAAATTGGCTTGAGGGAAGTGAGGTTTTTTTTTTTTTTTTTTACATTGTATAGGTGGTGGTGGTGGTGTTATATGCCATTGAGTTGGACCCGACTCATAGCGACCCCTTCTTGGGTTTCTGAGGCAGTATCACTACCGAAGTAGATTGCCTCATCTTCCTTCTGAAGAGTGGCTGGTGGGTTTGAACCGCCAGCCTTCTGGTTAGCAGTCAAGTGCCTTAGGCACTATGCTACCAGAGCTCCTATTTGGCTGCTAACCAGGAGCTCAGTGGTTTGAACCCACCAGTGCTCCGAGGAAGAAAGATGAGGTGATCTGCCTCATTTCAAGATTCAAAGCTTTGCAAACCTAATGGTGGTTGATATGAGTCAGAACTTACTAAATGGCAGTGAGGTTTCTTTTTTTTCTTGTTACATTGTATTATTAAGTATTACAAGTCATCTAGAGATGATTTAAAGCACAAAGGAGGATGTGCATAAGTTATAGGCATATACTACACCATTTTATATAAGAGAGTTGAGCATCCATGGATTTTGTTATCTGCGGGGATCCTGGAACCAATGCCCCACAGATACCAAGAGGCCAGTGTACAGGGCAAAGATGTTTAAGCCATTGGATCAGAAAGGCTGATGATTTAATTCCCCAAAATAAAAGAACCAGAGGAATAGATTTATAATGCTTCCACTTCAGAAGAAAACACTTCTGCTTGACAAAAGACTCCTTCAACAAAAGGAAAGAACATACAGTGGACAACAGAAACAATGGGCAGACACTAGCCTACCCCCAAAAGAAGCAAGGTATGAAGAGCAGGCAGCTCCCCATGCATGTGTCCATGTGTGTGCATGAGCACGTGACATGTGCATCTGTGTATGCAAGCACGTGTGTACATGTAGACATGGACATACGTGTGTGCATGGATGTGGGTGCTTTGTGTACAGAAGTGCACATGTGCATGTGAGCATGTGTGTACATACATGTATGTGCTGTGTGTGAGCACGTGTGTCTGCATGTCCCTGCTCAGTGCTCACAGGCACTGCAGGTGTTGCCCAGGGCAGGGGTGGCTGAGTGCTTGGTGCCCACTGAAGAAGGGCATTGCACAAGCACGGCTCTTGACATGACTGAGACTTCTGGCTATCACCTGGGCCAAACCCATCTTGCCTTGAGAGTCTCCAGCTTGCATTTTTAAATGCAGCTCTTGTCAGACAAGGCAGCCTGCCCCTTCTATAAAAATTTCTATTGCACCTTCGATCTAGATATGAACAGTTCTATAGGAAAATGGGGTTTTGCTTACCTTGCTCACATAGGTGTTAAAGAGAACAAGTTCTAGTTAAGCTTTGGAGAAAATGTGCTTAGAGTTAGAATAAACTAACATGAAATAGACATGCTGACAGCTTTTCTGTAGCAAAACACTTTTCCTCCCTTTAAGCATAAGAGTACTTAGCAATTTCACTTGTGGTCCTGTTATCCTTTCAACAAACTCTTTGCTTTCCTATTTTAAGAGTCCGCAGTACAATGCAGTCTAATGTCACCATTGCTCCTGCCTGCGACCATTTCTCAGAAACCTTTTCAGCTTTTTTAACCCCAGAAACTGGGCTACAGGGGTCTCGATGATCTAATGTGCCTGGAGACATGTGACTTTAGTGATTGGTCAATTCTCAGGAAATATTCCTACAGCCCCCTTTATAAAACCCTACGTCTATATTTTAAAACTGTTCCAGGAGAGTATACCCTCTGCCATCGAATAGACTCCAACCCATAGGCAATGCTAAAGGGTTTCCAAGGCTCATTTTTAT
>NW_006921872.1:41155-43373 GCF_000298275.1 Orycteropus afer afer | reverse complement strand
TGAGGTAAATGTTTAACTCACATGCCTGTACTTTGTTTAAACTGCCGACCTTTTGGTTAGCAGCTGAATGGTTTAACCACCCAGGAGGTAGTGCTGTAGGAGACTTACAGTCAGCCAAAATCCTGTCACCTGGAGCCGTCTCTGCAAAGGCAGTCAACACCTGCAGAGGTGGTCAACCAAGACCAACCTGCTACAACTCTGTAGATGCTATCAGTCTGAAACACCTCAGCTGTCCCCCTCTTATTTGCCGTTTTTATCTTAACCTCTATAGCTTTGTAGCTCCTTGGAGCACTTTGTCAAAAACATGTTGACTCTGTGTTTCCCCATTTTACAAAAGGCTCTTTTGCTGTAATAAATGGTTTTTAATGTTAAACAGATTTGTATTTTTTTCTTTTCCCACCACCAAACCGCACAAACTCAGCACTGCCGAAGTGCTCTGCTGACCATGGTGAAAGAACTAACTGCCTCCTCTACACAATCATTAAAAAGCCAAAGCCGACTATCCTGCCAGACATCTGGGCAGGCAAGTGTCCCTGGGGATGTGGCCCTTTCCTCCGGAGGAAGGGCTGTGTGTCAACCCACGGGTGCTGCTCACCACCAGCTCCTATGATGGGCCAAGTTCCAGAGTGACAGCTCACACACTGTGAGCACAATTAAAGCCTCAGAGTCACCAAACTGATACTTCTCACCACTCTCCTGGCATTGACCAGCCAGAGTGCACGGGTTCTTGGGCATGGCAGTCCCCTGGTCATCCCTGGCCTTCTCCAAGCCAGGGACTACCTGAAAGGATGTTTGGGAGTCAGGAGCCATGGAGAATGGCAAGCTCCCATCCCACTCATCCACCTACCTGTCAATCTACCCACTCTGGACTTGGCTGGTCACTTGAGAGTCCCCTGCAGTAGCCATACCCAGGTCACTTGGCATCAGGCAGCAGTCACTGTCTGGTCATTGTAGGCCTGCACTCCTCTGCAAAGATGCCAGCCCTTTATGGTTCTGTGCCGTGCCTCTGCCTGGAGCTGCCCTACACCCTGCAGCCTGGGCAGACACACAGTACTGCTTGGAGGTGCCTAGTGAGCAGACAGCTTGCTGGGTCTCACCCCAGGCCAGAGCTGATGTCTTCATCCCCAACCCCACTGCCTGGAGCCCGCTGCCTGAGAATGGGGCATGTGCAGGGAGCCATCCTCCCCAGGACAGCTGAGGTGGGGACACAGCATCCCCCCTGCCACCAGCAAGGGCTTGGAGCTGCACCTGCAGAAGCACACACATTTGCCCAGTGGCCCACAGGGCACCACCTGGGTCCTGTGCTGGTCATGGGGGCATCGGAGGGCCAAAGGGGGGTGTTGGGCTCAGGAGCTACCCCACTCATCCTGAACACAACTGCAGAAGCTTAGGTCTCAGTCTTGTCATCAAAGGAACAGGTTGTCTGCAACTCAGCCCTAGAGGCCAGAGGAGGTTTCACAGGACACAGACATCCCAGGAGGCAGTGCTGGCCAGAGTCCACTGCAGTGAACCTTGCAGGGCTGTGCTGTATCTCGCTACCTGTCCACTTACCCCTGTACAACACGGGGTCACCTTTCTGGCTGCATACCTTCTTAGGCCCCTTGACTTCTGGAAACCTCCATGGGACTTGCCCTGGGCCCCAGCCACTCCTCCTTGGATATCTCCAGGCTTGGGGGCCTCACTGCTCTCCCCATTACACAGCGCGTGTGACACTAGAGTCCTGGGCCAAGGCTTTGTCCACAATCAGGTGCCTACAGAGAGGCATCCTCCTGGCTCTCTGGACTCTCGCAGCTGGTGCCTGACCACTACCCTGTCAGGGTCCATATCTCAATTCTGCACTTCACCCTCTTTCCAAATCTCCTGAAGAAACCTCAGGCAGGGACTAGTTGATCTCCCTGCTCTAGGCAAACAGCTGAAGGGGCAATACTGACAGAAGGGCTGTGCTGAGGGCAGGGCCACTGGGGTGTACTCCTTGGACAGTGTGGGGGTGCCAGATACCTGCCTCACAGAGCACCTGTGCCCTGCACACTCCACACTGCAGGCCCTGCTGACAGCACCCTCTGCTGCTGCCCCAGGTCCCCAGGTCTCCCCTGCCCAATAGGGTGAGTGGCTGCTCTTCAGAGGCAGAAACAGTGGCTCACAGATCAGTGCTGGCCAAGAGAGGAGGGTCAGTGTGACAGGTGATTCTGGGTGAGCCCCAAGAACTGGTGGGCAGATG
>NW_006921872.1:38884-40887 GCF_000298275.1 Orycteropus afer afer | reverse complement strand
ACACATTCAGGATACAGTTCTTCAATCAGGACAGTCTCCTCTCTGCTGTGCCCTTAGACACACCTCTCTGGACCGTGGCCTCTCGGCCTGGCCTCTGGCTCTGTGGGCCAGGTAAGCCTGCCACTCTGTCCCATGCCTCTTGATTCCACTGTCACTGTGTCTCTCAGCTGGGCCTCTCTCTCAGCCAGGCATCTCTCTCCACCAGGTGTCTCTCTTTCAGCCAGCAGGGAGACTCCCCCTCTGCCTCTAAGAGGGCTCATTTTAAGCCTGGCAGAGTGGAAAAACTAACCAATCTCAATATTAGAGTCCTACACGCCTAAGAGAGAGTGAATTTTCCCAGAGGATTACTTCCTGCTGCTCCAACAGAAATACTCCAGGTGAATGACTTTGACAATCAGCAGTTTAAAAGCAGTTACTCAGCTGCTCAGGGCAAATTCTATCACAGAGTTAACTGCCACTTTCACTAAGGGAATTACTACTACCAGCTGCCTAGCCAAGTTGACACATATTTGCATAGTCCCACCCAGTAATCCAGTGGGAGTTACAAAGACTATGGCTAGAAAAGCCATTCCATGTAATTCACTACACTGCAAGACCTTACCGTCCCATTCAGGGCAGGAAGCCCACAACAGGGCAACTGTGAGAGTGACTTATGACCCACCTGCCCAGGTGAGGCCTACCTGCCTGAGGAAGAAAGTTCTGTTGCCAGAGTGCCCAGGAGGGAGAGACAGCTGAGGGCACCTGTAATGAATTAAATGTGTCCTCCAAAAATGTTTTGTAGATCCTAATCCCTCTACCTGTGGTTATAATCCCATTTGGGCATGGGTTGTCTTTCTTTGTTATGTTAATAAGACAGGATTAGTGGAAGGTGTTTCTTAAATCAATCTCTTTTGAGATATAAAAGAGCAGGATGAGCAAGCAACCAAGTGAGCAAGGAAGCAGAGATGGGGGAAGAGAGATGTCACTGCACAGGAAGATCACCAGGACCAGAAGCTCAAAGAGACAAGGACCTTCCTCTAGAGCCGACAGAGAGAGTCTTCTCTTAGAGCTGGCACCCTGAATTTGGACTTCTAGCCTCTTAAGGTGAAAGAAAATACATTTCTTTTGTTAAAACCACCCACCAGTGATATTTCTGTCAGTGCAGCACCAGAGAACTGATATGGCACTCTGCACAAAGGAGATGGGGACAGCATCTTCTGACCTCCTCTAAATTCAAGAGGGGGTGAATCACCACCAACAGCCCAAGGCTTATGACTATGAGGCCGAAGTCAGACATGACACCACCCTCCAACCTTTTTACCACTTCTGACACCAGCTGTCCCTCCCATGGCATTCACTACTTCTCTGCTGGCTTCAATAATTAATTGCAATGGCCACACAAAACTCACAGACAATACTCACGATTATGGGCTTTATTAGGGAAGTAACAGGTTATGATTCAGGTCCAGGTACACTCAGGATACATTTCTTTGGTCAGGACAGCCTCCCTCAGCCATGCACAAAGGCATGCCTCTCTTTGGCTCTTGGCCTCTCAGCCTGGCCACTGTTCAAGCAAGCGTTATGAAACTCTTTTACCTCTGATGAAAGGGGCACCTAAGTGCACTCCAATCTGCCAACAAGCCTCCTGCCCAGAGGCACTCAGCTTTATGCTCTGTGGGCTGGCAAGCCTGCCGCTCTGTCTCTGGCAACTGACAGCAACAACAACATGGCAAACTGAAGAATCCATGCTTCAATTAAAGGAGGCAGCTGACACTGGGAACTGGCGTACTGTTGACAGAGGAAGGAGGGGCTTGGCTAGCCTGCTTCCTAACTTTTCAAGAGGGGTCCATGCTGGTCTCTCAGTTCTGCTGCCACCATCTCTCTAATGACTCTGAAGACTCAGCACAGGATGTTGGGTCCAAGGATGCACTCTACTTTAGGTTCTTCTCTGTCTTAATTGTAGTAACATGCTTCTTTCTGCCTCTGGGAGGGCACCTTTTAAGCCTAGCAGGATAACAAAACTG
>NW_006921872.1:36871-38397 GCF_000298275.1 Orycteropus afer afer | reverse complement strand
AGGAAACACTTCCCAGGGTCCCAGACCAGTGAGCTGGCTGCCTCTCACCCCGTCCCTGTCCTTATTCAATGTTTTCAATTTGACTGCTCCTTTTCCTCCAGCCTTACCTCCCCAGACCTATCCCAGCGCTGCCCCAACTCCAGCCCTTCTGGCTCTGTCCAAAGCTCTGTAGCACAAGGGCTTCAGGTGGACATACGTTTCAGGGACCTAGTTACACACATAGGCAGGAGCACACCCAAGGCATCTTTCAAACATCTGATGCCATGAAAAGCACTTGTCCCATGCCCAGCACCCAGCGGTGAGTGGGAGATGGAGGTGAGATGTTGCACCCCATCCAGCACTGGTGGTGTGGCCTGCCAGGCCCCTTGATGTCATCTCCCCAACTCCCAGAGGGACACCTCAGTCACACAGGCTGGCTGACATGTCACACAGGCTCTGACATGTCCACATGCTGTGTACACATGGTCAGACATGTGTCTGGGGACACAGAGATACACAAACGCAGCACACTTGGATGCTCATGTGTCTCTGCTAACAGCCCTGACCCATGTGGATCCAGGATATGTTCAAGAGGTGGTCCCAGAAACCCTAGGTTGCCTGGGGGCCACAGCACTGTTGTCTCAAGTGCTGAGTGCTGGTAGAGGCCCTGGCAGGCGTGTATCCTGAACTCCAGGAAGCACAGCAGGCGGTCAAGGGCAGGGTTATGATGCAGTCACAAAGCCCCCAGGAGAAAGAAGTCACCATCACAAAGCTGGCTTCTCCTATACCAAGATGTCCTAGATACTGTCATTGAGACCCAGACATGCACAGACACAGACAAAACCCGACTCCTGATCTAAGGCAGAGGCATGAGAACATGGGTGACACAAGAGGATGGGTACACAGATGGGACCTGGATCCCTTCTCACTCACCCCTACCTCCTGAGCTGGTGTCATAGCCATCCTGAGTCAAACGGCAGACTTGAGTCCCCTCCAGCCACCCTGGTTGGAGGACACTGGCTGTCTCCACTGCCGGCCCTGCAAGCCCTTTCCCTCGGGCTGGCCAATTTCTCTTGCCCTGAAGGTACCACTCCCTAATACGGGCATTGAGGAGGAGAGCTGCCCATGGGACAGGTGATCCAGGAAATGCTGCCTGGAGCACTGACCAGAAGTGCACTGGGCAGTGGATGGGGCAGCACAGGGCAGCTGTCCACCTCTCCCATACACATGACAATTGTTTGCTGCAGGACAAAGGCATCTGGACCAGGGAAGGAGAAGGCAGAGAAGGGTAATACCAAGGACTCCAAGGTGTGGCAGGGCCTGGGGGCTCTGGAGACTTAGAGAAGACATGGAGGAGGCCAGAAGGGTGAAGGTTGTGGGCTCCTTGTGATAGCTGGAGCTGTGTGTCAACTTGGCTGGACCCCAGTTCTGTGTGGTTGTTCCCATGATGGGATCAGATGACTGAGTTCTGAGTGGCCAGTCTGCCCAAGGGGAGTTTCCCTAGGGGTGTGGCCTGCTTGCAATGATATCCAAGGACAATCTGGAAG
>NW_006921872.1:34647-36035 GCF_000298275.1 Orycteropus afer afer | reverse complement strand
AGCTACCAGCCTCAGTCCTCACATGGGGGTCCCTCAGCCCAGCCCAACCACTCAAAGGCAGCCACTCCCCCCAGACTCCCCCCTAGACCACACTGATCCACTGCTACAGGACTGGGGTGGGCAGTAAGGGACCCCTTGTTAGCTGTTCTTCCTCCTGGGAGGTCCTGGCTTGCTTGTCACCCACCAGTGCTCCTCTCCCAGAGAGCCGATCACACATGTGCTATTTCCTGGACCAGGGCTAGGGGCTGCTGGCTTGCTTGTGTCTAGTAGGGTCTTTGTCTCCAGGCTAGAGCCTCCACTCCTGTGCCACCTCCCAGCTGCTTCAGGGCTCCTCAGGGTGGAACACCCCCTGCTGGGTTGGGGAGGGCCCCTATAGTCACCAGCACCTGGTCCTTCCTAGACAAAGGACACCTTCTTTGAGGGTAAGGGCCTCTCCTCCTCCCTCATCCTCTGTACGGAACTCCAGGGGAAAGGCATTTGGGGATTTCCTCCCACACTGATTGTCCCTGGGGGACCCTCACCCACCATGACCTTCCCTGGGGGAGTCCCTTACCCAGCCCGACCTTCACTGGGGGGCTCCTCATCCACTCTGACCTACCCTGGGAGGGTGCCTTCACCCAGACCGACCTGCCCTGGGGGGTTCTTACCCACCCTGACCTTATCTGGGGAGATATCTTCACCCAGCCTGATCTTCCTTGGGGGGATCCTCACCCACCCTGTCATTGGGAGGTCCTTACCCTGATGTTGGCAGTGGCTCTAGACATCTAGAAGAACACTGGGGCTTCCAATGTGACAGTGACATCTGAAGGGACAGAGGCCACCTTTGAGTAGCTGGGGGAGGGGTGGAAGACAGATGGGCTGAGACAAAGGGTGGGGTGGGCCAAGGCACCAGACTTGGGCTAAAGTTTCCTATGGCCTGGAGCAGGCAGCCAAGAGAGGGCATCCATGTTGAGGGGCAGCAGAGGAAGACAAGGTGGGCTGAGGGACTAGAGAGCAGAGGCAGAATTCCTGGCACTCTAATGGGTTTCTCCATTTCATGCTTGACCACGTCATCTGGGGGACCCCTCCAAGCAGCCCCAGCAGGAGACACGTGTGCACTCACAGCCCAGTGCCCCACCCTGATGTACTCCCATCACAGATGCCAGGACAAGGTGGGGAGGGGCACCACCACTTCCACTGACCCTGTGCAAGCTAGAAGTCCCACCTCCTAAGCCGGTTCCCCTCACCAGAAATGGCTCTTAAAGACCATATGCTAACCCCCTCACGTTTCACACGGAAAGCTGAATTCTACAGAAGAAAAGACCAGTTGCATCACCTGCATCCCATCCCTCCCTGGGTCTCCCTGCTAGGAAGCCACACAGATCCTCTGGGGAGGGTTGCCTGGAAAC
>NW_006921872.1:29467-34547 GCF_000298275.1 Orycteropus afer afer | reverse complement strand
CCTGGGTCTCCCTGCTAGGAAGCCACACAGATCCTCTGGGGAGGGTTGCCTGGAAACCTGCAGCTTGGCTAGACTGTCACCCTGGCCTCACTTAGGCTCTGTGCTGCCACCTCTCTGCCGGAGTACCCCAGAGAGCTCCGTCACCAGCCTGCACGTGGTGCTGGAGGTCAGAGGACCCACGCAACAACCCGCTGCCCTCTCTGGACGCTGGGCGCTCAGGGGTCCACCCCGCCGCCTCGTCTGGCTGGAACTGTTCCTCTCCCGGCGCCTGGGAGATGCTCTACTCCTGGCAACTAACAATGGCTGCGCGGGCACCACTTTTGCCTATAGGCACAGAATGGCTCACGCCTGCCCCCCGCGGCTGGGGACCTGCTGGTCATTCAGTGAGTGGCCCTCCCCTGGCCCCGCCCTAATGAGGCACTACTGTGCCCCTATAGTGGTCTGGTCGGCAAGCCGGAAGGGGGCAGAGCGTCCCGGGAGGCGGGGTGTCCTGGGGGTAGGGTGTCCGGGGGCTTAGGGTCTTTAGGGCAGAAGGTCCTGGGGGCAAGGAATCCTGGGAAGGGGGCAGAGCTCTGGAAGCCGGGTTCCTGGGCTACGTGGTGTTCTGAGGGCGGGGGTTTTGGGGGAGGATGGTCCTGGGGTGTAGGGCTAGAACAGATGGGGTCTCCCCGCGGGGGTGGTGGAGGACGCCGCCAAGTGTACCTGTAGGCACACCTGCCATCGTGGAACTCGAAGGTCGGGTTGGTGTAGCCCCCGCCAGGCCCTCGGTTGGTGTGGACGCCCCCTGGGCTGCACGCCAGGTCAGGGAGAGGCATAGAACTGGGGGTTCGGTCTGCGCGCGCAGCGCCTGCCCGTTTGCGGGCAGGGTCGGCGGCAGCTCCGGACCCGAAGCCAAGAGAGAAGCGAATTGGGAGCGACAGGTGACTTCTTTCCTCATTTTTTCCCCCAGAGACCCTTCACATTTTTCTCCCTCAGTTGGGAAAAGAAAAGCCAAGTTCAGGGTCCTGCTCTGGCGCCTGTGCGGGCGCGCCCTCTTCCGGCCACGCGGAAGCGCCGGACCCACCCCGGGGACGCGCCACGTGATCTGGTTGCAGACTTCGCTGGCGAGGCCGACGCCCCTCGCACCCCCTGGGCCAGCTCCATCGTGGCGCTCAGGGCTGCTCTTAATCCGGAAATCCAGGAGGGAGCTCTTTCAGACAACCCAGAGATTCCCTAGTGGCTAAAGCACTTGACTGCTAACCAGAAGGCTGGCGGTTCAAACCCACCAGCCACTCCTCGGAAGGAAGGTTGGGCAATCCTACTTCCGTAGTGATACTGCCTCGGATACCCAAGGAGGGGTCGCTATGAGTCGGGGCCGACTCGAAGGCACATAACAACAACAACAACAACAACAACGCGCCCCTGGGAGGTTCAATTGCCCTGTGGGGTGCCGGCCGCCAAGGAGCTGCTCTGACCTCCAACCTCGCCCTATCACCATCTGCCCCAACCCCAAACATCCGGGACTCAGCTGGAAATCTGTATGGAGACTCCTGGGCAGCCACCATATCGGGTGGAGGCAGTTTCCTGTGTCTCAAGTACTGGGGAGCAGGAAGGGCTGTCTGCGAACAGACAGAGAAGAGACTGCCTTTGCCTGCCCCGCCTCTTCTTGGGATCTGTGGCTGCTAGGCGTCCATACCCACCTGGAGCAACAGGTAGAGAGGAAGCTGCCTGGGTGTCCTGGGGAGGGAGGCTGCCTGCAGGCAGCACGGTGGCGGTCACATCAAACCAGCTGCTTTTCTTTTTTTAAAAATTGTGCTCTGGGTGCAATTTACAAAGCAGATTTGTTTCCCATTAAACAGTTCATGCACATTTGATTTCACGCTCAGATTACCACCCCCAACCATAAAAAAACTCTCCACCCCAACTCCCTGTGACTACCCCTGCCCTGTGCCCTTCTTGTCTATGCATTCCTGTCTGGCCAGCTTTCCCTCTAGGTCAGTGCTACCCCTCTCATGTCTCATGGCTGGGTGATCTAAGGGGTGCATCTCCCTGGGGTAGGTGTTCTGCATGTAGGTTATTCTGCTGATGGGCTGAGAGCCAATGTATGGAAATGAGTCCATTTCTAGGCTCAAAGGATAAGCCAGGACCATAGTCTTGGGGGTTCCACCAGTCTCTATCCAACAAGAATTACTGAATTCTGGTCATTTTTGTGTTTTCTAATTTTATTCCACATTTTTCCTTGCACTCTATCCAGGATCTCCAATGTGTGGTTGGCATTAGTTGTCAGGCACCATCTAGTTCTTCTGGTCTTGAGGTCATGAAGGCTAAGGTCTCCTGGCCCATCATGCCTTTGGACTAATTGTTTCCAGATGACTTTAATTTTCTTCATTCTTCTTTGCTCTAGACAAGAGGAGACCAATAGTTGCATCTTAGATGGCCGCTTAAAAACTTTTAAGACCCCAGTCACTACTCACCAAAGTAGGATGTAGAACAAGATTTTTATGTACTGTGTTGTGCCATTTGAACTTGGGGGACATCATGTCCCCCAAGACTATAGTCCCGAGCCTGCAGGCCCAGTGATTCTCTCTCTCAAGGTGTTTGGTTGTCTCTGAGAAGCTACTCCAACCCTGTCTTCTGTAGCTTCTGTAATGTATGTGGATAATTTTGTAGCACAAGTACATATGTAAGATTATCTTTAGTCAGATCTGTCCTTGGTCTTGGGTATATTCCTGTTCGCCTACCCCTACCTGATCTTCTCACCTGTCTATGCATTTACCTATAGCCTGGTGTTTGGTGACAGTGGTAATGCACTATTGTGCATGTAAGAGTATTTGCCTTTGTTTATAATTTTCACGCATGTTTCTGTGTCATTCCTTTCCCCAGTGTCACCATGCTGGTCACAGACTCTTTCCATACTGCCCCTCCCCTCACCCATTTCAACATGTGATCCCTAATTAGTCTGAATTTTTTCCTCCTCTTCCCTCCCATCTCCAGTAACCAGCAAAGTGAATTTCCTTCCCTGAATAAACCTTTCCTTGACTTTTTACAATGATGGACGACTCATAGAATATTTGTTCTTTTGCGATTAACTTATTCACTCAGCATAATGTCCTCCAAATTCATCCATGTTGTGAGATGATTTGTGTATTCTTCCTTATTCTTTAATATTGTATAGTATTCCATTGTGTGAATGTACCATAGTTTTGTTATCCATTCATCTGTTGATGGGCATTTAGGTTGTTTCCGTCTCTTTGTGATAGTGAATTGTGCTGCGATGAACATGGGTTTGCATATGTCTTTTTGTGCCCTATCTCTCACCTCTTTAGGGTATATTCCTAGTAATGAAGTTGCTGGATCAAATGGTATTTCTATTTGCAGTGTTTTAAGGAAACACCATACCATTTTCCACAATGGCTGTATCATTTTGCACTCTCAGCAGCAGTGTATGAGAGTTCCAGTCTCTCCATAACTTCACCACCAGCTGCTTTTCTTAAGGCCTGGGCCCCAATCCAGTCTGTTGCTGGGGTCTTGGTCATTGTAAGGGCTCCCTGGGGCCCAAGTGGAGACAGGTGGGTGTACATCACGGCCTGCCCCTCTCCTGTGGTCTTTTCCTGTCTGCTTCCCAGAGGCATTGTGCTAAGGGCAGGTGCTTTTGCGGAGCTCTGAGCAGGGCCTGGCACACCCTGAAACCTCCAAGTGGGGGCTTAGCCTGTCTCACAGGCAGCCTGGTAGGTTCCATGGCCAAGTCTCACCCACCCCTCTGTCCTTCGTTGCCAGAGCCTGAGCTAGCCAGAGGAAAGTGTATCTCTCTTCCAGGCCCCTCCTGGGGCAAAACACCAGCATCTTCACCATTGGGCAGGAGCCCAGGGGGAGGAGCTCTGCTGGCAGATCCATTAGAGATAATTACATGGGCGGTCATGGAAGAGACAGATGAGCTCTAAGGCATTTGACTGCTAAGCAGAAGGCTGGCAGTTCAAACCCACCAGCCACTCCTCAGTGGGAAGGTTGGGCAATCTAATTCCGTAGTGATACCGCAGAAACCCAAGGAGGGGTTGCTATGACTTGACTCAACGGCAGTGAGTTTTGGTTTTGGTTTTAGCGAATGCAAACCTGACCTGGCACTGGAGACAAGGGCTGAAGCTGGGCTTCCAGCCACTTCCTGGACTCCATTCCGTGGCCCTGGCTGGCTCTCCATTGGGTACTGGAGCCTTCCAGGACCCAGAGCCAGCCCATCCTTACATTGCCGTAGATGCGAGGGACCTTCCTACATGGACAGAACCAAATGTCCTGATTGCCTGGCCTTAATGCTCTGCTTCACACCCCCTTCAGAAAATAGCAGCCAGACTGTGGCAAATCGTGATTGCGCAGGGCTTGGGCTGGTGGCCAACTGGGAGGCAGCTTGGTGGGCAGGTGACAGACAGAGATTGGCATTCCGGCACCCCTGAAGCCTCCAACCCGTTATCCTCATCTGTTCCCACACCGCCTATCACCCTTAACCCCAGACCGGATCCGGATGTTCAGGTCCTATTTATGTCATCACTGTCTGCCTGTCTTTCTCAATGTCCGACCTGCAGCCCTGGCCTGAGCTGACACCACCCCCCCTTCTACCTTAAGGCTGCTCAGTGGAGCAGTGACAGATGGCACTATGTCAGGAGGCACCCTCAAATCACAGTTGGACTCTGGCACTGCCTGTCTGGCAGTCTTTGGACCCATATCTGGCCGGCTCCTGGTCTCACTGTCCAAAATCACGATGGAGTAGGATGACCCTAATCCAAATGACAAATGACTTAATGAGAAGGAAGTTGGAGAAGACACAGTGAGAAGGAAGGCGATGTGAAGACAGACATGGAGAGGTGGTGCATGCTGCCATAGGACACCTAGAGCTGTAAGCGGTGTAAGAAGGGCCCTGCTGACACCTGGATGTGGTACTTCAGGCCTCCAGGACTGTGAGAGGGTAGATTTCAGTTGTTGTAAGCCCCCAACATGTGGTGCCTTGTGATGGCAGCTGTGCAGCCCACAGACGCTTACCTGTGGCCTGGAGCCCTCTTTGTCTCAGTAGGGGACCTAGGCGCCTAAGTCCTCAGAGCGGGAACCCCCTCTC
>NW_006921872.1:26172-29064 GCF_000298275.1 Orycteropus afer afer | reverse complement strand
GTGATGCATGGGTGCAGAGTGCATGTGGGAGGGCATGTGCACATGGGTGCAGGGCATGTGTGGGATCCTGTCCACCCAACTTGCCCCATCTCGCCCTGAATTTCACAGGGTCCTCTGCCAGAGTCCAGGGCCCAGGAGCCTGACATTGGGCCCTGCGGATACAGCTTCTGGTGGATGTAGGTGAGAAGCTGGGTCTCAGGGAGGGGATTGGAGTTGTCAGACCCAGTTCCTCTGACCAGGGATGCTCCTGCATCTGGGCTTAGTCATCAGCCCCTACCCTGCATGGCCCACTTGACGGAGGTGGTGAGGGTGCGGACACGAGACTGCCAGCTTCCCAAAAGCAGCTCACTGTGCTTGGAGGAGCCCTAGCGCTGCTCTGGTGTCAGTCTCTCTGGGTGCTATTTGCTCTCTTCGTGGCAGGAGCACGTTAGGGTTAGGGTTAGCTGTGAGGACACAGTCCCAGGGGGGTGAGGGGAGGCAGCTCTCCAGGGTCACAGAGGCTGTTAAACGGGATTAGGTCTGTGACTGTGACCAAGTGTCAGGCAGACAGGGCAAGTGTATGGTGTCCAGGTGAAGGATGCCCACGGGGCCCAGGCCCTGGGGTCCCTCTTGGGCCTGAGAGAGTGTGTGTCAGAGGCTGTGAACCTACACCACCACCCAGCAGGTCCTGGACCTGCTCTTCCAAAAATGAGTGCCCCGCCTTCCACAGCACAATGGCATTCTGCCAATTCCCAACCTAACACCTCTGACTCTTAGAAATGTCAGTTCACCATCTGAGCCTCAATTTGCTCCTCTGGAAAGGGAGGTCATAATGGACCAACTTGCTAGGATTACTGTCAAGACTGTGTAGGACAAGCCAGGTACCTGGATACCAATTCTGTGGAAGAGCCTGTTTGAGAGATAGGATATTTGTTATGTTCCTCTACTCCTTGAAAAAGCTGTCTGCCTCACCCATTACTGACTGTGTGCTCTTGAGCAAACCCATTTCCCATTTGTAAATGGGGGTGGGATTGCATGTAGTCGTTCGCAGTTATTGAAGTTACCAGAACAGGAATCCCTGGTTGGCAGATGGGCCCTAGGCCACTTATATATCGGGAAATGGTGCTGGTGGAGTTTAATTATTCAACAATTATCTATGAAGTCCCTATTGTTGCAGACATTGTCTTAGGCACTTTGCAACCTTCATTGAATAAAGCAGGCAGGAAGCCCTGCCCTCCTGGGCCTACATTCTAGTCAGAGAGTCAGACAGGAACAGCCACCATTGTAAGCAAGCACTGTGCAAAGTACATTAGATGTGATGCGCACACACCTCCTCCCGGTATGGATGCAGTTGCTCTCATTCTACCAGAGACAGCATTCCCCAGGACCAGCTGAAAGAGTGAATGGACTTTGCGTGGAGCAGGAGGGGCTCCTGTATCCACAGAAGTGTGGAGATTGTGGGGACCTCTGTCTGGATCAGTCATGGGGAGAACCTAGGTGGTACACATTAAGATTCCTCTGGACGAGTGAATTCAGAGGCACCCCGTACAGAAGAATAGCAGTCAGAGAGATAGATGTATAGGTCCAGCCCAGGAATCCTGGGGAGTAGAGGGGAGCCTAGGGTCTCAGAGCGGCACCTGACAGAATCTGTTCCCCTACAGTGCCCTCCCAGCATTGCTTGCCCCTTACCAAAACCTACAGGTGTAGGGAGAAAGCTACTCTGAAATCCTGATCACCAGTGGTGGAGGATCAGCTGTGCATGGGGCCCCTGCCCTTTGGAGACCCTCACATATGTAGATAAAATGGAGGAACACGGGCACAGAATCTGAAGGCCAGAGCAGGCTAGGGCAGGGGCTGGACTCAATGTCAGATCCTCAGCATCAGATATTCATGGAACGTCATGAGAGCCAAGCTGTGAAGTGAACACACAGACCCACTCTTTGCCCTCCAATGTTTACTCTGCAGTAGGAAGTTGCCAGATGACAGACAGGGACTTAAATCAGCCTCCCTGAGGAATGAGAAATTGATCCCACCAATAATAGTGAGATCCATGGAACCTAGGCTCTGTGATAGCCCCTGGTCATTGTCCGGGCCTGCCACTGCCAGGAAAACCTGAGTGGGTGGGCATGGGAATGGGCTGTGCAAGAGCAGAGCAGACAAAGAGACCTGACACCTTGCATGGCTGCACTGGGAGAGCAGTGTGGGTGGAAAGGACAGGCCTCTGACCCTGTTCCTCAATACCTAACACCAGACCCACATCTTCATTCTGGGCACCTGGTTGGATAAATACATGGAAGATGTCCATCAATCCCCAGATGTCACTGGCCTCAGGATTCTAGTGGAATACCTGGAGGAGTATATGTAGGGCACAGACATGGAGTAATGTGCTCAACTTCTCCTTCTGAAACTAGATCACTCAGAGCCCTCTGAGGTAGAGCCAGCAGGTGAGAGGACTAGGCATCATTACTGGTGAGTTGTAAGGACACATGGGGAGGTGCATATCAGGGGAAATCCTGGTAAGTGGTGTAGTACACGAGTTCAGAGTAATCCAAACCCCTCACTGGTGCACCATTGTCTGGGAAGAACTTCTGGGAGGAAATCTTGACAAGGGGCTTGTCTTCATGGCAGTGGGATGTTTTTTTATTACTGGAAAGGCACAAAGAACTGCAGTCATGTTGTTGACATTTTCTTCGCTTACAGCTCCACAACCAAGACCTATGCTAACTGTGACAGTAGGAAAACAAAAGCAGCACCTCCAAAACCACCTCACAGATCTCGTGGTGATGTCAGTTGTGCTGGTGCCCCAACACAGGAGCTCCACAGAGCACCAGGTCCACCATCTTCAGCTCCATCACTGGCACTTGATGGAGAACCAACTCGAGAGCAGGATATTCTTCCTGGTCTACCACCAGA
>NW_006921872.1:20901-25182 GCF_000298275.1 Orycteropus afer afer | reverse complement strand
CCTGAGGTGTGGAGTCTTCCTGGACTCAGTGCAGGGGCCAGGGACAAGATGGCCCTCAGCTGGACCTCAGGGAACTTGTTGAGTGATGAAGAATGGGGAGATGGTCTGCATTGTGGAAAGCATGTTCTGTTCTGGGGTCTGTCATTGCAGGTGGTGCCTAGGTTGGATGACCCCCTGAGAGCTAGGTCTAAATTAGAAAACATTGGAGTCATGAATGCTCTGTGAACAAGAGCTGTGAGGAGTAACCAGAACTCCTGAGGAATTGTTCCTACAGGCAGGTGTCATGTGGAGGCTCCTTGATGGTACTGGGGTTGGAGTAGGGTGTGTGAGGTCACTGACTCATGTCTGCTCTCGTGGGGGCTCAAGTGTCCTATGACTGGTGCCACTGTGGGCACTGCTGACTATCCCTTCCTGCCTCCTTCCCTCCCTTATGTGCAGCGTGGAGGGGACATAGGTCCATCTCTGTCTTGTACATGCAACCCCCAGGACTCTACCCATAATGTCAATATCAGTGAATTCTTGTTGAAAGTAATAATGAATTTAATCTGTAAGCTTATTTAAAATTATTTTATTTTTAGGTATATTTTATTTTAAGGGGTGTGTAAGGGGAGCTCTGGTGGTGCAGTGCCTAAGGCATTTGACTGCTAATCAGAAGACTGGTGGCTCAAACCCACCAGCCACTCCTTGGAAGGAAGGTTGGGCAATCTACTTCTGTAGTGATACCTCCTCGGAAACCCAGAGAGGGGTCGCTATGAGTTGGGTTCGACTTGATGGCAGTTTGTTGGTTGGAAGGCTCATACAAATAAGAAGCTGATACACAGTTTTACTAGATTCACATTTGAGTGATATGATTAAAAAAATTTTAAAAAGCAAACCCTTTCATATAAAAACTTGTACTTGAATGGTCAGAGTAGCCTTATTCATGACACCAAATAGTGCAAGCAAGCCACACGTTCATCAGCTGATGAAAGGTGTGGTGCAATCGCTTTCTCTATACAGTATAACGCCTTTCTGATGCTGGGTTTCTAGAGAAGGCAGGCATAGTTGAGAGAGGGCGGAGGACTGGCCAGTAGCTCGGGCGGAGAGTGGAAGAGAGACTTGACGGCAGAGAGGACTGATGGCAGAGAGCAACCGTGAGAAGTCCTTGAAGCTGTTGTGCACCAAAGAAGGGAGGGCTATGCCTCGCATTTCAGGGAACCCTTCCAGACTTTCCCTATGTGCTTCCTGATTCTGGTCCCAAGTTACTCCTGTTACTTCCAAGTGGATTCAGATCCCAAATTGTAGCCTGTTTTCTTCACTAATGAACCTCACAACTGTCACTGTGGCCTGTGTGTTCTTTGTGACACTTGCCATGGATTATAGGGCCCTACACAGACGTAGAGGGTGACTTGGGGTAGTGGCTGTTTTCAGAAACAATGTAGAAATAGGAAGGCAGAGATATAGGTGAACTCTGTCTCATTGGAGCCTGCGTTGTGCTGATCCTGATTTTTGACTTTTATGAAGTAAGACAATGCCTGATGCCTCATTGCAAATGAATAAACAAAATGTATATTGATACATTTAAGTTTAAGATATCAAATTTAAGATCATCAGCCACAAAAGAATAATATTCTAATAAATGCTACAATACAGACATATTTTGAAAACATGGTGCCGACCCAAAGAACCAAGATACAAAGGAGCACCTACTGTATGATTGTGTTCATGTAAAATCTCCAGAGTAGGCAAATCCTTAGAGGCAGAAATTAGACTGGTGCTTGATAGAAACTCAGGGAAAAAGTGGAAGATAAAAGGAGTGAATGCTAATCGGTGCTGGGTTTCTTTTTAAGACTGGGAAATATTCTGAAATGAGATAGTGGTGATGGTTGCACAGCCTTGTGAATAGAGGCAATCCTGGTTTATGAAGCACATCTATTCCTAAGATCTCATTAAGTAGAATTAGTAAATAAGAATATGAAATTCTTATTTAGCCTTACATTAGCGCAAGAAAAAGTTTGAAGATTTTTCAGACCAATATCCCTCAGGAATATAGTTGCAAAAATCTTCAACAAAATCCTAGCCAATAGACTCCAACAACATATCAAGAAAGTAATTCATTATGACCAAGTGGCGTTCATAATGGGTATGCAAGGATGATTCAACTTTAGAAAGCATCATCCACCACATAAATAAAATGAAGAAGAACCACATGATCATATCAAGTGATGCAGAAAAGGCCTTTGATAAAATCCAACACCCATTCCTGATCAAAACTCTCAGCAAAATAGGAATAGAAGGGACATTCCTCAACAAAATAAAGGGCATCGATGCAAAACCAACAGCCAACATTATTCTCAATGGAGAGGGACTGAAACCATTCCCCTTGTGACCAGGAACCAGACAAGGATGCCCTCTATCACCACTTCTGTTCAACATTGCATTGGAAGTCCTAGCCAGAACAATAAGGCAAGAAAGGGAAATCAAAGGCATCCAAATTGGTAAGGAAGAAGTGAAACTATCCCTGTTTGCTGATGATATGATCCTATACACAGAAAACCCAAGATACTCAGTAAAAAATCTAGTGGAACTAATTGAGAGATTTAGCATCATGGCAGGATACAAGATCAACATCCAAAAATCAGTTGGATTCCTCTACACCAGCAAAGAGATTGCTGAAAAAGAAATAAGGAAATCCATATCATTTACAATAGCTACCAAAAATAAAAAAAAAAAAAAAATACTTGGGAATAAATCTTACCAGGGACACAAAAGACCTGTACAAAGAAAACTATAAAGGACTATTTCAAGAAACCATAACAGATCTACATGAATGGAAGAACATCCCATGCTCATGGATAGGAAGATTGAACATTGTGAAAATGTCATTTCTACCCAAAGCAATCTATACATTCAACACAATCCCAATACAGATCCCATCAACATTTTTTAAGGATATGGAAAAACCAATCACTAACTTCATATGGAAAGGAAAGAGACCTTGGATAAGCAAAGCACGGTTGAAGAAGAAGAACAAAGTAAGAGGTCTCACACTGCTGGATTTCAAAACATACTGTACAGCCACAGTAGTCAAAACTGCATGGTAATGTACAATGACAGGCACATAGACCAATGGAATAGAATTGTGAACCCAGAAATCGATCCATTGACCTATGGTCAGCTGATCTTTGACAAAGTGCAAAAATCCATTAAATGGGGAAGAGAATGTTTGTTTAATAAATGGTGCTGGTAAAACTGGATATACATTTGCAGAAAAATGAAACAAGATCTGTACCTCACACCATACAGAAAAACTAACTCCAGGGGGATCAAAAACTTAAATGTGAAACTAAAACTATAAAGTTCCTCAAGGAAAAACCAGGGGGCAAATTTAAGGGCCCTAATATATGGCATAAATAGACCATCAAGCATAACCCAAAATGCACAAACAGCAGAAGAGAAACTAGATGAATGGGACCTTCTAAAAATTAAATTTTTATATGCTTCCAAAGAGTTCTCCAAAAGATTCAAAAGAGAACCTACAGATTGGGAAAAAATATTTGGCAATGACATATCCGACAAGGGACTTATCTCTAGAACTCAATAACAAAAAGACAAATAATCCAATTAAAAAATGGGCAGAAGATATGAATAGACGCTTCACCAAGGAGGATATTCAGGCTGCCAACAAACATATGAAGAAATGCTCATGATCACTAGCCATTAGAGAGATGAAAAGAAAAATAACAATGAGATACCATCTTGCCCCAGTGCTAGTAGCAAAGTTCAACAAGACAGAGAATAACAAATACTGGCGACGAGACAGAGAGATTGGGACTCTCATATATTGCTGGTGGGACTGTGAAATGGTATAACCACTTTGGAAAGCAGTATGGTGATTCCTTAAAAAGTTGGAATTAGAAATACTATTTGACCCAGCCATTCCATTACTAGGTATATATCCTAAGGAAGTGAGAGCCATGACAAGAACAGACATATGCACACTCCTGTTCATCACAGCACTATGTACAATAGCCAAAAGATGGAAACAACCTAGGTGTCCATCATCTGAGGAATAGATAACCTTACTATGGTACATACACACAATGGAATACTATGCAACCCTAAAGAATAATGTAGAATCTGCAAAACACTTGGAGGACATTTTGCTGAGTGAAATAAGTCAAACACAGAAGGACAAATATTGTATTAGTCCGTTATTTTAAAAGTCAGGGAAAGGTTTATCTATGGAAGGATTTTTTTTTTTTTTTTGTTGGTTACCAGGGGTGGGAGAGTAGAGTAGGG
>NW_006921872.1:19466-20560 GCF_000298275.1 Orycteropus afer afer | reverse complement strand
CCCAAGACCATGTATAGGGTTAGCAGACAATGTTTCTACAAATGTATTTGTATGTTCTGTCAGAATTCCCAGGTGTATAGTAGAGCAAACGAGGGAGAGAAGGTTGCATTCACTTCTTGGTCACAGCCAGCTACCCAGAGGGAGCGAGTAGTTGAACCTGTGGACTTGGGACCATAGTTGCAGGGGACATCAAGCTCAATTGGCATAACATACTACACAAAAACATTGTTCCACCTCCTAGTTTGGCAAGTAGTGACTGGGATCTTAAAAGCTTGCAAACAGCCATCTAGGTCTCTCCTCATCCAGAGCAAAGAAAAATGAAGAAAACCCAAGATTCATGGAAAGAATTAGTCCTAGTGACTGGTATTCCATGCAATCTGCAGCCTATAGGACTATGAGACCAGAAGAACTAGATGGTGCCTGGCTACCACTGTCAAACACTCAGAGGGGGATCTGTGGAGGAGATCCTGGATAGAGAGGGAGAACAATGTGGAACAAAACTCTAAATCATTTGGGGAAAAAAGAAAAAAAGAGGGGAACCAGGTTTGCTGGTCTGATAGAGCCTGTTGGAACCACTGAGACGGTGGCCCCTAGCTGCCCTTCAGCTCTGGTATTGAATCCACACCTGTGGCTTCCAGCCAAAGAAAAAAGAGGTATATGCGTTGAACATTTACCTGAGGTAGATACACTCCTTGGAGAGAACAATCATGGGAGAAAGAAGGGCTGTTTATGCACAGGGAGACAGCTCAGGGCAGGAGAGCACGGAGGGATGGACACAGGGAAGAGGTAACTATTGGTAGGAAGTGGGAGGGGAGCTGTTGCATTGGTGTAAATTGTAGTCAATGCCATGAGACAAAGTGTATATGAACTGCTGTATAGAAAGTGAATTTGCTCTGTAAACTTTCACCCAAATCACTAAATAAATAAATAATAAATGGAGAAAAGGTTGAAGTTGTCAACGATGTCCTATTACTTGGCTACACAAACAGCACCAATGGAAGCAACACTCAAGAAATGAGACTATGTATTGCACTGGGCTCTGGTAGCGTAACGCCTAAGGCACTTGACTGCTAACCAGAAGGCTGGTGGTTCAA
>NW_006921872.1:17875-18706 GCF_000298275.1 Orycteropus afer afer | reverse complement strand
CCTGTCTGAATCTGTGGCCTCACTCCCAGCAGTCAGTGAGCCTGGAGCCAGGGCAGGGGCATCAGGAGTAGAGGAAAAGAGGTGGGCACAGAGACCGTCTCAGGGGTCAGGATGACATGGCTCTTTGAGAGGCAGACTGAAGTGTGCAGAGTCATTGAGCCTGGAGCAGGAACTGTGTGATGGTGAATTCTTTGTGTTAATTTGATTGTGGTTCTCAGTTGGCTGACCAAACACTAGTCATTAATGGCCTTAGTAGAAGAGATTACCTTCATAATGTAATGTTATATAATAATATAGGAGTTTAATGTAATCTAATGTAGTAACATAATATAATATACTGTAATATAATGTAGTAATGTATGTGGTGTAATGTACTCATGTAATGGATGTGGTGGGATGTGAAGTCATCATGTAATGCATGCAGTGTAGTGTAATGTACTGTAGGAATGCATTATATGTCGTTTAATGTAATGTCATGTAATGATGTCATGTACACAGTCTGATGTCATGTAATGGAGTCATATAATGGATGGAGTGTGTTGTCATGGAATGTAAGAGTGTAAAGTATGTCTATAGTGTGATGTAATGTACTAATATAATATCATGTGTGTATGGACCGTAATTCAATGTAATGTAGTGAATAATGTCATGTGTGCATGTAATGTAATGTGATGTAGTGATGTGAGTAGCACTAATGTGTGTAGTATAGTGTAATGTAAGGCAGTAATGCAATGTGTGTCCTAGAGTGTAATGTAATGTATACAGTGTCACATGATGTAGAATGTAACCTGTGTTGTGTGCTGTCATGTACTGTAGTGCACTAATGTGTGT
>NW_006921872.1:15163-16467 GCF_000298275.1 Orycteropus afer afer | reverse complement strand
TGGGCTGGCTTGGGCCTTAGACCCATGGACCGGCTGTAGTCTGAGTGTCCTGTGTGCCCAAGTGTCCAGGTCTGTTGGGCCATTTGTTGCTGTTCCTCCAGCCTTGGAAACTCACCCTGCCTCTGCCGGTGCAGTGGTCTTCCCAGCCCTGGAGAGGGTGGCCACTCAGAAGCCTACAACATTCAAGACGGACTGTGTTTCTCCTGGAGAGTGCCGCCCGAGGATGGGTACCTGCCTGACCCCGTGGCCTGCTCCCCACTTGGCCTTTCCCGCTCTATCACCGCCCTCTTTCACTTGCACTGGAAAAACTGGACAAACACTCTCACTCTCTGCCATTCACCCCTCCTGTTCTCTTCCCAGCCTCCCTGGTTAACCACCACCCATCCCCACCCCCATGCTCTCTGCTGTCCCCTATCCCACCATCCCTCCACAGCCTCTCTCACTCCCAAAACCTTTAGGAGACTGGCATATTCAGCTCTAGACAGGGAATGTGCACCTTCCCAAGGAGGCACCACCTGCTCCCACCCTTCACACTTGGGATGAACGGTCTGAACTCGCTAGGACTCAGGATGAGCATCATGTGATCTCTCACACAAAGCCCCTCATGGGGACCCTGTGTGGGAGACATGTCACATCATCTGTCTGACTGATAGTGATTGAGGACATGTTGCCAAGAGGAGTGACCAGACATGTGAAGCAACCAGGCATGAGAAGCAACAAGGCATATGGAGTGAGCAGGTGTGTGGAGTGAGCAGACAGGAGTGACAAGCATGTGGAGCAAACAGTCATGTGGGACAACCAAGAGGAGTGACCAGGCTTAGGGAGTGACCAGGCATGTGAAGTGACCAGACACATGGAGCGACCAGGAGTGTTGAGTGACCAGGCAGAAGCAACCAGGTACGTGGAGAGACCAGGTATTAGAGTAACCAGGCAGGGGTGACCAGGCATGTGGTGGGACCACTCCCTTGGGGTGACCAGGCATATGGTGGAAGCCTTTTCAGCTCAGCACTGTGCAGTGACGTGGATGACCCACCTTTCTAGATGGGGACAAACAGCCTGGATGCTGAGGTTTTGCTGAAGGTTGTCATCCCATTGGGGGCAAGGGCAGACCAGAGTTTGAGGGCAGAAGTTCACATACTTTGGGAGCCCTGTTTAGAGAAGGGGAGAAATGAAGAGAGGACCACCACATGAGAGGCCCTCCCAGGGCTGTGGACGGGAGGGCCTGTAGCCTAGGCTCGTCAGTGTGGCTGGAAGTCACCTTGGGGAGGGAGCACTGTGGGTCCTCCTGGAAGCAGAGCATGCTC
>NW_006921872.1:4173-14676 GCF_000298275.1 Orycteropus afer afer | reverse complement strand
CTTGCTAATTGAAAGTGTGGTGGTTCCAATGCACCTAGGGGTTCCACAGGAGAAATATGTGGCAGTCTGCTTCTGTAAAGATGACAGCCTAGGAAACCCTATGGGCAGATCCACTCTGTCCTATAGGGCCACTATGAGTCAGAATCTCCTTGAAGGCAACAGGTTTTGTCTAATCCTAGTGGGGCAGAGTCCCTGTCACCTGCCTTCTGTCTGCATGTCTCCACATGGTGGTGGCACCGCAGTTTCATAAACTTTCTGCCTGGGAAGGACCATGCTGTCATCTCTTTCAAGGGCAGGATAGACAGAACCTGTGCCCAGATGGCAGTATTGCATCCTGTAGCAGGTAGACACCTGAGGAGGACAAAATTGGCTGGTCTCTCCCCAGCACAGCCATAGCCCTCCAGGAGGGCTCTCACTGGGGGTCGTGGGCTGGGGAAGGCCTCAAAGCTCTCACAGCCTCTGTTCCCTGCTCTGCACCATGCCATCCTAATGCAGGAACCCCGAGCCCTGCCGCTAGGCTCCGTTTCTTCCTGGACTCTGTATATCCCACGGGGTTGCGCCATCTCAACTCTCTCTGTGTGTCCACACAAAAACACCGGGGTCCATAAAAATCATACTGATGTTCTCTTGGGAGGCTGTCTTTGACTTTTTATTTTTAATAAATATACTAAACAGAGCCCTAAGAGGTCATAAAACCCACCCATGCGTTTATAGAAGAAAACCCATGCTAACCCCTGTAGGTCCATGTCTACTTACTGCAGAGGTTGTTAGCAGGATCTCAGTGGCCTTTTGCCCCTCTCCACTGCTACCAATGAGTTCCTGAACTCTCTTTTAATAAAAGCCTGGCCCTTCTTTGTCATTTCACACTTGATGCAATCCTTATGCCGTTTGCTCTTAGTGACTGTTTTATAAATGGAAGGATATTATCAGTTTTCTGACTCCTTTTATTTGAACCTTAAAAATTATTTTAGATAGACAGTTGATTGCTGAGTTTCAAAACTCAAAACCAAAACAGAAACCTGAGGATGCAGAGGGTGGTCCAGCCCCACCCTGCGCCCCCGAGCCAGTTCCCTTCCTCCCCTTGTCCACTCCGTGGCTCCGGCCCGCTGCCCCCTTGCATCTAGCTCCAGAGTTTCCTGATCAATGAAAACAAGCATGCGGCTGGCTCCCTTTTCTTACCCAAGGGGCAGGCAGCCCCTGGTGTTGTGCAGCACCTTGGTTCACTTATTTCATTTTCAATTTAATGACAAGTCTTTCACATATGAAGCTGTTTGCTTCCACCCCCCTTTTCTTTTCACAAGGGCAATAAATAGTCCATTGAGTGAATGATCCGTTATTCACAGATCATGTTCGAAACTGGCAGCAATTTTGCAAAGAGAAAGCTGTGCATCTTTGGGCCCCACAGGAGCACAGAGTCCCCACAGTGAGGCTGGTAGGTGAAAGTGACTTCCTAACTGGACAGAAGAGAACCATAGTGTTTCCATGGTTGTCAGTCTTTACTGAAGCAAAACCCAACCCAACCCACTGACGGAGAGTTGTTTTCAACTCATAGCACCCCTATAGGACAAAGAAGAACGGCTCCATAGGGTTTTCAAGGTTATCTTCTTTAGGGAAGCTGAATGCCTCATCTTTCTCCCACAGAAAGCTTGTGGGTTCAAACTACTGACAATTTGTGTGCAGGTCACACATCCGGCTCACGCCACAGCCACACACAGGATTGGAGGCAATGTGAACACTGCCGTCTGCTGGCCGATGTTAGTTAGAATAAGGGATTTGGGAAACGATTCTTGTGGAATCTAGCAAAAGTGCACATTAACAGTTTTTTGACCCAGCACATAACAACAACAACAATTCCACTGGGAGTTTTTTTTTTTTTTTTTTTTTTAGGATTTGGGTGAAGAGTTACAGAGTAAATTCACTTTTCATACAGCAGTTCACATATACTTTGTCTCATGTCATTGACCAAAATTTACAATGCAGCAGCTCCCCTCCCACTTCCTCCCCATAGTTACCTCCTCCCAGTGTCCATCCCTTCATACTCTTCGAGAGGCCCATTGTCTGCCAACCCTGTATATGATCTTGGATACACTCTCCATTTAGACATACATAATTGTTTAGCTTGTTCACCCATCTATCCGTCCCTATACCCATGTTTGCTTTCATTGACAACTCAGTATTGTATTTACAAAGGGGTTCATATTTGTTGTTTGTACTGCCCATGTAACTCTCTCTGTCTTTCTCATCCTCAATGCTGCCATATTGGTCACTCACATTTGGTACATTGCCCTTCTCTTCACCCAAATCAATATTTATCTCTATCTATCTAACAGCATTCCCTCCCCTTCCCTCCCACCCCTGGTAACCAACAAAGAAAATGTCCTCCAATATATAAACCTTTCCTTAACTTTCACAATAACGGACTAATACAATATTTGTCCTTTTGTGACTGACTTATTTCGCTCAGCATAATGTCCTCCAAGTTCATCCACGTTATGCGGTGTTTTGCAGATTCTACATTATTCTTTAGTGTTGCATAGTATTCCATTGTGTGAATGTACCAAAGTTTGGTTATCCATTCCTCAGTTGTTCCACCGGGAGTTTTATAGCAAAAGAAAGGCATATATGGGTTTACACCAAAAGGCAAATAGAGAACAGGCATGTGAGGTCCCCAAACTGGAAGCCATCTAAATGCCCTTCGGCAGCCGAGTGGTAATTGTGGTATAAATAGTGCGGCGGAGGGCTACAGGCGAAGAGAAGGTGAAGTCTGTCTGGAAGAAGCCATGCTGATTCATCACAAGAACAAAGTTCTCACAAAGAACAGATGCATGTGCAGAGGCTATGGGTTTCTGCTTTGGGAACGGTACAAACACAGGCAGAGTCACCTGGTACTGTTGGATGCTATGTTGTTGTTGTTATGTGCCTTCGAGTGAAACCCGACTCATAGCGACCCCTCCTTGGGTTTCTGAGGCAGTATCACTACGGAAGTAAGATGCTATAGAGGGCTACCAATGCCAGCGACCCTATAGGATAAAGTAGAACTGCCCCACAGGGTAACCTTGATGGAAGCAGACTGCCACATCTTTCTCCTGCAGAGCAGCTGATGAGTGTTAACTGCAGACCTTTCTGTTAGCAGCCAGGGCTTAACCACGTGCAACAAGGACTCCTCCTCTCCCAGGGCAAATCTAAAAAACCTATTGCCACTGAGTCGATTCTGACTCATTGTGGCAGTAGAGGACAGAATAGAACTGCCCTGGGAGCAGTCCTATGGTGGTCAATCTTTACTGAAGCAAAGCTCAAACCAAACCCACTGACGGAGAGTCAATTTCAACTCACAGCACCCCTATAGGACAGAGAAGAACTGCCCCACAGGGTTTCCAAGGCTGTCATCTTTATGGAAGCGGAATGCCTCATCTTTCCCCCACAGAAAGCTTGTGGGTTCTAACTGCTGACAATTTGGTTTCCAACTGAGTGCTTAACTACTGTGCCACAAGGGCTCTTTCCCTCCCAGGGTAAGGGCACCCTAATTCCTGCTTCCTCCCTTAAAGGGAAACCCAGATTCCTTAACATCGGAGGCCTTCATAGGCTTTCCTGTGCAGGCCAATTTGGCGTTCTCTGTGCCAGTCACTCACACCTTAGTCAGAACTGCTTGCCTTGTGTGACTTTGTAACTGTGTCATTCCTAGAGGATCTATAGAGGGTGGTCTTTTCCGAGGTGGATGCCTCAGAGAACCAGGAGTGATAACTGAGTGTCACAGTCAGAGCTTCAACAGGCAGCATTCCTTCCTGTGGGAAGGGGGTTGTGTGGGCAGGGTGTCAGACATGGGCCCCTTATTCCTATACTCTGCTGGTGAACTCATTTGCAAACCTCAGGAGCACTCACAAAGAAGGTTCTGGAGTCTTGCCTGATAAGGCCAGGGGTTGCTGGCCTGAACAGCAGGGGTCCCAGAGGCATGAGACACAGGGTGGGCACCAACACTGTAGGCCTTGGTGGAGGTGGAAGAGGGGAAGGGTTTGGGCTGTTGGAGGTGGGAAATAAGGCCTTAGGTTAGAGGTAGGCCACCCTGTGGGGGCTTAGTGCCTTTTCAAGTTTGGGACATCCTCGTCTCTCAGGGACTCACCAGGGAGTCAACATGAGTGATGTGGATTTGATTTATAATTTAAAAGAATTGGACATTCTCAAAAATGCAGAGTAGAGAAAGTGGTATGGGGAGCTGAGAGTCCTCAGCACTTAGCTCCCTTGAGGCTCAGCACTCTGTAAACCACTTCCTTACTCCCCACCCATTCTTTGGGGCTCTGTCGGAGTAGTGCAGAGAGATTGCAGTATCACCAGTAAGTACAAGAACAGGCACTCTACTGGGATGGCATTTTCAAACGCAGCTTCCTGGAATCAATGGTGGTTCCTTAGCCTGTTTGGGAGCTCTGGTGGCATAGTGCCTAAGAAGGTTTGCAGTTCAAACCCACCAGCCGCTTCTCGGAATGAAGGTTGGGCAATCTACTTCCGTAGAGATACTGCCTTGGAAACCTAAGGAGGGATCACTATGAGTCAACTGGACTCCATGTCAGTGAGTTTGGTTTTTTGCTTAGCCTGTTCAAATCCAGTTCATAGTCATGTTTTAGGACCATATTTTAACGACACACCAGTCCCATCTCAGAGATTTTCATGGAGTGAATCCGTGTGGATGGCAGGCAAGCATTGTCTTTGCAAACTTCTGGTGATTCTGCGGAACGCTGGAGCAAAGAACCACTTTCTAAGTGATGGAGATGCCAAAGATGTCCAGTTATGTTTCCTAGAGGAGATACCACTGAGCCCATGTTGGATGCAGCCATGTCTAAGAAAAAACAACAAATTAGCCACTGAAAACCCTGTGTAGCATATCTCTGCCCGGACATGGGCTTGCATGATTTGGAGTTGAGTCAGTGGGAACTGGTACATCCCTGGAAGAGAAGGATGCTCAGGGTGGAGTGATCCAGGCCCACAAGTGGCCAGTGCTGACACCCCAGGCAGCAGGCTTGAGCTTAGTCAGGCTTTGGTGGGTTGTAGCTGCCTCGAAAGTCTGCCTCTCCTCAAAGGCCAAGCCCTTTCCCCTCAGCTTGTGGGTAAGACCTCCAGATCCCCATTGATCCTACAGCACTGCTGATCAAAGGGGAGCCTGGGCAGAGGAGGAGCTGGGAGGGCAAGGAGGAAAGCCACTTATTTATCCTTGTGTGTCTCTATGTGCAGAAAAGGCCCCTTTGCCCGCATGGTGAACAGTCACCCTCCAGAACAGATGTGTTGGGCATTGGCAGCCCTGGCTGGGAGCATGTGCAGGAACCAGGGCGTTAGTGATTCCCTGAGGGTTCCATAAGCTGTGTTCACAATGATGACCTTCTACCTGCCAGCTGGCCACGGAGAACGGGGGAGGGAGGTTGTCTGCTGTCTTTGCCAAGATCTTCTGAAGACCTGAGCTGGTGTAGAAAGGGCAGGCCCACCCAGCCAGGACAGCCACCAGCACCAATGAGTGGCCTTAGCCATGAGCGCAGTCCCTGACAATGCTGATGCTGCTCCTGATCCTCGTGCTTGGTCTGACAGACCCCCTGTCCTTCCCCATGGAGTAGCAGGCCGTGAGCACAATCAGGGCAGATGCTAGACATGGGCGGTGGGCAGGGAGCAACTGAAACCCAGCGTGGGAGACTTGTGTCAGTCCCAGATAAGGTGACCATCATTTTGTGGTCAGGACTTAGATATGCTGTAGAGGACAGCCTGAGAGAGTACAAAACGCCCAGACAACTTGAGGTGTCAGGCCTTTGGGTATGGGGTGGGGGCTAAAAGAATCTTCTAGAATGGGGAAGGGATCCTGTGTCCTGGGCAGGGGTCTAGCAAGTGAGCCTGGTAGATTTGGAGATGAGAAGAGGGGAAAGGTGGCACGGTCTCTGAAATTTCAGGGACTTGTTGGCATAGTGCCTAAGGCATTTGACTGGTAACCAGATGGCTGGTGGTTCAAACCCACCAGTCACTCCTCAGAAGGAAGATTGGGTGATCTACTTCTGTAGAGATACTGCCTCAGAAACCCAAAGAGGGGTCACTGTGGTCGAAACCAACTCGATGGCAGTGAGTTTGGTTTTGGTTTTTGGTATATTAAGGCGACCAGAGCAAACAAGGAGATTGTGGGCAAGGAGCCCCAGAAGGTGTCCCCAGTGAGGGTGTTGGTCCTGAGCAGTGGGGGCATGGAGGCTTCCCTCATACACATGTGAGTGCCCCCCTACAATGCCCCTCTGTCTGCTATTCCCCTGCCCCTTGGTAAGCCAGCTGTGGGGCATGGCCTCACTGTTACTTCTCGAGCCAGTGCATTTGTGGGGGCAAAACTCAATACCCGCTCCCTCTGGAAAGGATGGAGACTGAAGAGGGTGGCCCAAGCTAGGGTGGAGATGGGACAAGGTGAAGGACCCCAGTCAGAGCGTGAGGTGGTGGGGTGGGCTCGGGCATCTCCAGATCAATGGTCGTCAGGACATGGCCAGCCCACCCACCATCTGTGTTCCAGGTACAACAGTCAGTGCCACCAAAGGAAGCCATGCTGGTAAAAACCGACACCCCGGCATATACAGTGCATGTGAGTGGGGCCTGCACAGGAGAGTGGGCTGTGGGTGGTGGCAGCCTGCTGGAAGCTTTGGGTTGTAATCACATAGGCAGCAGGGGGCAGTCACAGTACTCTGACTATTAGAGCCCCATGGTTGGAGTTCAGACTGGGCTGGTGCACCCGGGGATAGTGACATCTGCAAGTCATGGCAGTCAGAGGGTTGTCACAACATCTCGAGATGCCCCCCCAATGCCCTGCATGATGACCTGATGCTGTCCCCCCATGGAAAGGAGGCCCGACGCTGCCCTGGGATGATAACCTGAACAACTCTTTTCCTTTGGCCTCTGCAGGCGGGGACACGTCTCACCTGTACATACAGGACATACCTGTGAAGGCCCATAGCACCTTCTGTGAAGGAGACTTCAAAGGAGAAAGCTTCAGAAGAGCACAGCTCGTGGGTGAGTCCTGCCATCCTTCCACCCCAGCATGGCTCCCTTCTGGGCTGAGCTGTCCTCTGTGGAGTGCCCCCCATCCCCGTGCTGGGAGGTGGGCATATGTGCTCACTGGAGGCCTAGAGGCTTCTCCAAACTGAGGTCTCTCCCTGTGTTGCCTGGAGGCAGGAACCTGGCATGAATGCAAAAGTCGGACTGATTTCCTGGCTGACTGGTCAGGGGACATTTCATGACATGATCCTGTAGGGGGAGACACTACTAAGTTCATCTGTGGGCTGGGACAGAAATAAAACTGACATTTGGGACTTCTGACTTGGAGCATTGGGTCCCACAGTGTGTGGTATGCATGGATTCGCTTTACTTGCTGGGACATTTGTCAGCCCTACCTCACTGGGTGAGCCACCCTGTCAGCTTGGGGTGTCCACATTCTCCTGGCCTATCTCACAGAGGCCTTTCCTTAGAAGCCAAGGTAACAGCAACCCCAGTCTTTGAAACCTGGTGCTAGCTTTGTTCCATACAACCTAGTGGCACCAACCCCACCCTTTCAAACAAAAAGGAGTTCTGCCCCTGTGTTCCTTTCAGTAGTTCTAGTCTCTGCACTGCTCCAGGGTTCTAGCCACATGACCGATGGCCCATGACATAGACAGGAGAGATGCCAGAATGACAGGCAAAGGGGCAAGGGCCTCTACGACATGATGGCCTGGGTCCTGCAGTCACCATTCTGAGCACCTGGAACTAGAGCAAAAGCCAGAGTGGAGGAGGCTTGTAAAAACGGAGTTGCACAGGCATCTGACCTCCTGGAACTTCACAAGAGGGGAGGAGGATCACCACTAACTTCACCCAAGGCTGAATTCTATGAGGTGGACAGCTCATATACCTCCCCTTGCCAACATTTTTTTCTTAAAAAAATCAGTTCTGACACCAGCCATCCGTCCCTGGGCACTCGGTGCTTCTCAGCTGGGTTGGATGATTCATGGCAATGGGCATGCAGAACACACAGACCCTCCTGACAGTGAAGGGGTTTAACAGGGAAATAACAGGTTACAGTTCAGATTCAGGAGCTCTCAGGTTGCACTTCTTCAGTCAGTACAACCTCTTCTGAACTGTGCCCTCAGGCAGGTCTCTGTCTGGCCCCAGGCCCCTGGGGCTGGCCTCTGCCCTGCTCAGCAAGTGTTAACAAAGCTCTTTCAGCTCTGGGGATGGGCACCCAGAGGTTCTCAGCTCTACCTTCCTGGTGTGTTGACAGATAGCTCCACCAGGTCCCTGCAGGCGCCCCACTCCGCCAGAAGGCCTGCCCCAGGGCGCTCAGCTTGCTTGTTCCCAGGGCTGGGAAACCCACCTTGCCATTTCCTGCTGGTTTCCTGGTTCTGCTGCCACCTTCTCTGCCACTGCCACCACTTGTTGCCATATTGCTGGTGTTACAGCTGTTTCCTCCTGGCTCCTCTTTCTTGATGATAGCGGATCCCCTCTCTGCTTTGGAATTAACTTTCCTTTAAGCATTGCAGGAAGGCAAAACCAATCCCCCATAGGGTTCCATATGCAGTATTTGCATGTTCCCATCCATACATACACGTTATTTGGTAGGTCCCAAGTACCTTGTTTTGATAACAACAGCAACAATAACTTAACTGCCCTCGAGTCGACTCTGACTCATAGTGACCCCACTGGGTTTCTGAGGATGTAAATCTTTAAGGAACTAGATTGCCCCATCTTCCTTCTGAGGAGTGGCTGGTAGATTTGAATTGATGGCCTTCTGGTTAGCAGCTAAGTGCTTCTTCCACTATGCCACCAGTACTTCTTCTTTGCATACTCCCACCCAATCTTTGGGTGGGAATGTTTCACTATTTTCAATACCCTGGTTTATGTTGTTGTTGTTTGCCATCGAGTCGGCCTGACTCATAGCGACCCCTCCTTGGGTTTCCGAGGCAGTATCACTACGGAAGTAGGATTGCCCAACCTTCCTTCCGAGGAGTGGCTGGTGGGTTTGAACCGCCAGCCTTCTGGTTAGCAGTCAAGTGCCTTAGCCACTATGCTACCAGAGCTCCCACCCTGGTTTATAGAGAAGGAAATTAGAACTAGTCCCACGACTAGTCTCTCCTGCAGCCCTGTGGTACAGTGATTGCTTAATATGGCCTGAGTTTCCTACCCATACTAAGTATTTCATGGCACTGAGGCTGCAGGAGAGAAGGCCTGCCTTCTCTATAAATTGAGGTACTAACAGAAGATGAACCTGGAGGGTTCCACAGGCTCACAGAAGTGCCTGCTGGCCTTGTTCTCATGGGTGGTCCACTGTGTTTGGAGATGGTTGGGAAATGCTTTCTACTCCCTGAAGGTACTTCACACTCACCATAAGCTTGATGTTGTTGTTATGTGCCGTCGAGTCGGCCCCGACTCATAGCGACCCCTCCTTGGGTTTCCGAGGCAGTATCACTACAGAAGTAGGATTGCCCAACCTTCCTTCCGAGGAGTGGCTGGTGGGTTTGAACCGCCAGCCGTCTGGTTAGCAGGCAAGTGTCTTAGCCACTATGTTACCAGAGCTCCCCACACTCACCATAAGCTTGAGAAACTGGGAGCTTGGAGGAGGACACTGCATGGAACAACATTGGACCACAAGGCCTGGTTCAGGGTCAGGAGTCTCTGCAGCCTCAGGGTCCTTCTGAGGAAATAGGGCCATATATAGTCTTTCTCTGAATGTGGGGAGAATGTCTCATGAGTGACCTGGACACTCCAGGGTCAATGGAGGCCAAGAGGGGACAAGACAGTCTCCTGAGGTCCCCAATATTGCCCATGGACCTCCAGGTCCTTCTTCTTAGCCTGCTGGGGCCCAGAAGAGCTGTTGCGTCGGGATACCTGAACACAGGTGAAGGTTGTGCTTTGAGTTTTCTTGCCTGGTCTTCGTGCTAGCGCTGGCCACCAGGGGCAGCAACTTATGGCAGCACTTGAACTTTATTGGAGCAGCTGGACTAGGAGACAGTCACGTCTAGGTGATTTTGGCCATTTCCCCTTCTGAGAAGTTCACTTTCTAATATTATCATCCATGTCCACAATGTGAGCGGGCTAGAGGTGCAAACAGGATCTGAGACACTTGCATACATTCAGGAACTCGGTCCTTATCTCTCGCCCTGTTGCAGGTCTGTGCGAGGTCTGAGTGGGAGGTGGAAACAACCCATGTGCTCCCAGCCCCAGGTCTGAAGAGGAGACAGACTAAGATGGACAACAGCAAGAAAACCAATACGGGCAGTGCCCAGGGTACGAGGGAGATCCGTTCCTAACTGTTTACAAATCAAATTGTACATGAGTTGGGCCAGGTGCATACAGTTCTTTAGCCTTACTTTTATGCAAGAAAAGGAGCACCGGTGGCACAGTGATTAAGGCATTCAGCTGCTCAGTGAAAGAAAGATGAGGTAGTCTGCTTCCATAAAGGGGGTTTATGGAATCCTAGAGGGTTGCTCTGAATCAGAATCAACTTAATGATGAAGGGTTTGGGACTTAGTGCAC
>NW_006921872.1:1708-3517 GCF_000298275.1 Orycteropus afer afer | reverse complement strand
TCCAGGCATGGCTCAGCGGGTGGCTCTGTGCCAGGTTTTCTCAGGAGACTGGAGCTGTGGTCTGAACTGAGGCTTGATCAGGGAGGATCACCTTCCTGCTTACTCTTGTTCTGTGCAGGAATCTATCTTCTGTGGTTTTGGACAGGGGCCTCCATTTCTCTCTGCCTATCTATCAGGGAGGGCCCTTCCTGATGTCTTTGTCACATGGGCCTCTCCATGGGGCACTTTATACTTCACAGTTGCCTCTTGAGGAGGAGACAGAGAGATGACAAAGCAAACATAAGAGAGACTCCAGTGACATTGTGAAACTTGGGGTCCCTGTGGATCGAAATCAAGTTGATGGCACTTAACAACATCAACAACATTCTTTAGAAGCAAGTTCCTGATTCTAGTCAGCTCACATGATAGGAGGTCCCGTAGGATTTGGAAACAAGGAGGCAGAATCCTTGGGAGCCATTGTACAGTCTGTCCAGCCCCTAGTCCCAAATGAATTGAAGTAGTGGGTCAGATTCTAAATATAATGGAAGTTATTGGAGGGTGTTTGGCCTGAGGGTGGTGATGTCTGGTTTTCTTTTAATTCCTACCCCCTCACAGTGCAGACTGAGAAATGAGGCCAAGAGGGGAAGTGACTTTCCCAGGATCACAGCACCAGAACCCAGCCCTGTTTGGAGGTGTACTGCATGCTGCCTCCCAATCCTGCTTGAAATTCTTCCTTCTCTGAGTTTGTTCATTAGCTGCCTGTGACCCTACCCCATGGGGATTACAGGTGTTATCTCAAATCGACCTGTTGACCTGCCTAAGAAGTAGATGATGGAATGATCCCCACTGTGTGCGTGGGGAGGCTCTCTGAAGCACAAAATTTGCCCAGGGTCCCATACTGCTTAAGAGGGAGGAGGTGGGTCTGGAGCAGGTTCTGTCTGCTGAAGGCTGGAGCCCTGGAGGCACACAGGCCTTCCCCAGGTTCTGTGGGTGCCTGTGTTGGTGCCATCATGTAATGGAGATGGCATGGGGAGAAGTGAGCATTCAGCAGCCCAGAGGGACCTTTGGGGAGGTTTTCTTTAAGGTCAGGCCAAGATCAGGTGACCCAGGATATGACCTCATTTCCTTGGAGATGGAACGTGGAACTTTGGTAACCAAGCCCCCACATTCTAGAGATAGCCCCCAAGCCAGCTCATTTGAATGGAGACACTCAAACTATGAGCATGTCATTTAATTGTCTCTCATCTTCCCCTGGATCTCGCCTGGAGAAATCCAGTTCAACTCTTTCAAAAAGGTTGAGACATCATCTCAGCGCCCACCACCGAAGCCCCTGGCCATTTGGGAAAAAGAACCAGAAGGTAACTCATAGTGTCCCTGGGCAGGCCAGTGTTGACCAGGCCGGCACTGTGACCCCACCTGGGAAGTCCTTCACCTCTGGCCCATATCATACCAGGCCTCAGGCCATGCCAGCCCTTTTCTTGTGAGGTCCCTGGTAATGGAGGTAGGGAGGAAGAAAGCACAGAACTGATGAGGCAGCAGATTGTTGGATGAGGCAGGCATAATTTGGGCAGGGGAGGTGGGGTCCTATGGTCTAGGGGGATTTGCGAGGGGTGAAGTGATGAGGAAGATGATGAAAATGCTGCTGCTGGTGCTGCTGCTGCTTCGTGACTAGCATCTTTGAGGGCTTCCCAGGTCCACCCCCACAGTCCATCATCAGCACTGGGTTCATGCGACTGGATTGACCAGGAATGGGGATGGTGGGTGGGCCTATCGCATCAGGATGGGGGCCTTGGAACCTGGGGGCTTCGCTGACCCAGGTGGACACCTGCT
>NW_006921872.1:0-1058 GCF_000298275.1 Orycteropus afer afer | reverse complement strand
AAGGAAGCCTTACTCCTTCTCCCACTCCTCTCTCCCCCCTGACCAAGTGCAAAGTCACATGTTCCATATTTGTACAGATATCAGAAAGGAGACTTTCATACTGTTTTCATGTCACATCAGCCTGTGTGTCCTTTTTCATGTCACTCCTATTTTAGCATTTAACACCCATCCCCAGGTTCCTGGGCAGCAGCCCACTGGACTGTCCTTCCACACCTTTTTCCAGCCTCACACAGCCTCACCCTTAATAGGCTTCTTTTCACCAAAAAAGATGGGGTTCAGGCTATGATATATCTTTTTCTACTACTTACGTTCTTGGGAAACCCGTCACCATGACCCCTCCAGGTCATGAACTCTCCTGACTTGACTGCAGGGAACAGTCCAGAAGGGAGGCCAGGTCCCTCACTGACTGAGCCTTTCACTGCTTCTGGCCCTAGACTGATTCCTACCTGCTGCCCTTTAGCATGGCCGCAGGGACCCCAACCTGTGTTCTCACACACTGACACACCCGGGATAGCCTCTCATGAGTGGGGTGCAGGGATGGGGGATGTGAACATTTAAAGTTTGGATCTCTAGAGGCATACTCCTTTCCAGACAGCTATAGGGTTCACAGGGCATGAGCATTCTGTGAGGGTGGACCATCCTGAGTGTTATGGTTCTTTTTCATTGTTGCCAATCTGCTCTCAGGCTGGGCAGTGGAACTGCAGGTTTTTTTTGAGGTATTGTTGTCTCTGAGATGCTGAGCCACCTCTCAGTCCTTTAGCAGCCATTCAGATTCTCTTTCCCTGAGTCATCTGTCAGATCCTTGGTCCTGTGGGAGTTTTTCTCCCACTGTGGGATATCTAGGTTCTCACCGTTGGGTGGATCTGGGAGTACCATAACTTTTGAAAGCCCCCTTCAATGTACAGAAAGAAAGATTCATGTCTTGATTTGCCATCAGAAACCATCCTATGGGGTGTGTCTGTGTGTGTACTGTCTCTGCTCAGGCAGGGAGTGAGCCTGCACAAGACTTCCCAACAGCCCCTCTGCCACACCCTCCTTGACATGAGTCAGGAGCTGAC
>NW_006921871.1:4724140-4724721 GCF_000298275.1 Orycteropus afer afer | reverse complement strand
GGTTGATAGAGAATTAGAGTGTGTGCACAGACCTCTGTTAGCTGTTCTTAAAGAGCAGTTGAGGGTGAGTTCAGCTGGTATTGGCTGCTATCTATCATTGGTCAGTTTGTGAAAAAGTAAGTGATGACCCTCACACATTGTGTGGGGCTGCAGTAGGTGCAGGTATAGTTGGGTTGTGTGGGAACAGTTGCTGTCTTCCACTCAGTTAGACAAAGAAAATCCAAAAACCACCAAGAAAATAAAAACAAGAGAATAAAAAACTCAAACCACTTAAACAAACATGAACAACCCAAAAAAGAAAAAGGAAAGAAATTGCAATAAATTGGAAGAAAATTTTCAAAATACATTTTTAAAGGGTAAAAGAAGTATAATAAGAAAAAGAGAAGAAAAAAAATCCTTAATATCTGGGAAGGAAGGAATGAGATAAAAGACCAAGAATAAATGAATAGTAAAGAAATAAGTGAAAAACCAGAAAAGGTGAAACAAAGTCTGGGAAGAACCAAAATAAATAAAAAATAAAAGGAATCAGAAAAGGGAAAAGAAAGAAAGGAGGAAGACAAAAAGAATTATTTAAAGACAAA
>NW_006921871.1:4721988-4723150 GCF_000298275.1 Orycteropus afer afer | reverse complement strand
ACAAAACCATAAGGGACAGGGCAAAACACCCAGGCTCTGTCAGGACATAGACCCAGATGGAATTCTTACTGGTCAAGAAGGTGGGTGGAGGTAGGGGATGGCCACACCCCTCTTCACCAAGAGGGTGTGGGTATAAGAGCAATACCCTATCTGTCATGAACCTTATCATGTCACACCTTTCCAGTCAGAAGCCTCCAGTGCATTTGCCCGTGCAAGTGGAGCCCACTCCTATGTCACTGTTCAGGTAAGAATGCCACTGGCATATATTCAAAATGGTTGTGCCCACTGCCCATGAACTTTCAAAGTGGCTTCAACCTCAGGATAGCTGCTGGCCATCCACAGGTCCATTTTTCTCCTTCCCTGTCATTTTCCTTTCTGGTCACCAGGCACCAATGCAGTATTTGCCCCTGCAGTCCTTGGTAAGCAGAGTTGATTCTCAGGTTGTTATTGGGAAATATTCAAAATGGCTGTGCCCCTAGGACAGCCAGCAGTTCACCACTCTGTTTCCTCACTCACTGTTATATTCTGGTTCTTCTACTAGATGGTATTTATACACTTTTGTATTCTTCTATTCAAAGCTCAGGGTTCCTGGATTGTCTTCCATATTAGTTTTAATTGACTTCTCATTGCTTTATTGCAGTGGGTCTGTATGCTTATCTACCTATTCTTGCTAGAACATCCACAGTTTTTGTTGTTGTTGTTGTTAGGTGCTGTCAAGTCATATCTGACTCATAGAGACCCTATGCACAGCAGAACAAAACACTGCCTGGTCCTGTGCCAGGTCCACGATTCTGTTATATTTGAGCCTATCGCTTGAGCCACTGTGTCAATCCATCTTGTTGAGGGCCTTCCTCTCTTTCATTGACCTTCCACCTTACCAAGCATGACATCCTTCTCTGGGGAATTGTCCCTTCTGAAAACATGACCACAAGATGCAATCCATACTGCAGACTGTATTCTTCAATCTTCAACAGTAAGTGCTTCAAGTCATCCTCATTTTCGGCAGGCAAAGTTTGCAGGTTGTTAATGAGCCTTTCTCCAATCCTGACGCCACATTCTTCTTCATATAGTCCAGCCTCTCATATTATTTGCTCAGCATATAGGTTGAATAAGTATAGTGAAAGGATACAACTTGATGCACTCTCTTCTTGATTTTAAACCA
>NW_006921871.1:4719093-4720233 GCF_000298275.1 Orycteropus afer afer | reverse complement strand
TTTCTTCAGAGACAACAAGTTAATGCCTGATTATTAAATTTTAAGTCATCATAGTTCTATTTCTATAGTGGGTAAAACAGAAGGTTTACTTTTCCAATGATTTCTGCAGAGTGATGAAAAGGAAAACATCTAAATGTAGGAGTACACAGTGTGGAATCCAGATTTGAAAGCTACTACATGCATAATGTTGCAGATATTACCAAAATTATTACTTAGGCCCTGGCTTTTTAGGCTATTCAATAAATCACTACTGCATTCTGCCTGGAGTCAGGTTAAAGAGCCACTGAAAAAGGACCTGCAAGTTTTGCTGGGTTGGTGTCCAAAACAGAACCAGAGAATCTTATTTTAATAAAGGATTTCCAAGTGATTCTATTGCTTTATGGAAGTTTTCTGTTAAATTTACTGGTATGTTATGGCCTTTCTATAAAGATTGTAAAGCAATATTCCAAAATCTAAATTCTTCTGGACCATTTGCATCCTTCTAAGTCATTTCCAATTCCATATCCTTTGTCTGACCCTAATAATTCCTCACTTCCTTTTTCTTCCTCAACAAATGGAGTAAATGGAGAATTAATAAAGGTAGAGAAGAGAAAATAGAGAATTGATTTTACTTGACAGGTTAGCAGAATACAGTCCGTACTGTTAATGTCACTCTGAGAAAACACATACTTAAAAAAATATTACTAGTAGCAAGGAATTTCAAGATAACCAATAAAGAAACAGGGATCCAGCCATCAAATCTATTCTTTAGATGGTCTCTAAATTCAGGAGGGATATATTCTATATATAGTCAGCCACAGGTATCCAGGTGAGGAAAGGGAACCCAGGCACCCTTAAAGCAGCAGGGCAACAGAGTAGGAAAATGGGGATTAAAAAGCCCAGAAACCAGGACAGAAGAGCTGTCAGCCACTGAGATCCAGGTGAGGAGAAGGAACCCAGGCATGCCCAAAGTATCAGGACTGGAGAGTGGGAGAAAGGGGATTAAAAGGCCCAGGAACCGAGACAGAGGAGGAGTCAGTCACAGAGATCCAGGTAAGCGTGGTAGGAGAGGTTTCCAACAGGGAGATAAACTTATCTGTTGGTTTGTCCTACGGTGGTGATGTGTTGATGTGAATTTTGAGGCTGAGCCACTAGTGTTTC
>NW_006921871.1:4716237-4716792 GCF_000298275.1 Orycteropus afer afer | reverse complement strand
AGACGATACAACTTTGCTTGCTGAAAGTGAGGATGACTTGAGGCACTTACTGATGAACTTTGAAGAATAAAATCTGCAGTATGGATTACATCTCAATGTAAAGAAAACAAAAATCCTCCCACCTGGACCAATGAGCAACATCACAATAAATGGAGAGAAGACTGAGGTTGTCAAAGAATTCATGTTGCTTGGTTCTACAATCGATGCCAATGGAAGCAGCAATCAGGACATTAGATGACGTGTAGCACTGGGAAGGTCAACTGCAAAGGAACTGTTTCAAGGTCTGAGGAGCAAAGATATCTCCTTGAGGACTATGGTGAGCCTGACCCAAGCCATGATATTTCCAATCGCCTTGTGTGCATGTGAAAGCTGGACAATGAATAAGGAAGACCGAAGAAGAGTTGATGCTTTTGAGTTGTGGTGGTGGTGAAGAATGCCGAAAGTACCATGGACTGCTAAAAGAACTAACAGATCTGTCCTGGAGAAAGTGCACCTAAAATGCTCCTTGGTAGCTAGAATGGCCGGACTTGGTCTCAGGTACTTTAGTCATGTTGT
>NW_006921871.1:4712843-4715792 GCF_000298275.1 Orycteropus afer afer | reverse complement strand
AAGAAGAGTTGATGCTTTAGATTTGTGGTGTTGGCAAAGACAATTGAAAATACCATGGACTGCCAGAGAAACAAACAAATCTGTCCTGGAAGAAGTGCAGCCAGAATGCTTCTTGGAAGGGAAAATGTCTAGACTTCATCTTACTGCTTTGGTCATGTTGTCAGAAGAGAACATTTCCTGGAGAAGCATATCATCTTTAGTAAAGTGGAAAGACCCTGAATGAGATATATTGACACAGTGGCTGCAAGGATGGGCTCAAATATAGCAAGGATTTTGAGGATGACACATGACCTGGTAGTGTTTTGTTCTGTTGCACATAAGATCACTATTAGTCAGAGCTGACTCTATGTCGGCTAACAACAAATAAATAAATAAATAGGATCAGAAAGATGTTTTGGAAGAAAAGGAACTGGTACAGATAGAATTTTAACTTTTAGATTTTAATTTAAATTTTAAGATAATTTTAATGCATTTACCATGCAGCAAGGTAATGTAAGAGAACATCTAGCATCAACTGAGTCAACAGCTCAGGTGCTCTCAATAACAACACAACAACACATTATTTAAGCTTCAGCACTTTGAAAATGTTGAACGTAATGATGAATCCAGTGTTTGTCTTTTAATTAACCAAAAGAAAGTATGCTAAAAAATACTTTACCTCTAAGTCATGGTTAGTTGTATCTTTTTTTCCAACATATACTAGATATGGCCTACAGAAAATATCTGTGAACCTCCAAAATGTTCTGTACTTTGCTACTTCAGTAAACTAACATAGCTTATTGATTATGTGGTCTCTGTATGATAGGAAACACATACAAATGACCCTTGGAAGTACAGTATATGTAGCCTTTGCATATAGCGGTTGGCTAATGCAGCCCCATGAATGGAGATACTGAACTCTCAAATCTTGGAAAGAATGGCTGGATTAATATGTGGACTTATATATGGAGAGAAGAGGAAATTCTATCATCCACAATAGGAGGAGGCAGATCCCAGAGGGAATTTGGAGTTTGGAGAAATACATCAGAACAAATCAGAGTAGGGAGAAAGGGATTGAAAATGGAAGCAGGTAAATTGTTGTCTGACAAATTCCTCTGCATTTTAAATTCAATAAGCATACTAAATATGCTTTAGTAAATATACTATTTATACTTAAGAATGTGTGTTCAGGAGCACTGGCCCTGAATTCATACAGTATATCTTTCAAAAAATGTTTTCTTTCTTTAAACAATTAAATACCATTTTCTGATATCCCTATGTCTCTTGTTGATGTGTCCTAATGTTTTTCTGAATATGAAAATTGCAATATTAATATATTATTTATAGTATCAGTTGTTTGACCTACTGGCAATGCTGTCACTTTGATTCTATCTTCTACTGCTATTGTAGCGCCAAACCCAAAATCAAAACTATCCATCACAGACTGGAGTGGATCCAATCAATACCCAATAAATTTTAAAAGGCAGTGGCTATGGTACAAGATTATTAATTTTTAAACAGAAAAATAATAGAGTACAAAACTCCAGCCCCTAGAGCCACTGTTAATGTTATTCACATTATGGTGTTTTGTTTAAGAATAAAGCACAATGTTCCCTTAAACGTGAGTTTGTTTTCATTAGAAATAAATACTATTGACTATATTTTCCATCAATCAACAAATATCTATTGAATATCAACTGTGTGCAAGACAAATACCTGGGCCTATAGTGGGTTCCAGGAGGTATAAAACACAGAACACAAATAATGTAATCTTTTTGGGAGTGAAAATAGTTTACTGTATAAAGGAGATGATGCAATTACTAAATGACATATGTGGACAATGCAAAAGATAGTAGATATAAAAGGGAAAGAATAATAATGTCATTGACAATAGATGTTCAATGAAGGAGTCAATTGACTGATAGCTTCAACTTGATCTTGGAACATGGTCAGATTTGGATCAATAGAGACATATAGTAGGACATCACAAAGGCAATGAATGTCAGGAACAGAGCATGAAAGAAGAGATATAAAAAGAATGATCAGTAGATAGTGAGGGGACCAACCAATCTGATTGCAGTGGAAGGATTAAAAGTAGGAAAAAGTGAAGGCAACTTGATAAGCATAGTTTTAGAAAGAATGGTGGAAATTCTTCAAATTCAGACTACACATACATCTAACAAAATCTCCTGTCTGGATTTGTGTTCAGTCATATAAAAGATTCATGAACATGCATATCATAACCTTTGAATGTGTTTCATCTGGCTTTTTACATATGTTTATTTGTTTTAGTCAGGTGGTATAACGGCTCACCCTCCTCTCATACATGCAGAAAATTAAGCAAATAAATTAGTACAAAACTCATTGTCATCTAGTCAGATCTGACTCACAATGACCCCTCCTTGGGTTTCTGAGGCAGCATCATTACAGAAGTGGATTGCCCAATCTTCCCTCCAAGGAGTGGCTGGTGGGTTTGAACCGCCAGTCTTCTGATTAGCAGTCAAGTGCCTCAGGCACTATGCCAACAGAGTTCCCAATAAATTAGTAATTCTGGATAAACTTTCAACCATATGCTCTTAGTACCTTGGTTTGGGAAGTATATATTTAATTAAGTGTTTAAGAATGACATCTTGACAAAGTAGCAGCACTTGCAGCAGTGTCAGGGGATACCGGCATGGTGAGGCTGAGTCCAACTGCTTTAAGTAACTAAGCAGTAGGTTATTTATTGTGGTCTGCCAAGAACTTATTTCTTTTAAATTTACTCCCTCTGGTTACACTGAAGTTCAAGCTTAACCCATAAGTGTTCATCTTGTTCTGCTCCTGTAAAACCCAGGAAATATTCAACATTTAATGTAATAATCCCTTCTCTCTTTATCTTAATTATAGTACAACTTTAACTCAGTAACTAGAATATTCAGATACCTGGACTGTCTTTTTATTACTGCATTTTCAAGAGGAAAAAAAAGGAAA
>NW_006921871.1:4705252-4712743 GCF_000298275.1 Orycteropus afer afer | reverse complement strand
TATCTAGAGTGTCCTTTATCTAAAATATTAATGATTGAAATTCATGCTCAAAATTATAACTCCAAGAATCTTCACTACTGTTTATCATCAATGAGCTACTCAACCCCTCACCGTATTTAATATGGAACAAAAGTGAGTTCAGAGAGTTGGAATGGTTCTCAATAACATATAATTCATTAAGGCTCATCTTTTATGGTTTTTCAACCTTCAGTGCAAATCACTTCTTTATATAAATCTTAGAGCTAGCTGTGTTTCCAAGTCCCACCTTCACATTCTCAACCCTTCTGCTGTCATCCCCTAGCTTTTGTGTCACCACAGTGAACAAAATAGACAAATTGTTTATTTGCATAAAATTCATATTCTTTTGAGAAATAGATATTAAATGTGTAAGCAAGCATGCATATGGTATAATATCTTGTGGTAATGAGTGTTTTAGGTCATGTTAATTTAGATAGAAGTGTCAGAGATATCCTCTCAGATAAAGTGTAAAGATATGAATATAATCAAGAAGAAAATCATGGTATTATCAGGAGAAAATTTTCTCAAGCTGAGGAAACAAGCACAGAACCCTAAAGTGGGATGTACTTTGTTAAGTTGAGTAACAGCACGGAGACTAGTCAGAAAGAAAATTAGTGGTTGGGTACGGCTATTGCTACTAAATATTTTGGTTGTTGCATAATAATTATTCATTTGTTTTATTTCACACTATAGACAACAGTCTCAAATAACAATATCTCAATAACACTGCCACCAGCAATATGATTATTGTTGTTTTTGTTATTAAAGTTTGTTTTGTCCTTAGGCTATATTCCACTAAGAATATACGATAAAATTACCATGTTCTTCCAAATCATTTAGAATAGATCCAGTCTGTATGAATGTGTCACCTGCTATTAAATTTTAAGTGAGAGCTCTGTTTGGCCCTCCTTTCTCAATAAGGATTTGATCCTAACTCAAGTCTCAGCTCTTCACCCCTCGAACATTACAGAAACTTTTTAGCAAGTCCACTGGCTGTCCAATCACCACTTGTCTGTCAGTTTGTGGTATTGTTATGGCTTTCATGTTGCTGGGATACTGGGAATTATACCACTGGTATTTCAAATAGAGCAGGCAGACCTGAAATTGTCAAGGATTTCATTTTGGGGTCATTCAAAAAATGTCCATCATTGTTGGATTACCCAATAAGCAAGGTAAGCACAGGCTTACTTGTGCTTACTTACTAATCTGTAGTGAGCAATTTCTTTTTCTTTTCTTTTTTCCACTACATCAAAGATCCTGATTCTAGGTATGGTTGACATCTGTCTCTCTCCCCAAACCACTGTACCTACCTACAGAATCAAAGCCTCTTTTCAAAGTACAATATATGACAGTGATGAGTACACATGAAGAAAAAGATGTACGGACTGAGTAAAAAAACAGAACCAAACTCACTGCCATTGAGATGACTCTGACTCATGGTGACCCCGTTTGGATTTCTGAGGTAGTTAATCTTTACCGAAGTAGATTGCCCAGTCTTTCTTCTACAGAGTGGCTGGTGAGTTTGAACCACCAGACTTCTGGTTAGCAGTCAAATGTCTTAGGCACTATACCACCAGTGCTCCTTACAGACTTACTACTGCTTACTTATTAATCTGTAGAGAACAGTTTCACATGCTTTTCACCACATCAAAGATGTGCTTACCTTGCTTATTTGATAGTTTGCCCCTGATGCCCATAAAATGACATATTACATGGATAAATCTGCTCCATAACATATCTCTAAAGTATTAAAAAGCAAAGTTATAACTTTAAGGAGTAATGTGCACCTGACCCAAGCCATGGTATTTTCAATTGCCTTATCTGCATGTGAAAACTAGACAATTAATGAGGAAGACTGAAGAACTGATGCCTTTGAATCATGACTTTGGTGAATAATATTAAATATTCCATGCATGGCCAGAATAGTGAACAAATCTCTCTAAGGAGAAGTTCAGTCAGAATGCTCCTTAGAAGATGAGACTTCATCTTACATATTTTGGACATGTTATCAGGAGAGATCAGTCCTTGGAAAAAGACACCATGCTTGGTAAAGTTGAAGATTAGTGAAAAAAAGGAAGATCTTCAGTAAGATGGATTGACACAGAAGCAGCAACAATGAGCTCAAGCATATCAATGATTGTGAGAATGATTCAGGACCAGGCAGTGTTTTGTTCTACTGTTCCAAGGGTCACTCTGAGTCAGAATCAACTCGAAGCACTTAACAACAACAGTCTTCCAGATCAGTACCTTCCAAGCCATGTCATAACACCATTGCAATGACTTTTCAAAGCCTTGTCCTTTTCCTTAAACTTCTCTGTCTCCATACTAATTTGCATCTGAAAGCTAACTGTTCTAACCAATGCTTCAAGAGGATTACTACAGTAATCATTGAGCCCCACATTTTCTAAATTCCTGCAGAAATGTTGACTTCCATATACACTAAAGCTAATACAAAGAACATTTCATAGGCATCTATTTTCCCTTCTCACATTGTGACTTTCTTGATGCAGAAATACATTTATTTCGTTCTAATCAATTGAAAAAATAAGAGGATTAAAATAACTCCTTACTAGTATTTATAGTGCCCAGAATGCTACAGGGCAATATGAAAGATTATTATAAATGATATTGAGACATTATTTATTAACCTTTAATTAAATAGATATGTGATTCATCACAGGAGCTCTGGTAGCATAGTGGCTAAGGCACTTGACTGCTAACCAGAAAGCTGGCGGTTCAAACCCACCAGCCACTCCTCGGAAGGAAGATGGGGCAATCTACTTCCGTAATGATACTGCCTCGGAAACCCAAGGAGGGGTCGCTATGAGTTGGGCCCGACTCGATGGCACATAACAACAACAACAACAACATGATTCATCACAACTCCTTATTTTCTCAGCTGTTGCTGTTGTTAGTTGCTGTGGAGTCGACTCTGATTCATGGTGATGTTATGTATAGAAGAATGTATTGTTACTCAGTCCTATGTCATCTTCATGATGCTTGGTATGTTTGTGTCCATTGTTGTAGCTATTGGGTCAATCCACTTAATTGAGGATTTCCTGGTTTTATTGTTGTATTTTACCAAACATCGTATCTTTTTCTGGTGATTTGTTTTTCTGATGATGTGTCCGAAGAGGGGGAGTAGAAGTCTGACCATTCTCACTTGTAAGGAACATTCTGGTTGTATTTTTTTTAAGACTGGTTTGTTCAGTCTCCTGGCAGTCCATGGTATATTCAGAATTCTTTGCCAGTATCAAAGTTTGAACATAATTATTCTATTTGTCTTATTTTTTCATTATCCAGTTTCTCTTGGTAGTCTTTACTTTATTCTAGAAACTTCAAATTGGCAGTTATCTAAGAATTAAAATTTCTTGAAAAGTGAGATTTGACAATTAGAATATTTGTATTTGTATATATGCTATGTATTATTTATTTATAATCACTTATGACAAATGTGCACATGAACTGTTACATAAACTTGGTATTAATTTTAATATCAAATTACTAGTACATATAAAAAATTAAACCAAGCTCACTGCCATGGAGTCGATTCTGACTCATAGTGACCCCCATTGGGTTTCCAAGGCTTTAAATTTCTACAGAAGAAGGCTGCCTAATCTTTCTTCCAAGGAGTGCCTGGTGGGCTCAAACCACTAACCTTTTGGTTACCACCCAAATGTCTTAATCACTACACTGGTCTATATAGGTTCTACTACATATTTGCTGATGCTTGAAAGTTCTGCCACATTTTCATAATTTTAGTGCTTTTAAGAAAAGACTATGTCTCATTTTAATGAGTGAGATTTCACCTGTCCTTTTCCACCTTTGATAGACTAAGAGTAATCATACATATACACATATGTATGATACATATAAGCAAAAAACTTAACATTCACCAAAGTTTTATTGGGGAGCTCAGAAAATATGCTTTTGGTTACTGCCAGACTGCATCATGTCAGACATTGTGGTTATATTCTCAAAATTAGCAATGTCAGTGTAGGATTATCCATGCACTCCTTGGCAGCAAGATGCAGCTAGTGTCACATTAAAATAGCTAAGCATGATGGATGATAATAAAGGGGAGCCTTGAGGGAAGTTGTTTATGGTTTGTTTCCAGAAGTGCCTAAATAGAAGAGAAAAGAATAATCTCCCACTGTCATATGAAGTACAAAATATGAACAGTCACCAATATTTAATATTATATTTCCATAAATATATACACATAGTTTTTAGAATTGTAAGAACTCCCATCTTTGGGGTGATGTTATATAGTTTAAGGAGAATCTTCCCAATAAAACCATTTAATACCAATTACTGGTACGTAAATTGAGATCAAGATCTATATTCACCAACTTTTCGCCTTTTCCCATCATAAAGAGTTTCACTATTGAGACCCTGCATATATGTTGACATAACATTAATGCTATTTTTGTAGCTACCTGAGAAGTTGATCGCAAAGAATCCATTTCCTGCAGTTGACTTAACCTCTTTTCTGCAACATTGTTAGTTCTGCATAACCACATCCATAATTTTATAAGGCTTATCCTTTAACTCTGTAGTACAAAAATAAGTACTTTTTTAACTTTACTTTTTTACATGTGTATAACTTCTAAAAGCAATAATGACTTTGAGATTAGGCATTGCCGGTAGTTAATAACCCCTTTTAAAAGGTCTGAGGTTATACCTCAGGGCCTCAACCAATTTGGTGAGTCATTAAATTTCTGAAAATACTATGTTCATTGGTCATTATGGCCTTTATGGAGGATGTATGCTTCTGGTTGATACATCCTCAAATACTTGAGTGTAAACTCTGAGTTTGTGTCTTGCTTAAAGAGTTTAGAATAGATCACATTTGCCATCATGACTCTCAGAAAATTTCAGAGCCTAAAGCTTTCTGAGCCTTTAATGAAATATGAAATTCTCACTCTTTCTCTATCTCTTTTACCTCTCTGTCTTTCCATCAATCTAATTTCTCTATATTTTGCCTTAGCCGAAACCAAACTTGATTTCTGTTTGTACAGAATTTGTGGAGATAGATAACATGTTTTTAAAAATCCTATAAAGTTCTTAGGCTTTAAAGTGTTATTTATAAGTATGAGAAAAATATCCATAAACAGTTTTCTGAAGAAAATTAAATTTTCTTCTCACAACTTAGATGGAGGTCAAATCTATATGTCAGAAAAAGACTCACCTTTATATTTATGACAATCACATTTTTATTTGTTAAACCATCTAAAATATGAGTATTTTGTGTACAATCAAGTAACAGGCTTATCAATAAATTTGCTTTAAATTATGATTTGTGGTGTGCTTCTACTAAAGCCACCAGCTGTAAATCCTAACTACAAAAATGCATTTCAGGGTGACTTTGAAGGTACATTGTATAAAGTTACATTCAATATACACAGAAAGTGATAAGCATATTATTTTGATTTTATGTGCATAATCGTCTACCTGGGAGCTCTGGTAGCATAGTGCCTAAGGCACCTGACTACTAACCAGGAGACTGGAGGTTCAAACCCACCAGCCACTCCTCGGAAGAAAGGTTGGGCAATCTACTTCCGTAGTGATACAGCCTTGGAAACCCAAGGAGGGGTCGTTATGAGTCGGTTCCAACTGGACGGCACATAACAACAACAACAACAATCGTCTACCTATTTATCTATATCTAGAGCACAAGTGTGCAGATAATGTGTGTCAAAATGTGCCTTGAAACTCCTCAATTATACCATCTACCATCATGAAGAATTTAGTACAAATATATTATAGTTTAAGAAAAATGGTTTTTTGAAATCCAAGTTTAAAAAAATAATAAATTATGGAATTAATACTTGTGTAATATAAAATATCATCATACCTTTTTTCAAACTGTGTTCTCTTCAGCACCTTCAAAATGATTCTTGAATTAAGAAGAAAGAAAAAATTATGTACAAGTAACATTTAAAAGGCATGTCTACTTTCATAACTTACAGTTATGGGTGCCTTGCACTCTCTCCCAGCATTTAATAGATGCTATTTCATTTATAGTGTCATTAAGTGAAAGTGTCAAATAGACCTGGATGTGAATTCTGTATTTATCAACTAATTATCCATGTGATCCTGGGCTCATCACTTAACTTCTCTAAGTGTCAATTTCTTCAAAACAAATTAGTGGTTAATACAAAATTCATAGAACTTCTGGATAGATTCATCTTTTTAAAAATGTGTTCATAGTACCTAACATTGTTCCTTGCATATAGTACATTTTGGAGATATGTTAATCCCCTTCTCTCACTCTCCCTGCTACTGTACCACTGGATAGCACATAATCCCAATCTATTGTGCATTTAAAAGGCTTTTAGATTATCAGTAGCCATCACACAAATGCAAGCCAAGACCAGCTGAGTCTATGGCCATAGAAACAGATCTAAACCAAAATCAAAAACCAAACTCACTGCTGTTGCATTGGATCTGACTCATAGTGACCCCTCCTTGGGTTTCTGGGGCAGTATCACTACGGAGGTAGATTGCCCCATCTTCCTCCCGAGGAGTGGCTGGTGTATTTGAACTGGCAGCCTTCTTGTTAGCAGTCAAATGCCTTAGGCTCTGTGCCACCAGAGCTCTGGTTATCCAGAAAGTATTGGTTTCCTTTATATGCTGCCAATGACAGCTGGCTGGCTGGGGTGGGACCACTTATGACCAATCTTACCCACTTCCCAACCAGTCCTAGGTCTAATTGTTGGGCTTCTGTTATTCCAGGCCACTGGTGTAACAGGAGGAAAAGAGGAGAGATAAAAGAGAGAAACAAAGCTCAAGAAGATCTCAAAAATACATGTTTTCATCCTGGTTTGGAGCACGCTGGTAGGATGTCACCGAAGTAAACAGTTACAACCCTGCAGATGCAGGTAAACAGGTGACTTCCTCAAGTGAGTGTAGAGACTTTAGTCTAGAAGTGTTTAGTCTAGGAGAGTTGACTGATGTTGTAATTGTTTGAAGACACATGAAACTTTGTCCCAAAATATACTTCATCTAATCTATCAAGGGAAGAAGGAAAACTTAGTAAGCTGAATTTTACATTGTGGAGATGGAAGAGTGAGGCTGAGCATTTAAAAATACACATTTCATATATTTGTTGAGCATCTGCTATGCAAAAAACACTGAGCTTGGCATGGAAATAAAACACTCAACAAACTAGGCATGATCTTTAGCCCTTACACAATGCACAGTCTAAAAGGAAAACACGTTTTTAAAGCTGTTTCCTGATACTAATACCAAACTCATTTGACTATTGAAAATGTTTCCTGCTGTGTTTCCAAATGTCAGACTCTTGACTTCTCATTCTTCTGTATGGCTCCCAGCCTAGCTCACCTCTTAGCCATTATCTCCTTCTCCACATATTCCTATTGTTAGGTAGGAGAATTTTTTTTTTTTTTTTCCAGAAATCTATTTTGTATGGTCAGTAACTGCCACCCCCCAAATTGCCTCTCAGATCCC
>NW_006921871.1:4703821-4705012 GCF_000298275.1 Orycteropus afer afer | reverse complement strand
TCATAGTCCCCGTCCCTTATTCTTCAAACTCAGGTAGAAGTATCTCTGCAAAGTGAGAGGGGATTAGCGTTCATCTTGAATCCACTTTGGCACAACAGCCCACCACTGTTGGACACTGAATTGCTAGCAACATTTGTAAGCCTTTCTTTTATCTTTCAAATCCTTTCTCTTCTGAGTCTCTCTGTTTCTGTTCTGAATAAATAAATGTTCCTGTCTTTGCCTACGCCCCTGGGGAAGTTTTTTGGACTGCCTCTCAGGCAGTTCTAACCTGCTAACTCAGGAGGAAGTTCTAACCTCCTTAAAAAATTCCCATGACATATTTATATATATATTTATATTTAAGGAAAACATTTTATATTTATTCATTTATTTTTATTGGGGGTGGTTCCCCAGTCTCTAATCTCTATCAGATCAGTAAACCTGGTCTTTTAAAATAATTCTTAGTTTTGTTCCACATTTTCTTCCACTCTATCCAAGATCTTTAATTTTGACCCATTTTCCAGTGGTTGGCAGTAGTAGCCGGGTACCATCTTTTTCTTCTGATCTCAGGGTCATGTAGGCTGAAGGTCCCATGGTCCACTAGTCCCTTGGACTAATTCTTTCCACTAGTCTTTGATTTTCTTCACTCTTCTTTGACCTAGATGAGGAGAGATCATGTCGCATCTTAGACAGCTGCTCACAGTATTTTATGATCCCAGTCACTCTAAGCAGGATGTAAACAATGTTCTTGTGTGCTATATTTTGCCAATTGGGTGTGATGCATTTGTGGGGAGGAGAATTTCAAAATCATTTTTATTTGGGCTCAAGCCAAGGTCAATTACCTCATTGTCTAAGAGTCAAATTTCTGAAATTATTGCTCCTACAAACCATCCACAGGCCAAGTTGGAATCTTCTTGTGAGAAAAAGGATCACTCAGCAAACATTTGTGAAGCTAGCTAGTTTAGAAAACCTTTTATGTTTGAGGCCAATAACCTAGAGAGAAAGCTTCTCATCACTCCTGGTGTTGTGACCTAGGGGCACCATAGGCAATAAACAAGCCCTCCTCAGCCAACCACAAAGGAACACCCTACTCCATTTCCTGCCAACCCTCCTGTTTGCAGCCATTAGCTATGAACTGGTTCCAGCCAGACTTAGAAGCACTCTCACAAAGTAAGTAATTCTTCCCCCTTTGCTGACTTCTGAATGTTAAGA
>NW_006921871.1:4689780-4690350 GCF_000298275.1 Orycteropus afer afer | reverse complement strand
GTATGGGACATTTACTATAGGTATTAGGGCTCAGCATGGGACGTGTCAATCTCCATACTAAAGGCTTCTGGTTAAGAGACCTTTCAGGCTTTACAAAAACTTCCCCAACTGCTTTTGTTGGGAGAAGCTTAGCTCTGGAAACTATTCCCCTGTCTCCTTATCTGTTGAAAAATAAAAAAAGCTATGCTGAAAATTCTTATCTGCTGGCCTCTGAGTTATTCTTAACCAGAGTTGGAGTAGTGGAACCCCTTGTTTTGGGAGGTTTCATTTGGGGAGAGTTCCTATTTTAATTTTCTTAATACCAAAATTAAGGCGCTTGATGACTTACTTTCATCCAACCTGAATGACAAGAGTGGCATAGTATATTTTTAGGGAACCTTATGTTCAACAAAAAAAGCTCTGGTGGTGTAGCAGATAAGGCATTTGGCTGCTAACCAGAAGGTCATCAGTTCAAACCCACCAGTGGCTTTGGAAGGAAGATAGGATGATTTACTTACACAAAGATTTACAACCTCAGAAATCCAATGGGGTCATTATGAGTTGGATTCGACTAGATGGCATTGAGGTGTT
>NW_006921871.1:4681819-4689370 GCF_000298275.1 Orycteropus afer afer | reverse complement strand
AATGATTTTGAGTTTTGTTCCACATTGTTCTCCCACTTTATCCAGGATCTCTTACATAGTTCCCCCTCTGAGTGGTTGACAGTGGTAGCTGGGCACCATCTAGTTCTTCTGGTCTCTTTGCCATGTAGGTTGAGGATCACATGGTGTACCAGTCACTTGGACTAGTTGTTTCATGTGTCTTTGGTTTTCTTCATTCTTCTTTGCTCTAGACAAGGAGAGACCCATCGTTGCATCTAGATGGCTGCTTGCAAGCTTTTATGATCCCAGTCGCTACTGGCCAAAGCAGGATGTGAAACAATGTTTTTGTGTAGTATGTTACACCAATTGAGTTTGAAGTCCCCTGCAACAATGGTCCCAATTCCACAATTCCAATTACTCATTCCTTCTGGGTAGCTGGCTGTGGCCAAGAAGTGACTACAATTTTTTTTTTTTTATTTTTTAAGTTCAGCGAAGGAGCCGTGGTGTTGCAATGCATAAGCACTGAGTTGTTAACCATGAGGTTAATGGTTTGACTCCTCCAGCTACTTCACAGAAGAAAGATGTAGCAGTCCTTTTCCATAAAGATTACAGCCTTGGAAACTCTCTGAAGCAGTTCTACTTTGTCTTATAGTCACTATTGTTCAGAATCTACTCAACAGCAATCTCAACAACAATGGGTTTCTTTTTATTTTTTAAGTTTAACTACATTAAGTGTCAGAATCTAGCTGTGGGAGGAAATTGAAGAATTTAACAAATGAACTGCCTTTTTCAAAGACAAACTATAAAATGTGTTATACTCCCCTCCCAAATGCCCAGTTACTATGATCTTCATCAGGGAATTCTCTTGGAGATTTCTCCTTACTCCATAGAGTTTATTTGACTCAAACCCCAAGAGCATAATTCCTCCTCTGGGCAGCCTGTGTCCTCTGAAGTGCACTCCCTCAAGAAAAAAATGGTGTTTTAGCATAGATAAGGCTTAGGAGAGTGGGAATATGGGGTTGTTGTTGTTGTTGTTATGTGCCATCGAGTCAGCCCTGACTCATAACGACCCCTCCTTGGGTTTCTGAGGCAGTATCACTACTGAAGTAGGATTGCCCAACCTTCCTTCCGAGGAGTGGCTGGTGGGTTTGAACCACCAGCCTTCTGGAATATGGGGTAGGTGAACAATAATAGTAAATTTATTAAACAAATACAAATACATATTTAACATTCACTAGGTGCTTTATGCACATAAATTCATTTAATCCCCACAATAACACTATGAAGCAGTTACCAGAGTTAATATATTTTGTAAAAAAAGGAATAAAAACGTTAAGAAACTTACACAGTTACACAGCTGGAATGCAGCTGAGTTAATTTGAGTTCACACTAGCTCCCCAAACCATGCCTTTAACCACTCTTTCATAGAAAAATGCCTTAATAAAAGCTTCAGAAATAAGAGTCACTCAGTATTAAGAGGTTTTAAAATTATTTTTACCTTTGGTTATTTTTGCTGTTGAAATTTGTATTGGGAACCCTCACCTAATTACATTTCTTGCACACAGATTTAATAATATTTGAGAAACTGTATTTGTATAACTGATGAAGGACTTGAAAGCAGAATATAAACAATTCTCAAAAATCAGTAATAAGAACACAAACAATCCAACTAAATAATAGGCACAAGTATTTGAATAGATTCTTCACTAAAGGAGAAACACAGATGGCCAATAAGCACATGAAAAGATTTTGAACATCATAAGTCATTGGGGAAATGCAAATTAAATCCATAATGAGATACAACTACACATCTGTCGAATGGCTAAAATTAAATCATACGAATTGTTGGTGAAGATGTGGAGAAACTGGAACCCTCATAAATATTTGTATGTATATAAACAGTAGCATAATCAGTATAACCACTTAGGAGAAAAGCTTGGCAATTTCTTAAATTGTTAAGTGTACACATATCATATAAGCTATCCTCCACTCCTGGGTAATTACCCAGAAGAAAAGTAAGCATATATCCACACAAATATGTGTTTAAAAGTACTGCTAACTCATAACAGTATTGTGTTGTCAGTGAAAGCAAACATGGGTATACGGGTGGATAGATGGGTGGATAGGCTGAACTATTAGGTGTGTCTATGAAGTGGGGGGTATACCCAAGACCATGTACAGGGTTGGCAGACAATAGTCGTATAAATGTATTTGTATGATCTGTAAGAATTCCCAGGTATAGTAGAGCTGATAAGGGACAAGTTTGTAGTCACTTCTTTGTCACAGCCAGCTACCCAGAGGGACTGAGTAGTTGAACTGGTGGGCTTGGGACCATAGTCGTAGGGGATGTGAAGCTCAATTGGCATAGCATATTACACAAAACATTGTTCCACCTCCTACTTTGGTGAGTAGTGACTGGGATCTTAAAGATTGCAAGTAGACATCGAGAGGCAATGATGGGTCTCTCCTCATCCAGAGTAAAGAAGAATAAAGAAATCCAAAGATTCATGGAAAGAATTAGTCCTAGCGACTGGTATGCCATCTGATCTGCAGCCTATATGACTATGAGACCAGAAGAACTAGATGGTGCCCGGCTACTACTGTCAACCACTTGTAAGAGGATCTATGTAGGAGATCCTCAGTAGAGAGGGAGAATAATGTGGAACAAAACTCAAAATCATTTGGGAAAAAAAAAAGATGACCAAGTTTGCTGGTCTGATAGAGCCTGGTGGTACCACTGAAACTATGGCCCCTAGCTGCCAATCAGGTCTGGAACTGAACCCCCATCTATGGCTTCCAGTCAAACAAAAGACAGGCATATGAGTTGAACATTTACCTGAGGTAGATACACTCTATGGAGAGAACAATTATGGGAGAAATAAGGGCTGTGTATGCAGAGAGACAGCTCAGGGGTCAGGAGTGCATGGAGGGGTAGAGAGAGAGAAGAGGTAACTATAGGGAGAAAGTGGGAGGGGAGTTGTTGCATTGGGGTAAACTGTAGTCAAACTTATGAGACAAAGTGTTGTGAACTTCTGTATGGAAAGTGAATTTGCTCTGTAAATTTTCACCCAAATCACAATTAAAAAAAAAAGGACTACTAGCTGATTTTTGTGTAATAGTAAAAACCTGTAAACAGTTGAAGCATCCAACAATATGTGAATGGATAAGCCAACTGGTATATGTCCATGGTATATATTCATACAATGAGCAATAAAAAGGCATGCATTATTGATCTACACAATTACAGAGATAAATGTCAAAACAATTGTATGAGTGAAAGAAGCCAGATACAATCACATAATTTGTGATCTTAATTATATAAAATTATAAAAAAATAAGTTAATTATATTAATTAATATAGAAGACAGGATGATTGTTCCCTGGGTGAGGGGCAATAGGAAACAACTGAGAGAGGAATTATAAGGAGGCATGAGAAAGTTTTGGGAATGATCATCATATTCACTACCTTGATTGTGATTTTCATTGAATGAGCTATATATTATGTCAAAATTTATTGAATTATATACTTTAAGAATATGCAGGGTTTTATTTCTCAAAAATACCACAATAAAACTGTTAAGAAAATGCCAATAGCAGCACAGTTGAGAAAGCAGAAGTTCTTTTAAAAATTTCACTGATGAGGCATTAAGACATTAGCTTTTCTGGGGTTATTTTCATATATATTATTGTGAAACTCAGGATATCTAAAATATTATAGTCCTGGTGTGTTATCTTAAAAACTCAGATGGATGTGGAGAAATGATTTTGCTTGCAGGGAATGCTGCCCTTTGTCCTTCAAATCAGCCAGATGGTTTGCCTGTTATTTTCTCATACAAATTAGAATCAGTATGCATATAGGAGCTACTAAGGAGCTGGTAGCATAGTGCCTAAGGCACTTGACTGCTAACCAGAAGGCTGGCGGTTCAAACCCACCAGCCACTCCTCGGAAGGAAGGTTGGGCAATCCTACTTCTGTAGTGATACTGCCTCAGAAACCCAAGGAGGGGTCGCTATGAGTCGGGGGCGACTCAATGTCAAATAACAACAACAACAACAAGGAGCTGGTTTAGTGGAGAAAGCATTTGGCTGCTAACCAGAAGATAAGCAGTTCAAATCCACCAGCTGCTCTGTGGAAGGAATATGGCGTTATCTACTTCTGACTCCATAACACATAACAACAACAACAACAACTTCCACAAAGATTTACGGTCTCAGAAACCCAATGGGGGTTGCTATGAGTAGGATTTAACTTGATAGCAATGAGTTTGGTTTGGTTTAGTTTGGTTTGATGACTACAGGTGTGGAAGGAGATACCTGATGTTTCCCCTGAAAAGAAGTGTCCTCATTCATGGAGTCACCTGAGCATTCACTAAGATAGATACACCTAGATCATTTCAGGATACTTACTTAAAATTAACAATTCTTCAAGATTGCCTCATAAACCTGTTTCTAGAATATAGAGAAATGATACCCCATATAGTTTGCATTCAACCACTAATGTAAAGTTAATTGCTGATTCAAACCCACTCAGTGCTCCACAGAAGAAACTGTTGGATCTGCTTCCATAAAGATTCCAGTAAAGAAAATCCTACCGAGCAGTTCTTTCCTATAACATGTGAGGTTACCATGGGATGAAATTGACTAGACAGCAATAAGTTTGGTATTTTGGTTTTATTGTTTTTAGGTTGTTGCTAGGTATCATATGTTGTTGCTAGGTTGTGGCTGGCAGTCCACAGTATGTTTAATATTCGTTGCTAATGTCATAATGCAGAGACATCAATTCCTCACTCTTCCTTATTCACTATCCTATTTACACATCCATATGAGGTGATTGAAAATACCATGGCTTGGGTCTGGCACATCTTTGTCCTTAATGTGACATCTTTGCTTTCTAGTATTTTAAAGAGGTCTTTGTAGCAGATTTGCCTAATGCACTATGTCTTTTGATTTCTTGCTTGCTGCTTCCATGGGCACAGATTGTGGACCAAAGTAAAAGGAAATCCTCCAATATTTTTGCCCTTTCATCATAATGTTGCTTATTGATCCACTTATGAGGATTTTTGTGTTTAGTTTATGTTGAGATGCAAACCATCATAAAGACTGTAATATTTGATCTTCATAAGTGAGTGCTTCAAGTCCTCTTCACTCTCAGCAAGCAAGGTTGTGTCATTTGCAGTGTATCACAGGTTGTTAATGAGTCTTCCTCCAGTCCTGATGCTATGTTCTTCCTCATACAGTCCAGTTTCTGGGATTATTTGTTCAGCATACAGATTGAATAAATATGGTGAAAGGACACACGTTGACACATACCTTTCCTAATTTTAAACCACAAAGTATCCCCTTGTTCTGTTCAAACTACTGATTGCATTGCTTCTTGGTCTGTCTACTGGTTCTGCATGAAGAATTAAGTGTTCTGGAATTCCCACTTTTTGCAATGTTGGCCATAATTTGTTGTGATCTCCACAGTGAATTCTTTTGCATAGTCAATAAAACAAAGGTAAATCTCTTACTGGTATTCTCTGCTTTCAGCCAAGATCCATTTGATATCAGCAATATCTCTTATTCCTTGTCCTCTTCTGAAACTGGCTGGAATTTTTTGGCAGTTCCCTGTCAATGTACTGCTGTAACTGATTGGAATTATCTTCAGCAAAATTTTACTTGTGTGTGATATTAATAATATTGTTCAATAATGTCTGTGTTTCTCTGGATCACCTTTGTTTGGGATAGGCACAATTATGGATCTGTTTCAGTAGGTTGGCCGGGTACCTGATTTCCAAATTTTTTGTCATAGGTGAGTGAGTACTTCTAGTGCTGAATCCATTTGTTGAAATTTCTCAATTGATATCCTGTCAGTTCCTGGAGTGCTGTGTTTGCCAATGACTTCAGTGCAGCATGGACTTCTTCCTTCAATACCATTTATTTTTGGTCATATACTACTTCTTGAATTGATTGAACATTGAACTATTTTCAGTACAAAACCAAAAAAAAAAAAAAAAAATTCACTGTCGTTGAGTCAGATCTGACTCATAGTGACCCCTCCTTGGGTTTCTGAGGCAGTATCACTACAGAAGGAGCTCTGGTGGTGTAGTGCCTAAGACATGTGACTGCTAACCAGAAGGCTGGCAGTTCAAACCCACCAGCCACTCCTCAGAAGGAGGGTTGGGCAATCTACCTCTATAGATATACCACCTCGGAAACCCAAGGAGGGGTCGCTATGAATTGGATCCTGCTCAACGGCCATGAGTTTAGTTTTGTTTTGGTTTATCACTACAGAAAAAGATTGCCTAACCTTCCTTCTGAGGAGTGGCTGGTGGGTTTGAACTGCCAGCCTTCTGGTTATCAGTCGAATGCTTTAGGCACTATGCCACCAGAGCTCCTATTTTCAGGGCAGTGACTCTATATTCCTTCCCTCTTTCTTGTTGCTTCCTGCCTCTTTGAATATTTTGTTCATACAGTCCTTCAAGATTACACATCAAGACTTGATTTTTTTCTTCAGTTCTTAAGAAGCTTGAGAAATGCCAAGGGTGTTCTTCCTTTCTGTTTTCGTAACTCCAAGTCCTTGCTCATCTCATTATAGTATTTTACTTTGTCTTCTCTAGCTGCCCTTTGAAATCTTTTTTATCTGTTTTACTTTAACATTTTTTTCCATTCACTTTAGCTACTCTACAACTAAAAGCAGTTTTAGAGTTTCTTCTGACATCCATTTTGGTATGTTCTTTCTTTCTTGTCTTTTTAATGACCTTTTGTTTTCTTCATATATGATGTTCTTGAAGCCATCCCACAATTTGTCTGCTTTTCAGTCATTGGTGTTCACTGCTCCAAATCTATTCTTCAGATGGTCTCTAAACTTAGGGGAAAATACCCAAGGTTTTATTTTGGCTCTCTTGTTTTAATTTTCTTCAGCTTCAACTTAAACTTGCATGTGAGCAATTGCTGGTCTGTTTTGCAATAGGCACCTGGCTTAGTTCAGAGAGATGATATTGAGCTTCTCTATTGTCTCTTTCCATAGATGTAGTTGATTTGATTCTTGTGTATTCCATCCAATGAGATTCACATGTATGTTATTGAAAAAAAAGTTATTTGCAATAAATAACTCATTAGTCTTGCAAAATTCTGCCATGCAATCTCTCGTGTCTATCACCAAGACCATATTCTCTATGAATCCTTCTTCTTTATTTCCAACTTTTGCATTCCAGTCACTAGTAATTATCAGTGCATCTCTAGGTTTGCATGTTTGATCAATTTCAGACAGCACATTTTCATAGATATCTTCAATTTCTTCAACTTTGGCATTAGTGGTTGATGCATAAATTTGAATAATATTCATTTTAATTGGTTTTCCTTGTTGTTGTTGGTAGGTGTTGAGTCAGTTCCAACTCGTAGTGACCCTGTGTACAACAGAATGAAAGACTGCCCCGCCCTTCACCATCTTCACAATCATTGCTATGAGCCCATTGTAGTAGATATTGTGTCAATCAATCTTGTTAAAGATCTTCCACTCTTTTTACTCACCCTCTACTTTACCAAGTTATCATTCTTTTTTTTTTCAGTTCAATTTCATTGAAAGTTTTCCTCTTTAATCTTTATTTATTTT
>NW_006921871.1:4670477-4679132 GCF_000298275.1 Orycteropus afer afer | reverse complement strand
CATGTATATATTATCCTATTCCTGACAACATTGTACTTCAGTATAGATTTTGAAGTTGTTGTTCTTTTTGACAATGATTGTGACACCATTGCTTTTCAATTGGTCATTACAGACATAGTTGTCCATACAATTGCCAATTCAAAACTGATAATACCAGTCCATTTAAATTCAATACCTAGGATATTGATCTTACTGTGTTTCTTTTCATTTTTGACAACTACTGCTTTGCCTAGATTCATATTTTATACATTCCCCATTTTGATTATTAATAAATATTTACAGCTTTTTCTTCTCATTTTGAGTCATGCCATATTATCAAATTCAGGTCCCAAAAGTTTCACTCTATCCATGTATGGTAGTTAAGGTTGTCAACTTGGCTGGGCCTGGTTAAGTGCCTGGGCAGCTGGACATTGTTATTCCCCATGGTAAGATTGGCAATCAGTTTCATGGTGGAATCTTCTGGAGCAGCTGAGTAGCTGTGTTAGAGATGTGGTCTACTGCCAGTATATAAGAAGCAGCTTTTTGGCATACTTGAACCCTGCATGTAGCCAAGTCATTGTTCAACAGCTTTCCATGCCCTGCTACTCTTAAGACTTCTTCTGGGTTTGAATTAGTAGTCTGCCGTGTTGTTTGGTAACATTGAGACTGTGCCTTTTTACTTGTCAACCTTGGGTTTGTCAGCTTCAGCAGCCAGTATCTGCCTGAGTGAAGAAAATCCTCCAGCTTCAGTGGGCTGGGAGGAGGAGGCAGAGCTGAAGCCCAAGGTTGAGGGGATTCACTCAGCCCTTAAAGCCCAGCACTTTGAACTCAGACGTCTAGCCTCCAAAAATGTAAGAGAAGAAATTCCTGTTTATTCAAGCAATCTTTGTGGTATATTCCTTTCAGAGCAGGAGTGGGTAATCAAAACACCATGTCATTAAGGTGAGCTCTATTATGAAGAGACAGCTCAAAGTAGAGTGCCTTACAACCTTAGTGGCTCATTGTCCAGCATTAAATCAGATAATGTTCTGCTACTGTTCATAAGGTTTCATTGGCTGGTATTTATAGAAGCAGATTGCCACATCCTTCTTCCTATTTTGTATTAGCCTGGAAATACCACTGAAACCTGTCCAATGTGGGTGGCCCTGCTGGTATTTGAAATACCAGTGGCACAGGCTCCAACATCATAGAAACATGCAAGCTACCATAGTATCACAAACTGACAGATGAGTTCTTGTTAGCTTTATTAATCCCTGTAAAATCTCTTTTTGGTTTACCTTGTGGCTAAACCCTTGATTGCAGATGCACACTTCAATTCTCCTTAGTACCTATGATGAACTTTTATGAGTTATTTAGTTCTGTTATTGATTAAAAAAAAAAAAAAAGTTTACATCTTATGGAGGCTTGATGAATGTCTTATTAATTTAACAAATTATTTCAGGAGATAGTTAAAACTCAGTAAATGCATTCATTATTTAAGTATGCCACCACTTTTAGATTCTCATCTATAGCATTTCTATATTTGTCTGGAAGATTTAAATATCAAGACTATAACCACAATTTCCACAATCATTTTTTTTCCTCTACATTAACAAGAATTCGATGATGGATTTCACATAGTTTTGAAAGTGTATCATAGCTTTTCCATATTCTACAGCCCTAAAAATACTTAGCAAAATAAAATCAACAAATTATGAGTATCAAGGTATGTCTTCTCAATTCTCCTCTTGAGAAGTTCTTAAGGCCCTCAAGAATATAGATGATATTTCAGTCAATTTTACTATACATTTCTTAAAATAGAATATATTTACCATGAGATATAATTATAAACAAACACATATGTGTGTTTATTTATACAAATAAAGTTACACACAACTAATGATAATTAAATATGATCATTATATATTTTTTCCAAGCTCAAAATCTATTATAATTCCTCCTTCCTGCTTCTATAAGTCATCAAAATGGATTTTTATTTCTTACATTTCATAAAAATGATTCAATTTCACATTGTGTTATATGTCATATCATGAATTCAACCCTAGACAGGATTTAATTGATATCTATAATAAACTCAGAATATTTATATGAGTTAACAAATTCTAATCCTTGAAGACAGAAATATAAAATAGGAACAACATTTATGAGAGACTTAACAATTATTTTTCCCCTGTGGAAATAATAATCTTTATTTGAGGTATACCCATATGTACATTTGCATTTATGTACACAAACATACTCAAATTCACTCACACAGACCACTAAAATACAAAAGGCCAATAACTAGTGTTTATTTGCAGAGGATTCAAATATAGTTTTATTATTCAGTTAAGAAGTGCTCTTTGTGGACTACACATCAGTTAATAATACTGTATTTAAACTCCTGTGCTTTATCTTTTGGTAAATGATTTAACCCCCATAGCCTGATGTTCAGATTCCACAATATCTTAGCAAAAAAGTGAGTCAAATGTAAATGAGAAAATTTTGATAAATGCTTCATTTTATTTGTCCATATTTTAGTTCTCTAGTACTGCTATAACAAAATTACCAAAAGTGAATGGTTTTAACAAACAGGAATTTATTCTCTGAAATTTTAGGAGGCTAAGAAGTCCAAGTTCAAAGTGCCAGCTCTAGGCACTAGGTGAAGGCCACTTGACCTTGGGTTTTAACTCTGTCTCCTGTTCCAGACCCACTAGAGCTGGAGGCTTTTTCTGAATCATACAGCTGTTAGCTGCAGAGTCTGATGAACCCAAGGTCAGCAGGTAAATGGCACAGTCATAAAATTAGCAGGCAAACATGACAGACCACTGATTCAAGTCCAGGAACAATCCCAAGATCGGCAGGCAACATGGCAGGCCACTGAGATGAATATTTGACCAAGTGCAGGATCCAAATGTGCCAAAACCTAGAGACCGTTCTCAAGACTTCTCCTTATATACTGGAAGCAGGCTACACCCTGAAGGCAGCTACTTAGCTGCTCACAACAGATTCCACCATGGAGTTGATTACCAGACTCATCATGGGGAATAACTACATCCAGCTGCCCAAAATTACCCAAAGCTGCCTTGCCAAGTTAATGCACAACTTTAACTACCACAGTACATATGTAGAAACAGGTTCACTTCAAGTTTGTATCAAGTTTTCAGAAATAGACCTATTTAAAAGATGTATGGGTGGTTTTATTTTGTTGAAAATGAAAGATATGGAACAATTCACCATGGAGACAGGGATAAATGGTCTCAGAAGATGAGCACCTATTTTTAAAATTCTTTCTATCATTGTTGTTGGTAAATGCCATCAAATTGGCTCCAACTCATACTGACCTTATGTCCAACAGAATAAAACTACCCAGTCCTCTGGCATACTCACAATCATTGCTATATTTGAGCCCATTGTTGCAGCCTGTGGTAGTTAAAGTTGTATGTCAATTTGGCTGAGCCTGGTTGAGTGGCTGGGCAGCTGGATGTAGTTATTCCCCATAGTGAGATTGGTAATCAACTCCATGGTGGAATCTATTGGAGCAGCTGAGTAGCTGCTTTAGGGATGTGGACTGCTTCCAGTATATAAAAATCAACTTTGAAGAAGGTCTCCAGATTTTTTTAGTACACTTGAACCTTCTTGTGGCCAAGTCTTCATTCAGCAGCCTGCCATGCTCTGACGATCTTGGGACTTGAATCAATGGCCTGCCTTGTGGTTTGATAACACTGGAATTGTGCCTTTTCACTTGTTCACCTTGGGTTTGTCAGCCTCAGCATCTAGCAGTTGTCTGAGTGAAAAGATGCCTCTAGTTTCAGTGGGCCAGAAGCAAGAGGCAGAGCTACAGCCTAAGGTCGAGGGGCTTTCACCTAGTCCCAGAGCCTGACACTTTGAACTCAGACTTCTGGCCTCCAAAATTGTAAGAGAATAAACTCCTGTTTGTTAAAGCCATCCCATTTGTTGTATAATTCTGTTAGAGCAGCACTAAGTAATCAAAACACAGCCATTGTGTCAATTTCTCTCACTGAAAGCCTTCCTCTTTTTCGCTGACCCTCTACTTTACAAAGCATATCCTTCCCCAAGGACTAGTCCCTTCAGACAGCATGACCAAAGTAAGTGAGAGGACGCGTGGGCATTCTTACTTCTAAGAAGGAACATTCCAGCTGTGCCTCTTTCGGGACAGATTTGTTAATTCTTCTGGTGTGTTGTTGTTATTTGCCATCGAGTCGGCCCCAACTCCTAGTGACCCCTCCTTGGGTTTCCAAGGCAGTTATCATCACTACAGAAGTAGATTGCCCCATCTTCCTTCCGAGGAGTGGCTGGTGGGTTTGAACCGCCAGCCTCCTGGTTAGCAGTCAAGGGCCTTAGGCACTATGCTACCAGAGCTCCTATTCTTCTGGTAGTCTATGGTATTTTCAATGTTCTTCACCAACACCACAATTCAAAGGCTCAGCTCTTCTTTGGTCTTCCTTATTCATTGTCCAAGCTTTCATAAGCATATGAGCTTATTGAAAATACCATGACTTGGGTCAGGAATACGTAGATTTCAAAGTGACATCCTTTCCAGCACATTTGCTCAGTGCAATACAATTCATACTTCATACATTCCACATTCCAATTATTAATGGCTCTTTGCAGCTGTTTCTCATTTTGAGCCATGTCGCATCAGGAAATGAAGGTCCAGAATTCTTTACTCCATCCAACTCATTAAGGTAGGCTATATTTTGAGGAGGCACCTCTTCATATTTTGAATGCCTTCCAATGTGAGGGCCTCATCTTCTGGCATACATCAGACAATTTTTTCTATTACCCATGCCTTATTATCAGGAAGTCCCTGGGTGGTACAAACAGTTAATGTACTTGGCTGCTAACTGAAAGTTTGGAGGTTCAAGTCCATCCAGAATCTCCTCAGAAGGAAGTCTTGGTTAGCCACTATCAAAAAAAATGAGACATTGAAAACTCTATGGAGTACCATTTTATTTCGACACACATACCATTGCCGTGAGTCAGAGTTGACTCAACAGCAACTGATTTATTATCAAATGGGCCCATTTTCACACTTCTAACTACATAACATTCACATCATTCTAGTTTTACATTATAAACAAATAATGAACAGGAGTCTTTTTGTACATTCTTGAAATCTCAAACTTCTGAATTATTTCAGATCGGTAAAGTTTACAGAATAAGTTATATACAAGATGTGAAGTTGAAAAACCCATTAAGTCTTACCTCTCCCTGCACCCACTTACCTTATTATTTAAGAAAAAACAAACAAACAAAAACAAGAATATCTTATAGCAGTTAAGAAATTCCTGCCATATTTATTACAATGGGTAGGTAATGCATATCATAGACTGATATGGTAATCTTCTACTATCCATCATCATTACAAATAAATATGATATAGTTTAATAATAGCTGTTTATAAACTGGGAAAAAAATAGATATTGGGGAGGAGAAAATGGGAATGTCTACTAGGTATGAAATTTCTTTTCAGAGTGATGAAAATATCTGGAAGTAGATAATAGTAATGGTTGCACACTTTTGTGAATACAATAAAAGCTACTGAAATCTACAATTTAAAATGGTGAATTTTACAGTATATGAATTATAAACCTCAGTTGGAAAAATAAAGCCAGCTTAAAAAAGAAAATCTTCTGTCCATGGTGCTTTCAGTATGAACCTAGTCCTTCTTCTAATATTATTGTCATGTACTAAATCAATTTGTTTCAAATGTGATACCAATAAGCAAGATAAGCATGGACTTACACTTTCATCTGCTGAAACTGCTGAAAAGAGACTCTGATTCTGTAGGAAGGTGCTGGGGGTTTGGCAGAGAGATAAATGCCAGCCATACTTAGAAGTAGAATCTTTGATGTGGCAAATATATATATATATATATATATATGAAAATCCTCACTACAGATTAGTAAGAAAACACAAGCAAGCTTGAGTTTCCCTTAATTTGCCATTGGAGTTTAGGATTGCTCATTTGAAAACTTTGTTAATAGTTGATTTAAAAACTTTCTCAGCTAATTCCAAATGCGTGTCTTCTTATTATTGACATCTGCTGATTGCATTTTCTAATGCAAGTTGAGATCTTTGGAATTCTTTGTATGCCAGGTAATGTTGGTATGTATCCTGAGCATTTTGAATATTACATTGTGAGGCTCTAGATCTTGTTTACATCCTGTGGAGAATGTGGTTATTTTGTTTTAGTCTTCTGTGGTTTGTGGCTCCAATGTTAGTTCAGTTTTAGATGCTTTTTTTCAAGGTGTTCTTATCTATTCCACAGGTGCATCATCTGATGGTCAGTTTGAGACCTGGGTTGAGGTACATCCATCAACTCAGTTCTCAAAGTTTCTGGTATGCTATAGTGCCCTGGTAGCACGTTGGTTACAGCACTTGCCTGTTAATCAAAATATCAATAGTTTGAATCCACCAGCTGTTCCACAGGAGAAAGATGTAGCAGCCAGTTCCAGTAAAGATACAACTATGGAAACCATATAGTTCTGCTATACAGTTGTTATGATTTGGAATTGACTCCATGGGAGTGAGTTTCATTGAATTGGGGTCAAATCTATGCATGTGCAATTTGGAACTGAGCCCAGGGTTTTATAAACAACTTTCTTAACTTCTTGACTCTCTCTATTATATCACTAGTATTTTTCCTAGTCTCCTCTTTTTGGACATCTGACCAGAAACCAATACTTTCACAATTGCGCTACATCAAAAGCTAATTGATGGGTAGGCCAAGACAGAAGGGAAAAGGCAATAAGGCTTATTCCCTCCATCCTATAGTTTTCCAAGTTTTTGCATTACCAAAAAGACTTCTTTAAGAAAACATAGAAAATTGGGTAAAATTTTAAATAATGAAAGGATAAATGCATCTATAAACTGTATTTATTGATGGCTTTGACCTATGACTCAAGCTTGACATTGTAAGATATGCAAAAATCCAAAATAAAATGCATGTACTCAAAAACCTTTTCTAACCTAGTTGGGAAGACAATAAAACTAGTTATGAGGTGTATTAAAGCAAAAGAGTGAAATAATAAGGATGACAATAGGGGGAATAAAGGGAGGAATTAGGTGTCTAAATAAACCATACAGAAAGGAAGGTCTCAAAGTCACAAAGATAGATAAAACATATTCTTGGAGAAGTTTGTGGTTGTAGCTGGATCTAGAATGAGCTCTGATCGCGTAGTACCTAAGGCATTTGACTGCTGACCAGAGGGCTGGCAGTTCAAACCCACCAAGCACTCTTCGGAAGGAAGATGGGGCAATCTACTTCCGTAGTGATACTGCCTCAGAAACCCAAGGAGGGATTGCTCTGTGTCAGATCCGACTAGACGGCAGTGAGTTGAGAATGACTGTCAGAATTTCTACCGGTGGTAAAGCAAGTAGGGAAATAATTCTAGGTGGGTAGTGTTCATTAACAAAGTATGAGATGGGAGCTCTGGGAGCATAGTGCTTAAGGTACTTGACTGCTAACCAGGAGGCTGGCGGTTCAAACCCACCAGCCACTCCTGGGAAGGAAGGTTGGGCAATCTACTTCCGTTGTGATACTGCCTCGGAAACCCAAGGAGGGGTCGCTATGAGTTGGGTCTGACTTGACTGCACATAACAACAACAACAATATAAAAATAGACAAGCTAATTGGGCTGCCATCAAAGAATCATGCAAAGATATAGATAAATGTGGCTAGAAGGAGATAAAGAAATCAACTACACATACAAGGCTTAGAAGTGTGAGTTTAGTTCTACCTTTTTTTTTTCCCCTAGATCATATTTACCTCTTAACTAGTATAATGAATATAAACAATCTCTTCTCAATTGTTCAGCCCTCTGTATTCTGCCTTTGGTGGTACAAGAAGGCGATTGTTCAGGGCATCCACTGGGACAGGTCTTATAAATGTTAAATCTAGCACAATATGGTCAGTCTGTTGCTAGCAACAGAGCTAAGCCTATAGGAGCTCAATTTGGCTGCATGAGAACAGCCTTGCTAATAAAAGCTTCATGTTACAGGAGAGTTCCAGGATAAAACCAACCTAATTCCAGAGTCTCTGAAAGGAAACTCAAGCAACCCCCTGATAAGGAAGCTGCTCTGACAAGTTATTGAAATAAATTATTCCCTCTAATGTGTCATGTTAGCTCCACTCAGAAGCAGAGGCATTTTAGTTGTAAAGGAACAGAGTTTGTTGATAAAGTCTGTTTGGTTCCTCAGAGTGATAGCCTGGGTCCTGTGGTACCCAGCATCTGTGGTATCATCTATCTAGGTTGTGCATAATGTAATGTTCTTCCAGATAAGTGTTCTATGAAGGGGTATACTCCTTGCAAATCCCACAAGGCTCTAACCTCATGGCCTGATTTCCTTTCATTATGTTCTTATTCCTCTCGGTTCTCATGCTGAGACTTCCCTAGCTTAATTGGTTTGTTTTTCCTTCCTTCTTTCTTTCCTTTCTCCCTCCTTCCTTCTTCTCTCATTGCTGTGCTTGAGTCCATTGCTGCATCACTGTGTCAATCCATCTCATTGAGTGTGTTCCTCTTTCTCGCTGACCCTTTACTTTACAAGCATGAAATCCTTCTCCAGGGACTAGTCCCTCCTGGTGACGTGATCAAAGTACAAGAGATGAAGTCTTGCCATCCCCACTTCTAAGGAGCATTCCACTCCTTACATTTAAGTGTATATATATAT
>NW_006921871.1:4669094-4670353 GCF_000298275.1 Orycteropus afer afer | reverse complement strand
TACGTAACCATCACCAATATGCATTGTCAAATTTCCATCACCATAAACAGATATTCATCACCTCCTAAATACTGACTCTCCCTTTCCCCCTCCCTCCTGCTCCTGATACCCACTAATAAATTTTGGTCTGTGTAAACTGACTATTTCATATGAATGTAATCATTTAAATTTGTCCTTTTGTAATTGACTTCATTCCACATATTTTCAAGGTTCATGCAGGTTGTTACATGTATCAGAACTTAATTTCTCTTTATAACTGAATAATAATCCTTTGTATGTGTATACCACATTTTGTTTATCCATTCATCTATTAATGGACATTTAAGTTATTTCCACCTTTTGGACATCATGAATAGTGTTGCAATGAGCATTTGTTTATATGTGTCTCTTTCCACTACTGCTTTCAATTCTCTTGAATATATACCTAGGATTTGTATTCCTGACTCATATGATAATTCTTTTCCTTCTCTTTTTTTCTTTTAACATTTTGAGGTAGTGTCAAACTATTTACCACAGCAGTTTTATCACTTGCATTCCCACCAGCAGTGGGTAAAGATTCCAATTTCTCCACATCCTTGCCAACATGTGTTGTTTATTTGTTTACCGCTTTATTTATTTATTTATTTATTTATTTATTTATTTATTTATTACCCCATCTTAGCCGTCCTACTGGGAGTGAATGGTATCACACTGTAGTTGTAATTTGCATTTCCCAAATGGCTAATAATGGAGTTCTGGTGATGTAATGGTTAAAGCTCTGATGATGTAATGGTTAAAGCATTTGACTGCTAACCAATAGGTTGGTGGTTCAAACCCATGACCTGCTCCACAGAATAAAGATTAGACAGGCTGTAAAGTTTACAGCTTCAATAAAGTTTACAGCCTTGGAAATCCTATGGGAGTCACTATGAGAGAGAAATGACTTAAAGACAGTGAGTTTGGTTTTTTGGAATGGCTAATTATGTTAATCATCTTTTCAGATGCTTGTTGATCATTTATATTTCTTTTTGGTGAAAAGTCTATTCAAAATCTTTTCCCATTTTTTGATTGAGCTTTTCAGTTTTACAATAGTCTTGAAATACTCTTTGTAAAACCCTTTTACAGAAATGATTGAACAGTCACATAACAACTCTTTTACTCACTGAAATGTGAGACCTGTGAGTGTATGAAACACCTTGGTATCCATCTCTGTACTACAAATGCACACAATTGTCTGAAGGTCTACTTAACAATCCTGACAAGATGGGAAGGAAAATCAG
>NW_006921871.1:4657114-4668549 GCF_000298275.1 Orycteropus afer afer | reverse complement strand
CTTTCAGAAATACTAAATTTATTTTCTCATAACTTTTAAATACATTCTTTCACTTTACAAAAATCATATTTAGATCATTGGGTAAAAAACCTGGCTTTCTCCAGCCTCATAACTAGAGCCTTCAAGGTAGTCACATTCATTCTCCACCACATTTCACTACCACCTTCATTCAGTTAACAATTGATGTTTAATGAGCTATTAGTTCCATGTGGATCTGTAGTTAGAGTCAACATTGCTTAAATGAAAAGGCAGTAACTATTATTTTGGACATATGTTAGTATGTTTAATTCCTCTTTGGTCTCCAACACTCAAAACTTAGCATGATAATAGCACTTTTCCTATATCTTTGTTTCCAGTATCCTCATAGCAACGAGCATTCTACTTTTTTTTTTTTTTATTATTATTTCTATTTCCCAGTGGGAAATCCAATCTGGTGTTATAGTCAGTGACAAAGGAAGTGCTAATTAGCAGATGAATGCAATTAGTAGTTGCCTCAAATGTTTTCAGGTAACTTCTGTTTCTGACAAATACTTAAAGTATATGTCAGCATTTTCATTTTACACAATATAAACTCAACAAAAAACAGTAAAACATTACAAAAAGCCAAAACCAAAACAATTCAATGTTGATGCTAGAGAAGTGGGGAATGCAAATATTTTCTTCATCTGCAAAGGTGCATACTTGTCCTCTCTGTCCAGTCAACCATGGCCTCTTCTCACCTTCCAGCCTCATCTATTTCATGAAGACATCTCCACCCACTCTTATATTTTCGTGCTCTTTCTGAAGTCCAAATTCTCCTCATCAGACATCCAAAAAGTGTTCATGAATTGTTATTACCTCTGTTGCAGTACTCTCTGTTACATATTTCTTGCTATTCATGTGCTATATGCTTTGCCTACTCTGACTAGACTGGAAATAATCTGAGGAGCAGGATTGCTATTTACTTTTTATCATATGCCATTGTAACTAAAATACCTCCTGGTATGTTGTCAGCTCTCAGTAAACACTTGCTGACTTGGAACATGAGTGTTTCGAGAGTCTAACCCAGTAATGGATGGATGGATGGATGGATGAATAGATGAATGACTGATGAATGGATATAGGAATCATAGATGATTAGACTCCAGGGGAACTTAACAATCATCTGATTCCAGCACCTTATTTTCTAGATAAGGAAACTTGGAGCCAGAAAAGATTTCCATAAAGGCCAACACTATATAATTGGACATACAATTAGAACTATAGTTTTAGATAGATAGATAGATAGATATACATATAATTAGAACTACAATTTTCATTTTGTTTTTGTTACTAATTCATCTGGATGTAATGGTTCTAAAATCATTGTGTGCCTGTTGTCTTTCTAACCAAATTTATATCTTATCTGTGACTCATATATTTCACTTGGATTATCAAGTATCTTGTGTTGTTATGTGCTGTTGAGTCTGACTCGACTCATAGCGAACCCTCTTTGGGTTTGTGAGGTGGTATCACTACGGAAGTAGATCGCCCAACCTTTCTTCCGAGGAGTGGCTTGTAGGTTGAACCACCAGTCTTCTGGTTAACAGTCAAGTCCCTTAAGCACTATGCTACCAGAGCTCCCATCAAGTATCAGCCTACAGCAAGTACTCAATATTTGGAAGAAATGTGGTGAAAAAAATTTATTTTATCTCCCCCTCAAACCACTCATCTTATGGGGGGCCAGTTACCCACTCCTTGGGTTGTATGCCTGTCCCTGTTCTATATGTGATCACTGTGAGTACTGGTAGTGAAAGTGCTCCACAGCGCCGGATCTGTAACCTTGGGCAAGTCTATCACAAGCCTTCCTGGAGATTTCCCAAAATGGAATTTTTTGGGAGAGATTACTTCCCTGGGGCGAAAACTTGGAAGATGTGAGCCCAGGAACAGTAGGCACTCATGGTTCTAGTCTGGGGTGGAAAAGCAAATATAGAAAATTAATTCTGTATCTAAAGAGAGGCAGAGAGAGGGCAAGAAAACTGGCAAAACAATTAGTGAACACAGCTCTGTGGGAAAAAGATGAGGCAGTCTGCTTCCGCAAACTTTCACAGCTTTGGAAACTCTATAAGGCAGTTGTATTCTATCCTATAGGGTCACTATCAGTTGGAATTGACTAGAGAGCAATGGATTTAGTTTTCTTTTGTTTGTGTGTTTTTGAAACACTCTGCTATGAATTTTCCATACTATCTTTTTAAACCTCACACGAAATCATGTGAGCAAGGCCACATTATGAGCTAGTCTCATAACCAGTAGCTTCATGATGATTACAACAAGATGTCCTTACTCCAGGAAGAAAAAGTGCTGTCTGTGGATGTTTGTGTTAGGATTTCAACCCAGAGTCTCCCCTCATATCCAGTGTGATGAACAGAGTATACAATGTAAGTAGAGTTAGGTATATGGTTTCAATTTTATGAATGAGAGAATTGAGGTCGGGTGTTAAGTAGTATGGCCTTGTTTCCACAGGTGATAAGTAACAACTAGGACTCACACCTACTGGCCCCAAAGACTCATGTGCTCTTCACTCTATCAAACTGCTTGCTATCACACTCTCAATATTATACCTGTTTCTCCCTCTCCTTCTTCCTTTCTTTCATTCTCTTTCTCTGTGGGTTCTGTAAAAATTTATCATCAGCTCTATGCCCATTCCTCTGATGGTCCAAGTTAGAAGCACCGTTAGGTCACTTTTATTATAACAGAGAAGACCACTGTCTTATTATTGCACAGGATCACTCAATCAAGAATAGAATGCCAGAAGGTGCTTTGAAAAAGGAAGAAATCAATGAAAGTATAATACACTACTGCGAAGAAGCATAAACTGATATTGTTTCTTCTTCCTTTAATCTTTTCATCATTTCCATTTGTGAAAAAGGTAAAGATAGGGCCAGAGTGAGTAGCAAAGAAAAGCTCCTTCCAATATGAAGAGGAAGAAAGCCACCAAAAAGTTTCAAATATCAGTTTTTATGGGGTTGGGAATTTACAGTCCTGCCAAAATGAGTCTAAATTCAATAGCAACATAAGGAGCTAAATCTGTTGGGTGAGTAACATATTACCTGTAAAAATTAGATGTGCTTCAGGAGCTATTCATTCTTTCCAGTTGGTAGGACCAATTTCATGCACTGGAACAATTATTTACCAATGCTAAAGGCCTAAAAGGGGAGCTCTGGTAGCATAGTGGCTAAGACACTTGACTGCTAACCAGACGGCTGGCAGTTCAAACCCACCAGCCACTCCTCGGAAGGAAGGTTGGGCAATCCTACTTCCGTAGTGATACTGCCTCAGAAACCCAAGGAGGGGTCTCTATGAGTTGGGGCCGCCTCAACGGCACATAACAACAACAACAACAGAGGCCTAAAAGAGATAACAGTTTCTAAAGCAGCTGCATCTAATTAATGGTGTAGCTTGTGAAAAAGCATTGATGAAGGGCCATTTGGCATATCCTTATGTACAATATACATGTTGCACAAAGAGAATAGAATGAGATTGGCTCCTGCCCTCTAGCAGTTTGTAATCCAAGTATAAAATAGTGCTCATCTTTTAGAAGGACTGAAGGGTTGGGCACATTTTCATGAGGTAATTAAATCCAGAGCTAAAACGTAGATATCTGGTTGCCAAACTGAGGAAGGAAGCAGAAACTCAGTTTCAGAAATAAGACTAAATCCGTCTTTTAAACTGATAGGAGTAGGGCACAGCGGGGACATTTGCTGAATTTAGGCAAGATTTGGTCCATTGTTCAGGGAAGTACTGACCTTTGAGGAAGGAACGAGCTCAAGAGAGCTTAGGTCCAAGGGTCAGGCAACTGGATTCTTAGTTCAAAATGAACAAGGATCTTGTCTAAAGAATTATCTTTCCCTGAGGGAGTCAAATATATTCACAATCAACTGCATGGCAATGTGATTAAATATAAACTTTAATGTGCATATAAAACCCTAGGGACTTTTTTTTTTTTTTTTTTTTAATAGAGAATTCAGATTCTGTAGGTCAGGGTTGGGGCCAATAGTCTGCTTTTCTAATCATCCCAGCTGATGGCAATGGTGCAGGTCTGTGGAACAAGGAATGAGTAGTAGTAGGAGACACAGAGGGAAGAGGAAAGCATTTTGGGAGTCTATAGAAAGCAATGTTGAAATCTAATGGTGATACTGGAGAAGGGAACTTTGAGCTGAGTACTGAAAAATATGAACCAATGAGACTTGAATTTTGCAATGAGGTTTAGTAAAGTAGTTGGGCAGAGACTAGGTTTCGTTTGATTGAGGCACAATGAATCCCATGGGAAAATACCTGTCATTCTAAGTTTTCATATTAATTTCATCACAAGTAAAATAAAAACAAAAGCAACAGCAGCAATGAAAAATGAAAGACCATGGGCACTTTACTTCAGAATACCAAATTAAAAAATGCTAGTAATGACATGTTATAATTTTTAAATTTCAACTGCAGTCTGTTTTTGTGTAATGTTAATACCATATTTTCATGTTTGCTTCCTCTTCACTGAATGGACAAGCCAGGGGGATTGTGTGTTCATTTTGCTAGGTTCATATTTTACTTGATTGTTTTGGAAGGCAAATTAAAGCCAAATACCTTGTTTCCATTGACTGAAGCACCAAATGACCTGTTTCAAGATGAGAGCAAATAGCAGTCATGTAGACAGTCTTAAATTGTACAGCAGGTGTTGACAACTGTAGTTATGTAATTCCAGCCAAGATAATCATCTCTCTCTCAAGGCAGCTGGCTCATGTCAAGCATTGTCCATCATTACTGAAACTATTTGGAAATAATAAGTCATGGCTTTGCCTCCTCTGATGCAGCAAGAGAAGAGAAGATTTGGATGCCAGAAGGCCACTGTGGTCAATAGTGTTTGTGGTCATAGCCCCCAGTGCTCTGGCAGCCAAGCATAGAGCACAGCACCCGGATAGCAGGGTCCAGAGCCAGCCAACAACAGCCTGCAAAGGGTACCACCTGCCAAGGGCTACATCTAGAATTGGCTGGAGGAGAAGTGCTATGTGAGAAGAGAGGTGGGTAGGGCATTCTCAGTGCTATATGAGTAGGAGAGCAGGGGAGGCTGTCATTGACATCATTACAAACCCACTGTCATCCAGTCAATTCTAATTCACATCGACCTCCACTAGGTTTCCAGGGCAGTAAATTTTTACAGAAGTAGATTGCCCAATACTGCTTCCACATAGCAGCTAGTGGGTTTGAACCACCAACCTTTTGGTTAGCAGTCAGATGCCTTCAGCACTGTGCTACCAAAGCTCCTTTGACATCATGAAATCCTCTACTAAATTTAGCAGTGGTCAGTCTGACTCCACAATTGAGTAACTAAATTTATTTAGGGTTTAAGATGTGTGTTTTCATGTGTGTGTATGTTTGAACATCTATGGATGAGTGTTTATGAGGTAAGAGTAGAAATCCCCATACACACACACACACATACATTGAGTTTTTCCATGTTTTAATCACTATAAAGAGGTTCCCATTATATTGGAGATTAGCAGACACTCATTACCATTTATCAAATTATCCACAAGGAGAGCAAGCTGCTAGGGCATTAGCTTTCCCTAATGATACCTTTCTGCCCTCACACTTCAGAAACACCACCCCGACTCTTTCATATGGTGGAAGACCCTCTATTTCAATCTCTACTCCACCATCTCAAACAATAGCTTTTACATACAAGGCTTCTGCTTTTAAGTGACATTTTAAGCTGACTTTTAAATCAGACAATAGATTAATATGCAATCATAAACTTTGGATGTTGGAAAGATTTGCCAGAGGTCAAATAGTGCTGCTAATTTCCAGAAAAAATGGTATCTAAATAATTCTGGACAGATGGGTACTCATTCTGTTTTTAAAGTTCTCCAGGGAAAGAAATTCTGCCTTTTCACTTGGTGACCCTATTCTGATATATTTTTTCAAATGGCAGTGTCCATTTATTTAGTCTATTTTAACCATTTCTAATGGAACAGATACTCCCTAAGTACAGATGTATATAAGGAATTTAAGACCCTAAAAAGTAGGGATTACAATATTGTCAAAGATATGTTTTATATTAAAAAATATATTAAATATATGACTATCCTTTATTATATGTAATTTTATTAGTAGAAAATAGCTATCAGCAGTTCATATACAAACAACAAGAGCTTCCCATATCCTTTCCTAAACATTTTCTCAGTTCGTTCTACCAAAAGATTCATCCCAGAAAATGTCAAAACATCATTAAAAGCCTTTACAACATTCCTTCCAGAGATTTTATTAAACACCCGATGCCACACATACACACTGTGTGTCATTGAACAAAAGGTATGTTTGGAGACAGCCTAGGTGAATTGGGAGGGTGGGCAGGGAAAATTGGCCATGATCTTTGACAACTCAGTTTGTCAGACATAGATGGTTTCAATTCTTTCTTTGTCAAGGAAGATCAGGATTGTGTAATGTCTCAGTAAGAGACAAGATCTTTTTAAATAACAAGTCATGAATAAGAAATTAGAGCAGTGTTGCAGCTCAGAGCTTTATCATGAATTTTTAAGATTATGCAGGAAGCCTATTTTGGTCAGTTATTTTCCTCAAAGACATTAAAACAGGAAAATAACATACATGGCAGAATAAACTATGTCTGCTGTCAAGATTATAAGGAAAGAAATTACTACTACCAGCAAATGTCGCACACTGTTCTCCAGCTATACTCTGAGGACCAATATTTCTAAGGTCCACACCATGGTCCCCAGAGTTGTAAGAGTCTTAGAGCTGCTTTTCATTTGTCAGTGGACTGTTACTCATTAACCTGCCTCACGCTGATGACAACATGACTAGTGAAGGTTTCTTGTCAGTATCCTACTGGATATCTAAGATCACAGACACAAAAATGCATTTAACAATCACTTAGACCAATCCTTAATTTTGAAACTGGAAACTAAACCATGGAGATATTTAGGAATATTTTCAGCATCATATATCTTAAATTCAGGTTTCTTGTATCCCAGAGCAAGGCTGGATCAAGTATATCAAGAAAATTTGATGTTGCATACTGCTATAACAGGAATACCACAAGAAGGTAGCTTTGAAGAACAGAAACTTATTTAGTTGTCGAGACTAAAAGTCAAAATCAGGGCCTTGGTTTTGTCAATTTATTATTATTATTATTATTATTATTGTCAGTAGCCCTGAGTGTTCAACAGTTACTTGGTATTCCTTGGTTTTTAGACAATCCCATATCACGTATGTCTTCTCCCGTGTGTGCTTATCTCTCTGTCTAATTTGTTTTATTTATAACTCAGGAGTGATAAATTTAGAATCCACCCTACCTGGGTATGATCTAATTAACATAACTGAGGAAATAACTTTTTCCAATCAAGATTACTTCCACAGATACATGGGTTAGGATTCCAACACATATTTTGGGGAGACACAATTTAATCCATAACATATCAAATTGTAGATTTATTTCCAGAGACATAAATAAGAGAAGATAAAGGGAAAAATCTAATAATAAGTCAACATCAATGTGTTTAAAAAGTAAGAAAGATGTATAGTTAACTGAAAGAATATTGCTTATGGAGTTAAAACATTGAATGCAGGTCTCAAGTGTGTCCAGGGGGCAAGTCATTTTCTTATCTGAAAATAATAAGGGTAGACTAGACTTTGGAAGATCTCTTCCAGTTTTAAATAATATAATTCTTGAATTTAATTATTTATCTGCCATAAAACATCTACCTCTCATAGTTCTTTTCCAGATCCTTCAGAGCTCCTTTTTATTTCATGTTGGTCTCTTAAATGTTGGCCATTTGAACCCACCAGCCATTCTGCAAGAGAAAGATGAAGCAGTCTACTTCCATAAAGATTGAGAGCCTGCTGCCCTCTGGGAGATCTTGTAGCGTAGTGCCTAAGGCACTTGACTGCTAATCAGAAGGCCAGCAGTCCAAACCCACCAGCCACTCCTTGGAAGGAAGGTTAGGTAATCTACTTCCGTAGTGATACCGCCTTGGAAACCCAAGAAGGGGTTGCTATGAGTTGGGTCCGACTCAACAGCACATAACAACAACAAGCCCTATGGGACAGTTCTACTCTGTCTTACAGTGTTGTTATGAGTCAGGATTGACTAGATGGCAGTGGGTTTAGTTTTGGTTTTCCCACAATTGAGCCCTTGGTCTTTTTTCTTTTCTTTCTTTCTTTATATTTCCATTGAGCCTATCTCAAGAACTCTTATAGCTTTAGCTATTATCCATACACATCTGATTTCCTATTTCCATTTTGAATTGATATTTTGTGGTCAGTTCCAACTTATAGATAGCTCTCAAATTTCCTCCATTCCTCCACTCTCACTTCTACAACTTTAGTCCAAAACTTAGTGTCCCTTGAAGTTTTCCAAATTTCCCCCATTAATCTCTCTGCCTTCAATTTCTTCCTCTTCCTTTCATTCTCTCTATGGCTATAAAGGTAATAATTTGAATATGTAACTGATCATTTCTCATTTCACATATTCCCATTTATAACTGACTTATCTATTAACCTCTTATTCATAAACAACTATCTAGTTCATTTTCAGCTTAATTTTCTCTATGCTTTCTGTTCACCCAAACCACGTCAAAGGATTTGTTTTCACTTAAGCCTGATAACATTTTCCTGCATAAGAACTCATAAAAATATGAAAATAAATGATTCTCCAAACATCATAAGGTCCAACAGGGTAAGGAATAAGCCTCAGTCATTTTTATATGTCCAGTGTCTAGCACAGTATCTGGCACATAATAGGATCAATAAATGTTTGTTGAATTAATGAATTATTTCAGTGACTAATTGGGGAGGCAAGGTACAATAAATATGGGCCATTATCTTGCAGAAGTTTTTAAAATGTTGAACACTAAGAACATGAAATGCAAATTATCTTTTAAGTGTTTGATATTGTTATAATGCAAGCTGTGGTACCAAATAGAAATAGAATTATAAATATAGAACGCTGATTCACCTCTCTATGTACTCTCCTGTCCTAAAATAAAGCAGAAAAAAATATAAGCCTCTATAGGAAGACATCAATACAGCTGTGTTGAATTCTTAGTGCTAGACCAGCATTTGCAGCTCTGTGTATTAGCTGTCCTAGATTATAGTTCCAACCCTGGCTCTCAAGTATTCAGACACCAAGGGATCCATTACCATTGCTGCATTAAAGCGTGTTAATGCAAGGCCAATTTAACATTTCTTATATTTATTCTGCATGTGTTCCAAATCTTAAGGAGTTTTAAACATTTGAAATCTGTAGAAAGCTATACATTTTTATGCAATTTTTTCTGACTTCCAAGGTGTTTCTGTCACTTGGGTGGTTATCTAACATCCCTAGTTAGCCCCTTATACAATTACATGGACATGTGGGCTGCATATTTGAGGTAACAAATCTGATGCCATCTGGTTTGGATACCTAGGATATCTCAGTAGAAAGCAGTACTTGCAAGGTAATTTTGAAAAATGTGAGTTTTTGAGGCTGTAACTAACTAGGTATCTCACAAATTTGATGCTTATTTCCAAGTTCTGGCCATGAGTTTCAGGGCAATAATTTAAGAAGGAAAGAGTTCACTTTGGAAATTGCTGTATTTATGTTCTTATTTTTCACGGGTATGGGTATTATTTCCCCAACTATGGAGAAATAGTTTCGCTCTTTTTTTAAACCTCTTTGATCCTGTAAACACTTGCATGGTGGTAGATACAGAGTTAAAAATACCCCAAAAAAACTGTTAACATATCTTACTGTATTCATTCTCTAGTGCTACTATAACAGACATACCACAAGTGGATGACTTTAACAAACATAAAAAGGATATATTATCTTACAGTTTAGGAGCCTAGAAGTATGAGTTCAAAGTGCTGGCTCTAGGAGCTGGGTGACGGCTGCTCGACTTTGGCCTTCAGCTCTGACTTTAGTTCCAGGCCCACTAGAGGTGGAAGCTTTTTCTGACTCATGCAGCTGCTGACTGCTGAGGCTGATGAACTCAAGATTGACAGAGTTGCGAGATTAGCAAGCAACATGGCAGGCCCTCGATGACTAGGTCAAATGCAAGATCCAGATGTCCTCAGAAGCTCGAGACCCTTCTCAAAGCATCTACTTATATACTGGAAGCAGGCCACATCCCAAAGGCAACTAATTAGCTGCTCACAGCAGATTCCACCATGAAGTTGATCACAAAACATTTAATCTCATCATGAGGAATAACTGCATCTCACTGCCCAGCCACTCAAAACCAAGCTCAGCTAAATTGGCACACAATCTTAACAATGACACCTACTGACACTGATCACTATCCATAATCAACATCCATAGAAGCAATAATCAAGAAATCAAAGTATTGCCTTGAGCAAATCTGCTACAAGGGACCTCTTTAAAGTGTTAAAGTGCAAAAATGTCACTTTGAAGACTAAGATGAGCCTAACCTAAGCCATAGTGTTTTCAGTCACCTCATATTCATGTGAAAGCAGGGCAATGAATAAGGAAGACCAAAGAAGAATTGAAGCCTTTGAATTACGGTGTTGGTGACAAATATTGAAAATACCATGGACTGCCAGAACGAGCAAATCTGTCCTAGAAGAAGTGCAGCTGGAATACTCCTTAGAAGTGAGAATGGCCAGACTATTTTTGTCATGTTGGCGGAAGGGACCAGCCTTGGGAAAAGATATCATGATTGATAAAGTAGAGGGTCAGCAAAAATGGGGAAGACCCTCAGTGAGATGGATTGACTGCAACAGTGTACTCGAACATAGCAAAAATTGTAAGAATGGCACAGGACTGGGCAGTGTTGCATTCTTCTGTATATAAGGTTGCTATGAGTCAGAGCTGATTTGACAGCACCTAACAACAACATGGACACTATTGGAATATCTATTCTGGAAAATAGCTCAGTAGATGAATTCATTACTGGTTGAATATTTATAAAAGTTCACTCACTAATAGAGTAAGAGGCTATAGAAGATTTCTAGGTTTCCACTTTTCTCCTCTGGGGTTCTGTACTATACTCTTGATATTAAATCCCTGAAGTAAGCGACCACATCTGATTCATTAAATCACTCATGAACAAATATATATGAATGTCTTCTATGTGCTTGCTACTATGTTGGACTTTCAAAATGGAACATTGAACAAAACAATGGTATCTTCACATGTGTCTTTATTTTAGTTTATATCTTTGAAAACTAATCTTATACCTGGTAGGAGACTTTTCAAATAACTAAAGGCATTGCTCGGAAGGAAGATGGGGCAATCAACTTCTGTAGTGATACCGCCTCGTAAACCCAAGGAGGGGTCGCTATGAGTCGGGTCCGACTCGACAGCAAATAACAACAACAAAGGCATTGTGAAGGCCCTTATTACCCTGGCACATACTCTGTGATGAGGCTTCCATTTTTTTTCCTCCTTTCCTTTCTTTGTATTCCCTAAA
>NW_006921871.1:4653721-4655074 GCF_000298275.1 Orycteropus afer afer | reverse complement strand
TTTTTTTTTTGAGGATTAACCCAACAGGAACTTTTTTCAGTCTATGTTAATTGAATGAGGTTGAAATATCTGTATGATAAATGCCTAACCAATCAGAATAAGCCACGCTCTGCTCTGAGTACTTCAGAATAAGAAATCTGATAGTTCTCTCTCTTTCTCTCTTTTTGTGATATTATGACCTGCAAGAACCTTGTAAATCTAATGCTTTTGAAATTACCTTTCAACCCATGCAAAGGGAGCTCACCAGGAAATAGTGAATTGAGCCTTTGTTTCTACTTACAACTAAATGACCTCTGATTACTATCATGTTCTTGTGTTTTGACCCAGTAATCCAAATTGGATGCATTTATACAAAGGAAATAGGTGGAAAAATGTAAACACATATTGTTTTTTGCAACTTGGGATAAGGGTTCATTAAGGACTTAGGTAATTAAATTATTGTTTATCAGTACCATGAAATATTATACTGACATGAAAATTACAATTATAAATTTTATCAATATGGGAACTTAAAATCTAAAATTAAATGAACCAAAAAGGAAAAAAAAAAAACCATTGCCATTGATTTGATTCTGACTCATAGTGACCCCCATTGGGTTTCCAAGGCTGTGAATCTCTATGGAAATTGATAGCCTCATATTCTTCTAGTGGAGCAACTGGTGGGTTTGAGCAACTGGCTTTCTAGTTATCAACCAAATGTCTTAACCACTACACCACCGGAACTCCTTCCTATTAAATGAACAATTACAATTAAAAATAGTCAATATTGTATTAGTGACACATATTATTTGTATATGGAAGAGAACTTCAAAGAAATAACAACAACAATATGGAAGTTGTTAATATGTAAATTCTTTGTGTGGAAAGACTTTTATCTGTTTCCTTTCACTGCTATAGCCCCCAAAGCTAGACCGATGCTAGTACTTGCTGTTGTAGTTAGTTGCTTTCAAGTAGATTCTGATTTATGGTGATCCATGTGTGTAGAGTACAACTGCTCCACAGGGTTTCAATGCTGTGATCTTTCAGAAGCAGATCATCAGGTCTGTCTTCCAACACACTTCTGGGGGTTTGAACCACTAATATTTTGACTAATAGTTAAGTGCTTAACTATTTGTACTACCCAGAGAGTCCCACCTGGTACATAAACCAAAACCAAAACCAAAACCAAACTCACTGCCATCAAGTTGGGTCTGACTCATAGTGGTGCGTTGGCCAGGAAACGAGGATTCGGATTGAGTGAAGTCGCCACCACGACAGTAGGAGAGTTTCAGTAACTGAAGCCGGCTGGACTAGATACGTCCTTTGCGTAAGGACACTAGTCCATCAGGAAAGGCTGGGCACCGGCGGACGCGC
>NW_006921871.1:4645794-4646959 GCF_000298275.1 Orycteropus afer afer | reverse complement strand
ATGTATGTGGAAATAAATGACAGTAATGGGATCTCTTTATTATTTAGTTCATCTAAGTGTTCTTCTCTATCAGTTTCAGATTAAAGATAGACAAAGTTTAATCTGCATTGAAGGATACTCTTTGGAATCCTTTACCAGATAGAATTACAAATTCTTCCACACAGAGGGGTGGGTTGCCTGTGTGTGAATGTGTGTGAGTGTGAATGTGAGTATGATCGAGAGTGTGTGGTGAGGGGGAGTGAGGGCACTTATGAGGCAATCCTTTTCACTCCAGTCGATATTGTCTGGACTTGCTTGTACCCAAAGAGTAATTCTAGAAGCACTGGTGGTGGTAACCATACAGGTCAGTCTCTGAGAAGAATTCAATGCAGTTCCAGATGCTCTTGCACTATTATACATTCAGGGTAAAAAATACTAAGCACCAAACTGAACTGCCTCTGCATTTCTTTATGGTTATTTGCAAAGAGAGCAGAAATTGGAATTTAGAAAGTAGTTTGTGAGTTCTCATTAAAAAAAAAAAAAGGGCACAGCACAATGGCTTTTTATTTTTATCCCTGAAATCAACCTCAAGGATTTTTTCCTATTTCTTTAAAGTTTTTCATAATAACATTTCTTAAAGGAGCTCTGGTAACATAGTGCCTAAGGCACTTGACTGCTAACCAGCAGGCTGGTGGTTCAAACCCACCAGCCACTCCTTGGAAGGAAGGTTGGGCAGTCCACTTTCATAGAGATACCACCTTGGAAACGCAAGGAGGGGTCACTATGAGTTGGGTTGGATTTGACAGCACGTAACAACACAACAACAACAAACTTTAAAATAGTCTGGGATTAAAACTACAAATAAAGAAAAAAATGGTCTCTTTTATCCTCTTGTTGATATCCTTTCCTCTCTTGGGCTATGTACCCTCTTCAGCACCCTGCATTGCCCACCTCTACCTGTACTACCACATCCCCTCTGCTCAGCACAGGTTGGCTTCTGCTGCTGAGAACTACATAAATGAATGCAACCTTAGGTTTGCCACTTTTTCTCTTTAAGATTTCTCATATGAAAAATGCCTTTGTCTTGGAATTACTATAAAGATTAAAAAGATAATATATAGAATATTTTGGAAATATAAAGTACTGTACAAATGTTATTTTTATTATAGTGTTCCTCAGATTGAGC
>NW_006921871.1:4625529-4645351 GCF_000298275.1 Orycteropus afer afer | reverse complement strand
GTGAGCAGGCAAGTGTCTTAGCCACTATGCTACCAGAGCTCCTTTAGCACTTACTAGGTAACAAAAAAAAAAAAAAAAAGGAGGAAGAAGAGGGCATTAATGTACAATGAACCCTGAGTTAAATGATACAGATGGGTCAATCTTGATGGGGAGTGAAAACTAATCATTAGCAAATTTAGCAAAGTAGAGGTTATCAGTGATCTTGAGAAAGTAGTTTTAGGTGACTGGAGAGAGAAAAAGGTGAATTGGAGTTGTTTCAAGAAAGAATGGAAAAGGAATCACACATAATAAATATAGGCAACTCTTGAGAACTTTTTGTTGCAAAGAGGAAAAATATATGTGAGTTGGTAGCTGAAAAGAGGCCTGGACTGAAGAGCAGCTTTGTTTGTTAGCAGAGAAGGATTCAGTAGACAGGACAAAAATTGACAATGCAAGCAAAACATTCCTGAGGTGTCTTTGAAGAGACAAGATGTGGTGTTCTAAGATGTTGGCCATAGGTAACAGTACAGATCTACCATAGTAATAGGATGGAAGGCATCACTGAGACTAGCAGTTGGGTGGGTATGGTGGTACAGGCTTGTGGAAGTGTTCTTCTAATTGACTATTTTCTTAGTGAAATAGAAAACAAGTTCATAGAACTGAGAGTGAGTTGGAATTTTAATGAGACAGGAAAAGGTGTGGAACATTCACCTAGGAATGTGAAGGAAGAGGGACTAGAATGCTGTGCTCTGATTTCTGGGCAACATTCAGATTCTAGTCAGGGCTGTTGTTGTTATGTGCTGTTGAGTCCATTGTGACTCACAGTGACACTATTTGACAGAGCAGAACTGCCCCATAGGGTTTCCAAGGCTGTAATCTTTACCACAGCTGATCTCCAGGTTCTTTTCCCTGTAGAGTGGCTGGTGGTTCAAACTACCAACCTTTCTGTTAGCCTCTGAGCTCTTAACCATTATGCCACCAGAGGTCCTTCTAGTCATGGCTATCAGTCTTTAAAATGACTGGCTGTAGGCACAGAGTAGGAGATGATTTGGATTTTACCAGGGCTGAGGTTTTAAGAAGATAAACACAAAGAAGCATGGAAGGGACAAAGAAATTTAGAGTGAATATTAGGGAGGGTAAGTGAGGACATGAGGATGCTGAGAGATAGGGGAAAAGAGATAGGATCAAGGTAAGGTTCAGGGACTGTTGGAGTCAGAGAGTGTAAGCAAAGAACTGAAAATAAAAAAGATAGTGCTTAAAACTTGGAGTAACAGAAACTGAGAGTACTGAGGGGTTGTACTTAATGGCAATATGTGACCTGTGTGTGTCTAAAGTATGAGCAGAGTTTTCCTCCAGATATGCAAGTGGCTTGCTACCTCATTCCCTTTATGTTTTGGATCCCTAAACCACTTACAGTGACACTGTTTTTCACAAGCTTTTTTTTTTCTTTTTCACATGTTCATTGAAATTAATTCACATACCATTGGATTCACCCATTTAAGTGTGTGATTCAAATGTTGTAGTATATTCCCAAATTTGTGCCATTGTCAATACAAATTCTGTTTAAAATAGTTTCTTACTCCCAAAAGAAATCTTATCCTTCCTAGAAGTTTTTCCTGATCCTCCCTAGCCCCTGGCAATCACACACCCTCAGTGGTACTTGACATCCCATTTCCTGTATCAAACACTCTGTTGTTGTTGTTGTTGTTGTTGTTGTTATGTGCCGTCAAGTCAGCCCGACTCATAGCGACCCCTCCTTGGGTTTCCGGCAGTATCACTACGGAAGTAGGATTGCCCAACATTCCTTCCGAAAACACTCTGGATAGACTTATTTCCTGATTTTGTTTATTGTTTGCCTTCATCTGTTGGAATTAGAGTTCAAGAGCACCAGGATTTGGGTTTGTTTTGATGCCTACAACATCTCTAGTACCTAGAAGAGTACACTGCAGACTAGCATTCAATATATTTTTGTTGAATGACTTAAAAAAAATAAACTAAATTTTACATTTTAACATGGGAATCCCAAAGAGTCAGTAAGGAAGAATTCACAAAATCCTTTTAATTTTATTCTTATATTGGATTATGACTTCTTCTGGATAGTTGAATTTTTTGAATAGTCAAGAATAAGTTCATGAAATTAAGTTCCTATTAATTTTAACAACTTTTGAATAGAGATACAAATAAATGGAGAATATGGGACTGTTTTTCACTTTAAATTATATTAAATAGTACACAATCAATATTGTGATGATTCTAGGACATTATCGTAAAAATTGACTCTGCTGAGTCCTTTTGCAGAGGCCCAGGTTGCAATATTTTTGGTTGTAATCTATTGTTCTCTCTTCCCTTTTAATGTTATAGAATCCCTGGTGATGCAGTAGTTAAAGCACTAACTGCTAATCAAAAAAAAAAAAAAGATCTGTAACTTGTATCCACCAGCGGCTTATTGGGAGAAAGATGTGGTAGTCTGCTGTGTAAAGACATATAGCCTGTGCTGTAGAATCACTAAAGGAACTCTAGTGGCATAGTGCCTAAGGCATATGACTACTAACCAGAAGGTTGATGGTTCAAACCCACCAGCTGCTCCATGGAAGGAAGATGGGGCAATCTACTTCCTTAAAGATTTACCATGTTGGAAACCCAATGAGGGTAGCTAGGAGTCAGAACAGACTTGATGGCAGTGAGTTTGGGTTTGTGGGTATAGGATAACTATGAATTGGAATTAACTTGAGGGCAGTGGTTTAATGTTATACCATCAGGTATACTTTGTTCTACTTTGTGTGCATATGCTTGCAACAGTTGATTCCACCACCAATGAGTACCCACCTCATATTTACTATTTAATATATTATGGATCAATTTTATAGAATTTCTATGAAATAAGAATATGTAGACATTTAATAAGGACACCAGTGATCCTCTTTAAAGATCAAGAATGGGCACCACTGACATTTGCTGTCTATATTATCTATTTCTAGGTTCCTTACTGTGTGGTGGAGATGTGATATTGGAAGATACTTGAATTATGAAGTTACAGTAACTTGGGTCATGTGGTACTTGGAGCCCTCAAATATCCCCATCTCCACCATGTAGGTGGCTCTCTCTTCCATCTATTCATGTGAAAATGTGCACGATGGAGAAATGATGGCAGTTAAGGTCTTCTGATCTTAAAAGGTGCCCATCAATGAATGCTTCATAGGTCCCTAGCCCAAAATTCCACCTGAAAAAATATTTTTATTGATGCAGAAAATGATGAAGTATTTTTTTTAAAAAAAGAGAAAGCAGTACATTTTAAGAATAATGAAAGGATCTATGACAAATGTTGAATAATTCACCTGCCCTAGATTTAAATAGCATATGTAATTCATGCAGATATAGACATTTGATTACTTAACAAATGTTCCTGTAGCTGCAAGCACTATATTTATAATTTTTTGTTGTTGTTGCTAAGTCATGTTCAAGGAGTTCTGGTGTCCCAATGACTAAGGAATTGACTGCTAACCAGAATGTTGATGGTTCAAACCTACCAGCCACTCTGGGAAACGAAGATGAGGCAATCTATTTCTGTAAAGATTTACCGTCTCAGAAACTCCATGGGAGTTACTATGAGCCAGAATCGATTTGATGGCAGTGATTTGGATTTTTTGGTTTGGTGTCATATTCAGAAACTCAGTACCACTCTGTACTTTTGGAAAAGTTAGCCACTTAAAAGTGAGGAAAGCACACTTCCTTCACTGGTCTCTGATATAAACCCTCAAAAGTAACAGCCTCGGTTGTTGTGATTTCTGGGTCTGTTTCCTTATCTGTAAAATAATTCCTAAAGTCTCTTTTACTGCATATATTCCACAACATATTGCTACTGGATTAGGACTGATGTGTTATGGTTCCACCCAGTAGAGGGCAATGTTACCTTCCAAGCTCTCAGAATGAGTTTAGCACAGATGGAACAATGGGAGCAGATTTTAGAATATAGAATTGGTAGCTACCCTACCTCTCCCCGGCTTGAGTCACCAGACCACAAATGCTTCTCCACAAAATAGCAATCCAAAGCCAAGTGTAGAAAAGCACTCCTCCTCAATCATTTGTCACTATTCCCAAAATGGTCGCATTACTCATTTCTACTGGAATATGAACAGGAATTTAAACTCCTGCAATCTGTGTTGTGTTCTGAAATTTAAAGTTTGTTCTATGAATACATTCATTTATATAAAATACAGCAGCTTGTCTATACATATTTGAACATTTCAAAATTACAGTTGAAAGTAGCAGATTTTTCCTCCTGCAAAAATATTTAAGACATAATTATAAAGTTTGATGATGTTTAATATCATGTTGAGAGAGGAGAACTTGATTGTATTTTTTAATATCCAAATAAGCAAAGTCATTGACTTTTCGTGAACATATCATTTTCAAGTTGTGAGGGTGTAATCCATAGTAAAGTACAGGATGGAAATCTGAATTGCAGTCAGCCAGCAATGTGTGGAGACTGCCTGTCATTAAGGTAGCTCTGATGGCACAATGGATAAAGCATTGGGCTGTTAAGCAAAATGTTGGCAGTTTGAATCCACCGCCAGTTCCGTGGGAGAAAGATGAGGCAGTCTAGTTTCATAAGGATTTACAGCCTTGGAAACACTGTATGGCAGTTCTACTCTGTCCTATAAGGTCACTGAGAGTAGGAATCAGTTTATGGCAGTAGGTTTTGTTTGGTTTCATCATCAGGGTGGTTCCACGTGGGCCACAAAAATGCCCAAATTGCAAAACCTCCCTAGTAGGATAATATGGATGCACATAAAATAATAAAATTAACTATTTCAATAAAATTAATGACTGAATAGAAAGTATGAAATACTTGTTGAAAAACTGAGAAAATGAGTGAATAAAGAGACATTATAAACTCTCATTAATGGGAAAGTCTTCACCAAGTGAGTAACATTTACCAAAAACATGAAAAATCAAGATTAGATATAAAAAGGCATTACAAGACAGAAATACTAGGCACATGTTAAAGTGTAATCCTATTATTTTTACAAGCTAGGGGTTCATGTTCACCTTGAAGAACTGTCCTTATTTCCCTTGGAAAGGCATTTTGGTGGAACCTTCAAACTTCTGCTATTTCTTTCATTTTAACATTGAAAGAGGGACTGCATGTTTTTGTTAGTTTGCTGGTTTGTTTCCTATTACTATGAAGGCTGAAGCCTAAAAGGAAGGAGTTAATCCAAGAATGATGTAATGGCACCTGGTCCAGGAAAATATGGTGCACTATGCGAGTCACAGCCTAGACAGCAGCAATCTGTCTTTCCTTGCAGTGCACCACATATGCTATTCCTGGCGATGAGTCTGCTACCTTTTGGGAGGAGTTAAAAGTTTCTCGGATCATAGAAAGCCTAGCTACTGGAGAGAAAAAAAAATCCATCACCCTTCTCCTCTTTTGCCTACAGCAACTGTAAATGCAATAAAATATGAGAGTGGCAGTGAATTGCTATGGCAACAAAGTGTACTCTAATAATGAAGATGGTATCTAATAAGCAGGAGTAGCTAGAACTTTAAGGGAGAGGGGAAAGAAGTGCACCTTGAAGAAGAAGAAAGAAAAAAAAAACATAAGAAGTGTAAAGTTTCCTGTTTTACAGGCTATATCTATTGCCCCATGTAGAAAAGTTGGATTTGTGTCTTGGGTAACTTTGTCCTGGGGATATTCCAACAAGCCAACTTTTTATTGTTGTTGTTTGTGAGTTTGGTGGTTTTTTGTTTTGTTTTGTTTTTGGTACCTAGTATTTCCAAACAGAACAAAGGGGTTTAAAATTAGGAAGGGTGTGCAACAAGGTTTTATCCTTTCACCATACTTATGCAATCTCTATACTGAGCAAATAATCTGAGAAACTAGACTATATGAGAAAAGAACATGGCACCGAGATTGAAGGATAACTCTTTAACAACTTGAGATATGCAGATGACATAACCTTGCTTGCTGAAAGTGTAGATGACTTGAAGTACTTATTGATGAAGATCAGAGACTGTTGTCTTCAGTATGGATGGCACCTCAATATAAAGAAAACAAAAATCCTCACAACTGGACCAGTAAATAACATCATGATAAATGGAGAAAAGATTGAAGTTGTCAGGGATTTCATTTTAATTGGATTCACAAACAAGACCCATGGAAGCAGCACTTAACAAATTAGGTGATGTATTGCACTGGGCAAATCAGCTACAAAAGACCTCTTTAATGTGTTAAACAGCAAAGATATCACTTGGAAACTAAGGTGCACCAGACGCAAGCCATGGTATTTTCAACCATCTCATGTGCTCTGGTGGCATAGTGCCTAAGGCATTTGACTGCTAACCAGCCAAATGGTGGTTCAAACCCATCAGCGACTCCTCGAAAAGAAGGTTGGGCAATCTATTTCTGTAGTGATACCTCCTCGGAAACCCAAGGAGGTGTCACTATGAGTCGGATCCAACTCGACGGCAGTGAGTTTGGTTTGGTTTGGCATGTACATTTGAAAGACTGGAGAAGAATTGGAAGAAAAAGTGATGCCTTTGAATTTTGGTATTGGCAAAGAATACTGAAAAGAGCATGGACTGCCCAAAGAATGAAGAAATCTGTCTTAGAAGAAGTATAGCTGTAATGCTATTTAGAAATGAGACTGGCCAGACTATATATCTTATGTATTTTGGTCAGGTTGTCAGAGGGACCAGTCACTGGAGAAGGATATCATGTTTGGTGAAGTAGAAGGTAAGCAGAAAATTAGATGGATTGGCACAGTGTCTGCAATGTTGAGCTCAAGCATAACAAACATTATGAGGATGGTGCAGGACTGGGCATTGTTTTGTTCTGTTGCAGGTCGAGTTGCCATGAGTTGCAGCCTAACAGCAATGACACCTAACAAGAACCAGCCAAACCAAACTCACCACCGTAGAGTAGGTCCTGGCTCACAGTGACCCTTCCTTGGGTTTCTGAGGCAGTATCTCTATGGAAGTAGATCACCTAGTCTTTCTTCCAAGAGTGGCTGGTGGGTTTGAACTGCCAGTCTTCTGGTTTAGCAGTCAGGTGTCCTAGGCACTACGCCACCAGACTTAACAACAACAGTACTTCTGAAAAGCAGACAGAGGGAGAAAGCTGCCTCTTTGATCTAGAAACATGGCACAATGAGTTCACGAGACTGACAAATGCCTGCTTATCTCAACCCTGCCTCGTAGCCTGGCTTCCTGGCCTTGGTCCAACTTCATTGAAAAGATAATTTTTTTCTCCACAAGACATCTTTCAGAAAAATGTCTTCCAATTTCTGGAAACAACACATACTTGCCATGAGTAGAGTGAATATATGAGTCAAAGACCTTAAAGAAAATAAAGATGAACAGGTGAGAGTCAGATACTGAGTGAAGTGACTGCTTCTCCTATTCTTTTTTTCCTTTTTGTAAGTATTATTAATTAGGCTAGGTTATGCAGTAAAATAATACTTGTGATCTTTTAATCATTTAAGCAACAAAGGTTAATTTCTCATCCATGTTCTCTGTCCATTGCACCTAGGAAGGAGTTCAGCTCCATTGCATCCTCATTCTGGGAGTTAAACTGAATTTTGTCACTTGTGGGGCCAAGGAAAAGAAAAATATTTGAGAAGTTCCTATCAGTAATTAAATTTTTTGCCCTAGAAAAGGTACTTGTCACTTCTACCCATAACCGCTTGGGCAGAGGGATCATTTCCAGTTTCATTAGGGAGAAATGAACAATCATCTTGCTATGTGTCTGGAAGGAGAAAAGTGGAGACAGGTGAACATTACAAGTCTCTGCAGTCACGTGAATGCCCAAGAATTTTTATGAGCTGAGTATAATAAAATTTTTACTTAAGATACATGTTTATATTCTCTGGGAAAAGGGAAGGAAGCTGTGTTTTGTAGAATATAGTCTTACTCTCTCAAGAATGTGTATGTATGGTGACAGGGAGATGGTGACATTCTGGGACCCATAGCTAGTGAGGATTCAGACTTTGACCCTTGCCAAGGGTTCAGTGGTAAAGTTTTGCAGAGGTGTGGGTTGAAGCCTTGCCACCAATCTAAAGGTGGAAAGATGGATTCAAGGGTAAGGTCTCTCAAGATCTGAAAGCTTGCATAGTCTCATCAGGGCTCTTAGTGGACACCCTCCCTCTTTTGAAAGATGTTTCTCAACCTAAAATGAAAACAAAAAAATACGCTTTTTTCTTTTTTTCTCTTACCAAAATTTTTTACCCCATTTTTGTTTATCCCATTATTATTGAACTCCCGCTGTATTTATAATCAGCATGCAGTTCTTAAAGAAAATTAATTATTCTCTAAAACTCCATAGATCCCACTTTTTCTCACATCTCAATATGACAATAGTAAGCTTGTGTTTTTCTTTTGCAATTTCTTCTAGTATTTAACACAGGGCTGTTAACAAAGTTGACAGACAATACATATTTACTGATTATGTCACTAATTGGAAAAGGAAGAAGAATTTTTTATGGAGAACATGGAAATATATATATATATATTCTACACTTTGTATCTTATATATTTTGGGTAACTATGTGCCACTGGAAGTTTTATTTTAAAAGATACTCTCTGATGGGGAGTCTATTACCACTTCAGTTCCTTAAGCCCCTTCCAGTGAAGTGGGGAAGGCAGTAAAAGAGAGAAAGTAAGTAGCCAGTGATGAGAACAATATGGCATAAGGGAATAAGAATTGAACTGAGAACGGATCTTAGAGTCTCTTCCAGGCTCTGCTATTCACCAAACATGCAAAGGCAGGCCTTAACATCTCCATCTATGAACAGAAAATGATTGCAATTGCTTTTTGTCTGTTTCAAAGAATGTTGTGAGAATTGAATAAAACTATGTTAGTGAACGAAATTTGAAAATACTTTACAAATGTAATTTTACAGTTGTCATTAAGAAGGCCCTAACTTGTATCTAATGCCTTTTGTGCTACCAGAGCAATTTCAGGCAGGGTAGGAGATATGTGATAAACCCCTGGCAACACATGTTCTGAATCCTTTGAAAACCTTTTATCTAATCAGCACAAGGTCCTGTTGTTAATTGCAGGGGGTTTCTCCCTGGGCATCCAGTTCAGTTTGTAAAGTGTTATATTTATAACTTTCTGAAGCCTCAGTCGCTGGGAAGCCCAGGAAATAAGAGTGTGATCTAATTGTGACTGTAGATTGCAGGTTGATATTGCCAGGCTAGTGGTGATTTCTAACAAAAGCAAAACAGCAGGGATTGCTGAGAGAAGGGCACTAAAGCTTTCCACAGCTCTAAGAGGGTTTGTCTCCCCCCCCCCACTCCTGCTTTCTATCCTTTCTTCTCTTTCCTTCCCTCTCTCTCCCCCTTCCAAAGAAGAAAGTGCAATGTTGAAGTCAGAATAAGACTGCTCACCTGCAAAAGTGAGCATTGACATGGGTGAAGAGACAGGCCGGGACAGGCTTTGGCAGTGCTGAGAGAAACAGCAATGGCAGGAGAAGCTCCTTGGGGGGTCTGGAGCATGTGGATGGTAAACAATGAGAATTCTTATGTTTCTGTGCTGAAAAGACACTGGTATTTGAGTCCCACAGCACACCTCACAGCAGACCTGTTTGGGTGGAGAACATGGCACGTAACAGTACTATGAAGGCAGAACACCTGGATTTGAGTACTGATGCCAAAATTATAAGCTCTATCCTTAGCTTCTCTAAGTATTAATTTTCTTACCAGAAAAGAATGGCAAAATAAAGGGCAAAAACAAAAGCTATTTTTAAATTCTAGTGCAAGAATTAACTCAAAATGTTTAAGAAAGGGACTTTCTTTTAGAAAGTGTAAACAGAAATCATTTGTAATTGTGAAAAGCTTTATGTCAACATTCTGCATCTCCTCAAGAGAGTCAGGCAATTATAATTGTGAGTGATTGTGATATAGTCGTAAAGAAACAAACTGGGGAGCAAAAGAACTTACCTCCAGCATCATTGGCAAAATACAGCTGAGAGTTAAACAATAACAAAGGCATGTTTAGGGTCTTTACAATCATGGGAGTTCTGAGATTAGAAAACCAAACGGAACCCACTGTCATGACTCGATTCTGACTCATAGCAACCCTTTAACACAGAGAAGAACTTCGCTATAGAGTTTCCAAGGTTGTAACTTTTTACCGGAGCAGACTGCAACATCCTTTTCCCAAGGGGCAGCTGGTGAGTTTGAATTGCTACATTTTGGTTAGGAGCTGAATGCTTTAACCACTATACCACCTGAACTCCTTCTAAGATTAGAGCTGCAAAGATGTTGAGCAAATGGTCATTGTGACCAACCGCCACCTCCAAAAAATTATCTTTTCCTAATCCCCAGAACCTGTAAATATGATACATTACCTGACAAGTAGAATTAAGGTGGCTGATGAAATTTAGTTTGTTAATCAGCTGACTTTAAAATAAAGATTTTGTCCTGGATTATCTGGGTGGACCCCATGTAATCATTACCATCAATACCAGTTGACTTCAAGTTGATTCTGATTTATGGCAACCCCATTTATGTCAGACTGGAAGCGTGCTTCAAAGGGATTTCAATGGTGGATTTTTTGGAGGTAAAGTGCCAGTCCTTTCTCCCAAGGTACATCCAACCTTTCAGTTTGCAAATGAGCATGCTAACCATTTATACCAACCAGGGACTCCAAAGTTTCTTAAAAATGAATGTAAGAGATTGAGAATCAGAGACTCAGAGAAAGTAATTTGATAACAGAAGCAGGTCAGAGTGATGCAGTGTGAGAAGGACTTGGCTGGACATTGCTACCTTTGAAGATGGGACAACCCAAGGAACACAACAGCTTCTGGAAGCTGGGGAAGGCCAGTAGATTCTCCCCTAGAGTCTCCAGAGGGAACACAGCTCAGTCAAGCTCTTGACTTGTGCATAATGATACCATGTCAGATTTTGAATGTACAGAACTGTAAGGTGATATAATTTCTGTTGTTTTAATCTTAAATTTGTGGTAATTTATACAGAGTACTTGAAAACTAATACAATATTCAGATAAGATATTTAATGTAAGTAGGATCTCTTGAATGTTAATGTTAAAATATTCACTGGTCAGAAAGATAAATTTATAAGTAAAATAAAAAAAAAATACAGAGAATTAATATAAACTATAAAGTGTATATGAAGGTATCATTTTAAATCATTTTAATGTCTGCTCCACTGTCTAAAGAAATAAGCTAAAATTTGAGAGAACCACCAAATTGTGCCCTTTTCTTTGAGGCCCAGGTAGTCTTTCTAGAACATAAACCTGATCCTGATCAGCCCCTGCTTAAAATTCTTTGTTGACTTCACATCATCAAAATGATATATTTTAAATTCCACATTTGTGATTTAATTTCTTCTTATTTTTCCAGCTTTTTGTCATTTTACTGTTTCACATGCAGACTATAATCTAGCCATTGAAAATATATTCTTATTGGAAGTGCTGGGCTTTCAAAATATTCTATTCCACTGTCATTAAGCCCCTATATCTCCCAATGCTAACCTGCAGGTGCTGTCAAGAAAAGAAGATATGGATAAAAAGAAAAACACCTTTAGTAATATGTGGTGCAGTGGTTAAGCGCTCAGCTGCTAACCAAAAGGTAGGTGATTCTAACCCCCTAGCTGCTCTACAGGAGAAAGATGTGCTTCAGTAAAGATTTGCAGACTTGGAAACTATATGGGGAAGTTCTAACCTGTCTTATTGGGTCACTGCCAAAAGGGCAGGGAGGCTGCATCTTCTGACCTTCTCGAACCCCACAAGAAGAAGACAAAATCACCATCAGCAGCCCAAGGTCTATTCCTGCGAGGCCAGACATGCTGCCTCTCTCCAGCCCTTTCATCAGCCCTGACACCAACCTTTCCTCCCGCAGCACCCACCACCTCTCTGCTGCGTTTGGTAATTCACTGCAGTGGCCACACAGAACTCACAGATTATGGGATTTATTAGGGAAGCAACAGGGTACAACTGAAGTTCAGGAACATGGTCAGTCTCTCTCAGCCCACTGTCTCTCAGCCAATGATCTTTCTCAGCCTCTCTCTCTCAGCAGTGCATGTCTCTTGATGTCTCTTTTTCAGCAGCTCGTGTCTCTCAGGAGCGCATTTCTCTCAGCAGCACATTTTTCTCAGCCAGCAGTCAGAGAGACTCCTACTGCCTCTAAGAGGGCTCCTTTTGAGCCTGGCAGAGTGGCCACACTAACCAATCATAACATCAGAATTCTAAGCACCTGAGAGAGAGCAAACTTCCCAGAACATTGTTTGGTGCTACACGCAACAGAAATACCCCAGGCGGATAAATTTTAACAATCAGGAGCTACTCAGTTGCTCATGGCAAATTCCACCACGGAGTTTACAAAGACTTATGGCTAGAAAACCCATACCAGGTGATTTACTATCCCACAGTCACTCTGTTGGAATTGACTCAATGACAGCTGGTTTGGTTTGAGTATGTATAGCGTTTTTTTTTGCTACTTAAAAAAAATTTCTGCTTCAATTTGCAAACTCATTCTACTCATATAATGGCTGTTCTGGAACACCTCTCTAACCAAGAAATTTTCCATAGATTTTGTAAGCATACATTTGTCTTTTTGGGCAACTTGTCAGTGGCCTTGTGCCTAAGGCATTTGACTGCTAACCAGAAGGCTGGTGGTTCAAACCTACCAGCTACTCCTCAGAAGGAAGATCAGGCAATCTGCTTCTGTTGTTATACCAACTTGGAAACCCAAGGAGGAATTTCTATGAGTGAGGATCGACTCAACAGCAGTGAGGTTTGTTTTGTTTTGTTTTGTTTTTTTGTATGTTCTTGTCATCATCCAATCCACCGCCCTATTAGTACTTTGATCTCCCTTTGAGGTATTCATCATTGTGCACAGCCTTGGTGGAAAAGGATTTCTCAATGTCTACTTCCCACTTTTAAATGAGCTCTGGTGGCAAAATGGGTAAGGCATTTAGGTGCTAACCAGAAGGTCAGTGGTTCAAAGCCTCCAGCAGCTCCATGGGAGGATGATGAGGCAATCTACTTTGGGAAAGATTTACAGCCTTGGAAAATCCAATAGGGGTTGCCAAGAGTCAGAATAGACTCAAACCAGTAGGTGGGTTACTTCTCACTTTTGGCTTCTATTCTCAAAGCAGAAAGTCCACAGATCAAATTATCCTTGCTCTCACCTCCTACAGCCCAGAGTTGTCTTTAGGTGCTTTCTTTTGACCCTATGTGCAACAGAACCAAACACTGCCCACTCCCGCACCATCCTCACAATCCCTGCTATGCCTTGATCTCATTGTTGCAGCAACTCTCATTGAGGGTCTTCCTCTTTTTCATTGATCCTTTACCAAACACGATATCCTTCTCCAGGGACTGATCCTCCTGCTAACATGGCCAAAATAGGTGAAATGAAGTCTGGACATTCTCACTGGTAAGGAGCATTTGGGGTGTACTTCTTCCAGGACAGATTTGTTCATTCTTCTGGCAGTCCATGGTATTTTCAGTATTCTTTGTCAACACCAAATTTCAAAAGCATCAACTGTCCTTTGCTCTTCCTTTTTAATTGTCCAGCTTTCACATGCATATGTGAAATACCATGTCTTTGGCTAGGTAAACCTTAGTCTTCAGAGTGATATATTTGTTCCTTAACACTTTAAAGAGGTCTTTTGCAGCAAATTTGCCCAGGGTAATACGAGCTCTGATTTCTTGACTTCTGCTTCCATGGGTGTTGATTGTGGATCCAAGTAAAATGAAATCCCTGACAACTTCAATCTCTTCTCCATTTATTGTGATGTCCAGTTGTGAGAATTTTCATTTTCTTTTTATTGAGGTGTAACCAAAGTGAAGACTAGTCATTGATGGTGTAAAATTGATCAATCTCCCAGCATTGTAGCTCCTAGCTGTTTGAATTTTGAATCAATGGATGTAAAAATGTATATTCCCAGATCAGATTGTGAAGGGTACTATGGCTAGCAATCTAGATTGTGTTCTACAATGTGGCTTTTGCTTTCTTGATTGCTACCCAATTTTCAACCTAGTTCTCCAGCTCTCCATCTTCTATTATTATCTCTCTAAGTTTTCTCCCAACAAAAGCTAGAGTCAATTTCAGTTCTTACAATCAGGAGTTCTTCCTCATGAATGAATTTCCACTGGGGCCTCAAAATACACTGTCAATGACCTTATCCAATTGCTGGACAATGGACAAGGAAGAAATAAGTGATGCATTCTAATTGTGGTACTGGGGAAAAACATTGAATATACTATGGCTTCCAAAGAACAGACAAATCAGTCTTAACAAATTCAACCAGAATACTTCTTAGAAGTTCAGATGGTAAGAATTCAGCTTGCTAACTATGGGCACATCATCAGGCAAGAGCAATCCCCGGAAAGACATCATGTTTAGTAAAATGTTTAGTTTAGGTTAGCAACAATGAAGAAAATCCTCAATGAGGTTGACTGACACAAAATTCACAATGAATTCAGACATACCAAAGATCATGAAGATGACATAGGACCAGATAATGTTATGCATAAGATTACTGTGAGTTGGAGCTGACACAACAGCAACTAACAACAGCAAACTCTGAAAATATTTTGTGACAAAATCTATGATGTTTAAAAATAAAGAATACTAAGGTATAAAATTGGAAGGAAGGTTGGGCAATCTACTTCCATAGTGATACTGCCTAGGCGACCCAAGGAGGGGTCGCTATGAGTCGAGTCTGACTCCACGGCATGTAACAACAACAACAACAAGGTATAAAATAAATATAAGATTTTTTAAAAATGTAGTTTTCTGCAAGGATTATACATGTATTTCTTTTAAAATTTAACATACCAGTTTTTGAAAAATTACTTTTGTTATTATATATATATATTTGGTTCCTCTGAATTGCTGATTGTTGATCCAGTATTCTACACACTGGACACTCAATAAATAATAAAATTCATGCTTTTGTCTATCTTATGAAACATCCAGACCCACTGACATCGAGTTTAATTGCAAAACATATCAACCCCTATTGGGTTTCCAAGGAAGTAAGTCTTTTTGGAAGTAGATTGCCCTGTCTTCCTTCCATGGAGCAGCTGGTGAGTTTGAACTGTCAACCTTCTGGTTAGTAGCCAAATGTCTTTGGTACTGTACCACCATAATAAGTTTTGTTGTTGTTGTTGTTTGTTTTTTATGCAACATGTAGAGATGTTTGGGGGGTAAAAGAGAGCTAGTTTTGGATTAAGAATTGAAAGATGGAGCTTTTCAAAACTAGCCATGAATCACCTAACGTAATTTTCTTATCCTTGAAACTACAGTCTCATGGGGTATGTCTAATGAAATCTGAACTACTGGGAAAAGATCATGGTAAGGCTCCCATGCTTCTGCCTTTATGGTGTAGGTAGCAATATTCTTTTCTAATGAGATTTCTGGAAAGAATTTCTCTGAAAATTTGGTTTGACAGCAACCTGGACCAGATTTGAATGTAAAAGACACATTTTTACCTTGGGTGTGAAACATTTGAATCAGGACACGTCCTGTGCAATATCAAATGCTTTTGGAGAACTCTCTTGAAGATTCATATTCACTGGCCAGTTTTCTAAAAGGGGATTTTTATTTTTAGTTCATTTTATTTTTCAACTCTTCATGAGGAAATTGCCACTATTTTGTAGGAGCAGAATTTAAAGGGCTCAAAATTTTTCATCTATTACATTGGCTTGATGCTAATGTGTGCTATTAAGACAATGAGACATAAATAAAACTGAAAGTGACCATAAACAAAGTATCTATTTTAAGATGCTTTCCTTTCTACTTCTGAAATTATTGCTATGCTATATTATTAATGGAGAAACATCAGGCACACAAGATGTATGTGTGTATGTGTACCCACGTTTGTGTTTATAGGGTCAGAGGTAAAATGCCTATAAGAGGCATTCTGTGAACTTCTAATTAAGTAATCATAGAAAGACTTTACAAATCCTTCCCTAAATGTAACTCAGCTTTCACACATAAAATAAAAATGGTGTATTCCTTTTGCTCATGCCAGCTGTATCCATAGTTCTGAGTTTTTCAGTCTTTTTGGGTTCCCAATGGACATCACTCATCTCAAATTATGTAGCCTAAGTATATTAGATGTTCAGTTTGCCTGCCTCCAGATATTGTCTCCTAGATTTTTTAGACTTACTGAGTTCTCCTACAGCTATATGAAAATAACTACTTCACTGTGCAATTATTGAGCTTTTAGTGCTTCTTAGTCAGAGACTAACTCTCTTTTAAGATATGCCTGCATTAGTTTTTAAAGTAAGAGCACCAAGAACATTTCTTATCTCATGGAGCCCTTGCCAGTCATTACTTGCTGTTAAGTCACACTTAGAACAGTTTTCTACATGCTATAATATCATTTGGGCATAAAGGATGCTAAGGGGGATTTTGTATACTCACTCACTTTTTTATTTTTTTCAAAATTAAAGCTAATCCTGTGTGTGTTATGTGACCTATGTTTTGCCCCATATATATAAAGAGAGAGGGTTCCAATGACATAGTGGTTAAAGCATTTGACTGCTAACCAAAAGGTTGGCAGTTCAAACCCAGCAGATATTCTTTGGGGTAAAGATGAAGCACTCTGCTTCCATAAAGATTTACAGCCTTGGATCCCCTATGGGGACAGTTCTACTAAGTCCTAAATGGGGATATTATGATTCAGAATTGATTCAATGACATATACATGATGATCTGAGTATTGAGGTTCACAAATGATTATGTTGTTTTTGTTAGCTTGTTAGGTGCCACTGAGTCATTTCTCACTCATAGTGATCCTATATAAAAAAGAATGAAACACTGTGCCATCCTCAGGCATCTGAGGTCCTGTGCCATCCTCACAATGACTGCAATGCTTGAGCCCATCATTGTAGCCACTATGTCAATACATCTCTTTGAGGGTTTCCCATTTTCTGCTGACCCTCTAACAAGTATGATATCCTTCTGATAACCTGACCAAAGTGCAAGAGACAAACCCTGGGCACTCTCATGTCTAAGGAGAGTTAGGCTGCATTTCTTCCAAGACAGATCTGTTTGTTCTTATGGCAGTCTATGGTATATTCCATATTCTTTGCCAACCAAACCAAAAACCAAGCTCAGACCATCAAGTGAATTTTGACTCATAGCAACACTACAGGACAGAGTAGAACTGACACATAGGGTTTCCAAGTTGTAAATCTTTATGGACGCAGATGCCCTCATCTTTCTCCCATGGAATGGCTAGTGGGTTCACACCCCCTACCTTTTGGTTAGTGGCCAAATTCTTTTGCTTCTACACCACCAGAGCTCCTTTCTATGCCAACAGAACAACTCAAACACATCAATTCTTCCTCAGGCTTCCTTATTCATTGTTCAGCTTTCACATGCATGTGAGGCAGTTGAAAATACATGGCTGGGGTCAGGTGCACCTTAGTCTTCAAAGTGACATTTTTGCTATTTAACATTCTAAAGAGGTCTTTTGCAGCAGATTTGTGATTTTTTGACTATTATTTCCATGGACATTCATTGTGGATCCAAGTAAAATAATATCTTTGACAACGTCAGTCTTTTCTCCATTTATCATGATGTTTATCAGTTCAGTTGTGAGGATTTTTGTTTTCTTTACATTGATGTGTAATCCATACTGAAGGCTGTAGCCTTTGATCTTCATCACTAAATGTTTCAAGTCTTCTTCACTTTAAGCAAGCAATGATGTGTCATGTGCATATGGCAAGCTGTTAATGAGTTCTTCCAATCTTGATTCTGCATTCTTCTTCATGTTGTCCAGCTTCTCAGATTATTTTCTCAGATTTGGTAAGTATGGTGAAAGGACACAACTCTGACACACATATTTCTTGGATTTTAAGCCATACCTCATTCTGTTCAAATGAGTGTTTCTTGGTCTGTGTACAGGTTACTCATTAGCACAATTAAGTGTGCCAGAATTTCCATTCATCTCAATGTTATCCATAATTTGTAATGATCCACACAGTCAAAAGCCTTTGCATAGTCAATAAAACACAAGTAGTCTTTGCTCCCAGCCAGGACCCATCTGACATCAGCAATGATATCCTTCATTTAACATCCTCTTCTGAAACCAGCTTGAGTTTCCGGCAGTTCCCTGTTGATGTACTGCTACAACTTCTTTTGAATTATCTTGAGAACTAATTTTACTTGTGTGTGATATTAATGATATTTTTCAATAATTTCTGAATTCTGTTGGATCATCTTTCTTTGAAATTGGCACAAATATGGATATTTTCCATATTTCTAGAATACTGTATGGCTTAAAATCAGGAAGGGAGTGCATCAGGGTTGTATCCTTTCATCGTACTTATTCAACCTGTATGCTGAGTAAATAATCCAAGAAGCTGAAATATATGAAGTAGAATGTGGCATCAGGATTGGAGGAAGACTCTATAACAACCTGTGATATGCAGATGACACAACTTTGCTTGCTAAAAGTGAGGATGACTTGAGCCAGTTACTGATGAAGAGTGAATACTACAGTCTGCAGTATGGATTACATCTCAACATAAAGAAAATGAAAATTCTCACAACTGGGCCAATAAGCAATATCATGATAAATGGAGAAAAGATTGAAATTGTCAACGATTTCATATTACTTGTTTCCACAATCAACACCAATGGAAGCAGCAGTCAAGATGTCAGATGACATATTGCACTGAGCAAATCTGCCTAAAAGACCTCCTTAAAGTACTGAAGAGAAAAGATGTTTCCTTGAAGACTAAGGTGCACCTAACCCAAACCAAGGTATTTTCAATCACCTCGTATGCATGTGAAAGGTGGACAATGAGTAAGGAAGACAAAAGAAGAGTTGATTCTTTTGAGTTGTGGTCTTGGTGAAGAATACTGAAAGTACCATGGACTGCCAAAATAACTAACAAATCTGTCCTGGAAGAAGTGAAGCTGGAATGCACCTTGGAAGCAGGAATGGCCAGAATTCATCTCACCTACTTTGGTCATGCTGTCAGAAGGGACCATTACCTGGAGAAGGGTATCATGCTTGGAAAAGTGCAGGGTCAACGAAAAAGGAGAATGCCCTCAAGGAGATGGATTGACACAGTGGCTGCAGCAATGGGCTCGGGTTTAGCAAGGATTGTGAGGCTGGTGCAGGACTGGACAGTGTTCATTCTGTTGTACATAGGGTCAATATGAGTCAGAGCAGACTCAACAACACCTAACAACATAACAACATGGATATCTTCCAGTTGGTTAGCCAGGTGGATTTCTTCCAATTTTTTTTTTTTTTTTTGCTGTAGACAAGTGAGCACTTCCAGGGTCATATTCATTTGTTGAAACATCTCGGTGGATATTCCTTCAATTCCTAGATCCTTGCTCTTTGTCAATTCCTCCAGTGTAGCTTAGACTTTTTCTTTCAATACCATATGTTTTTGTTCATATGCTACCTATTGAAATGGTTGAGTGTTGATCTATTCTTTTTGATCTGTATATTTCTTCTGTCTTCTTTTGATGCTTCTTTCATTGTTCAATATTTTCCCCATGTAATCCTTCAGTATTTTCACTCAAGGATTTATTCAAGATTAATTAAATTTGCAATCATCTCATTTATACACCCAAATTTACCATTCCTTAATGAGCTATGAAGGAACCCTGGAGGCACAATGGTTAAGTGTTTGACTGCTACTCAAGTGGTCAGTAGTAAGAAGATGTGGAAGTCTGCTTCTGTAAGAGTATAGCCTTGGAGAACCTGTAGAGTTGTTCTATTCTGTCTTAAAGTGTCTCTGTGAGTCTGATTTGATTAAAAGACAATGAGTTTGGTTTGATTCAGAGGTAGCTATGAATATATATGGGCAATCTACTTCCATAGAGATACTGCTTCGGAA
>NW_006921871.1:4614794-4625309 GCF_000298275.1 Orycteropus afer afer | reverse complement strand
ACTTCTGTAAAGATTTACAGCCTTGGAAATCCAATGGGCATCACTATGAGTCAGAAATGACTCAATGGCAGTGAGTTTATATATATATATATATATATATATATAAGATTATTATATTGGTATAGAATATATGATGCTAATGTTTGTAGGGGGTGTTCATCTGTGTGTAATACAAAAATGAAGGCTAAAAATTGAAATGGTTTATATAAAGGTAGTAACCATTTATCAAATACTTGATATTTTAGAAACCTTGGGCAGGCTGAAGATTTTGTTCGCTCTTTCATTTAAGCTTATAGATATAATTTGGATGTTATGGCTTCTTCAGCTTTTAGCAAATGTTAAACTATACACTGGAGAAGTTTCTATGAACAGCTTAACACCTTGTATTCCTGCTTCTGGCAAGATAAAAAGTAAAAGGTTGTGTGCTATTGAAAAATGAATGGTAGAAGTGTTGAAATAACATACTTTAATTATTTCTAGAGGTGTGAAATTTTCAGACTCTGAAAATCCTTGTATCAGTTAGTGATGGGTGTCTACACATCTGGGTTAGCCCAAAACAGTTCCAGTTTAGGCCAATGTTCCCATGTGAATATAAATGGCATTCCCTTCCACTTTAAAAAGTATTATGGTTTGCATGTTAAATTATATTAACCCACTAGATGTTAAGGAAATAATAAAACTTTTTGTAAATAAGTTTTCTCAATTATACAATAAAAATATTACACTGTAAACTCAATCAGTAAATATTTACCATGTATTTGTCCTCTCCCAGGCACACACAGGGACCAGAGGAATACAGGGTATGATTCTATCTCTTGGAGTTAGCAACCTTTGCGTTTTCAGTCCAATATAATAAAAACTTTGAAAGTATTTTGGGAAAAGAAATAAAAAACATCAATTATATCAGCAAATCTAAAACAACAATGTGATGCCACACCTTTCTAGCTTTATGACCTTAAGCAATGTATTTAACATTCCAAAGCCTATTTATGAGCCATAAGTGGACACAGTAGTAAAGTGGTCCTTACAATATTGTGAAAATTAAATGAGATAAAGTTCACAAAGTACTTACCACAATTCCTACCATATGGTAAGACTCAGAAGACTTGTCCAAAACTAAATAGACAAATAAATGAGAGATGAACTAAACACCGAACTCACTGCTGTTGAGTTGGATCTGACTCAGATTGACCCCTCCATGGGTTTCCAAGGTGATATCACTACCAAAGTAGATTGTCTAACCTTCCTTCGGAGGAGCGGCTGGTGGGTTTGAACAGCCAGCCTTCGGGTTAGCAGTCAAATGCCTTAGGCACTATGCTACCTGAGCTTCTAAATTAAACACTAAGTAATATATATTAAATCAACATGTAAGTTGGAAAAATGGGAGTGATGGATGGGAAGGACAGGAAGGGACAACCATTTATTAAGCATCTTCCAGAAATGCAAGCTGGATTAGAAGAGGACATGGAACAAGGGATAACATTGCTGATGTCAAATGGATCTTGACTGAAAGCAATGAATATCAGAAAGATGTTAACTTTTGTTTTATTGACTATGCCAAAGCATTTGATCATGTGGATCATAAAAGAATTGTTGATAGCAGTGAGAAGAATGGGAATTCCAGAACACTTAATTGTACTCATGAGGAACCTGTACATAGACCAGGAGGCTGTTGTTTGAACAGAACAAGGGGATACTGCATGGTTTAAAATCAGGAACAGAGTATGTCAGGGTAGTATCATTTCACCATACTTATTCAATCTGTACATGGAACAAATAATCCAAGAAGTTGGATTATATGAAGAAGAACATGGCATCAGGTTTAGAGGAAGTCTCATTAATGACCTGCAACATGCTGACAACACAATTTGCTTGCTGAAAGTGAGGATGACTTGAAGCACTTACTGACGAAAATTGGTGAATACAGTCTGCAGTATGATTTATATCTCAATATAAAGAAAATAAAAATCTTCAGAACTGAACCTATAAGCAGAATCATGATAAATGGAGAAAAGATTGAAATTGTCAAAGACTTCACATTGCTTGGTTCTACAATCGACACCAATGGAAGCAGTAGTCAGGACATCAGACGATATATAGTGCCGGGCAAATCACCTCCGAAGGACCTCTTTCAAGTGCTGAAGAACAAAGATGTCTCTTTGAGGACTAAGGTGCATCTGACACAAGCTACGTTATTTTCAATTGCCTCATATGCATTGACTCCACAGCAGTGAGTTTGGTTTTTTGGTTTTCATATGTATGTGAGAGCTGGACAATGAATATGGAAGACCAAAGAAGAATTGATGCTTTTTGGGCTGTGGTGTTGCCGAAGAATGCTGAAAGTACCATGGACTGCTAAAAGAACTAACAGGTCTGTGCTGGAGGAAGTGCAGCTGGAATATTCCTTGGAGGTGAGACTGGCCAGCCTTTGTCTCACTTACTTTGGACATGTTGTCAGAAGGGCCCATTCCCTGGAGAAGGATGTTATGCTTGGTAAGGTGGAGGGTCCACAAAAGAGGGGAAGGCCCTCAAGGAGATGGATTGACATGGTGGCAGCGGTGATGGGCTCAAGTATAGCAAGGATCATGGAGCTAGCACAGGACTGGGCAGTGTTTTGTTCTGCTGTGCATAGGGTCACCATGAGTTGGTGATCACTCAGTGGCAGCTAGCAACAACAACAACAACATGTGCTAAGCAATTTTTATTCTCTTTCTTTACTTTGAGTCCAAAAAGAAAAACCAAATTCTCTGTCAAGTCACTTCAGACTCATAGCAACCCCTCCTTTGGTTTCTGAGGCATTATCCCTATAGAAGTAGATTGCCCAATCTTCTTTCCAAAGAGTGGCTGGTGGGTTTAAACCACCAGCTTTCTGGTTAGCACTCAAATGCCTTAGGCACTACACCACCAGAGCTCCTGTATTTTGAATAGGTCACTTGATCTCTTTTTTCTCTTAGTTTCCTCAGCTCTGTGATGGGAAAAGTAACAGTAGAGTTGCTGAAGAGGAAAAATGAGATCACATTGAATCTTTCCAATACCGGTTCTAAAGATGAATAGTTTGCAATTGGGTGAGACTCAGATCACCTAAGAATTGTCTTCCCTTTCTTTCAGTAAATGTGATTACTTATTAAATGATTATTTACCACCACAATATGTGAACACATGTGCAAACAAACTAAAACAGCCTGGGTGATGTGGTAAAGGCAGGTTCAGCTTCTGAAGTACAGACAATTTAGGAGATTTCTCCACAGCCAAATCCAAAGTTTGTAATTAAGAGAGTTTCTTAAAATTTATTCATGAAAATATTCATGTGAGCAGTACTTCAGTAACTGAGTGTTCTTTATGATAAGCAGCCATTCCTCCTAACAGGAAAATTGGCACTATTATTATATTTTAAAAGATGAGACAGAAGGAGGTGAGTTGCCTAAAGTTCTATATTAAGTCAATAGGAGAGACAAACTCTGAATGACAAAGGAAAAATAAATAATTTGTCCCCCACTAACAGAGGTAGTTCAGTTCTAAGATTATTACCTCCCATTGCCTTGACTTTGAGTTTTGGTACATTTAATTGCTTTTGAAAACACCAAGTGCTATACCATTCTACCTCCTTGAATGAATGAGTTCTTTTTTAAAAAATCTAAATTTCTACTTATTTGTGGTTCAGCTTCAACTTACTGTCAGTGCCTTTAGTAAGGCAACACTCTGTGAGTTTGATCAGTCTGTTACAGCCTTAAACAATGAGGGGGTTGAATATGGATCCTTCTCACGTTACCTGTGCAGCCAGTCTATTTCTTTCAAGGGCTCTAACTCTGGGACTCAGCTTCTCCAATCAGCCAGGTGATGTGTGACAAAAACTTCTAGGTCTTTCATACAACACCATTAACTGGGGGAAACACTTTACTAAATTGAATTATTATTTTCACTAACATGAAAAATGACAGCACACTGTGGAATTGTAGCTGAGCATTTCAAATCAATGTGGAAATTGGGAGCATCAAATAAAGCAAGCTGCCTCAGAAATTGTTTTCCAGTTATTTCAGAAGGGAGTCACAACTAAAGAGAAGAGACCATATATACAAGACTTTTATGAGATTTCTTTAGGTTTGACTTTGTTTTTTTATTTTGTTTGTTTGTTTGTTTGCTTTGTTTCCTAGTTTCACCATAGTGATTTATTTTGAGAAGTAGGATACCTTTCCTCTTCTCTGAGACAACAAAAAAGAGTTGAGAGCTAAAAAAGCACATTCCTTTCTACTGCCAGGCTTCAAGAAAAGGTGATTTCAAGGACATGATGATTTAACTTGAGACTGAAGTGTGACCTTGGGATCACAGACAGACTGCATGGAACTTTTATACAGAAAATAATCAGCTCAAACTTTCCAGGAAATTGTATAAAGGACTTCCAAGAAAGTTGTCCAGCACAAAGTAAGTGTTTAAAGGTTTTCATTTCCTTTTTCCTTGCCTTTTTCCATTTTTCACAGGATATTTTGTAAAGTGAAGTATATGTTTGTCAGATTCTGTGTGTATGTGTGTGTGAAGAGGTGGGTGTATTATTTCAGATAGTGATGCCATTAGCCATATCCTAAATTATCAACTTGGCTCTACTGCCTCTGCTGTGTAGTCTCTAGCTACATTTCTAACTTTATTTTCCATTTTTAACTTTCACAATCATTATATTTTATTTAAGCTAAATGAGTTGCAGATTCCTCGACAATGCCAAAGCATTCCTCACACTTCACGTAAGTGAAGGTGGTTTCATTTGTGCAGTTCCTTGCACTCAAACTATTAGATCTTCATCTCCATCTATATCCTCAACTCATTAAATGGAAACTCCATTTTATCAACATTGCTAATTGTTCAAACCAAAAGTTTAGAACCATCCTTGAATCTTTTTTCATACCTACCCAACAGATCCATCCACAAATCCAGATCCAAGCCACTTCTCATCCCTCCCAGCACTAGAAAACTTGTGTAAGCCACCTCCTCTCTTGCTGAGATTATTGCAGTATCATCTCACTCACTGTTTCTTCCCTTGCTTATTTCCTAACTATTTTCAGCAAAGCAATTATTCTATTAAAATATAAGCCATATCATGCCCCTTCTCTGCTCAAAATTATCTTCTCTTTTCATTAGAATTGTACCATACATTAGAATCTGAGAGGTCACAGCTCATATCCTTCTACTCTTCCTCTCTCTCATTCTATTCTAGTCAGAATGCTTTCCTTGCTTTTCCTTAGACAAACGAATCACATTCACTCATCAGATCCTTTGCACTTCTCATGAAGTTTGCTTCTTCCAGTTTGCAAATGTTATGTCTTTTTACCTTCTTTAAATATCTTCTTAAATGTCAACATTTTAATGATATCTAGCCTTATTTTTTTCAAATTCCCTCCACAGCATCCCTCATCAACTTCATATTGTATATTTTATTTATATTGTTTTCCTGTGTGTTTCCTCCCATTAGAAAAGAAATTCATACAGACAGGAGGGTTTATTTGTTTTGTTCATTATTATTATATTCTCCTTGTCAAGAAAATATATACTATATTATATATTATTATGTTCTCCTCATCACAAAAAGAGCCAGATAAAGAGTAGGTTCTCATCAGAGGATTCTGGAATAGAAGAAGTAATCAGTAAAGTCAGCTCTTTAAAGTGTTGAAAAACTTCATGAGCATCTCAAAAAATAATTGAGTCCTTTCTTCCTTAAAGGACCATATTTTCTGGAGGGTCTGGCAGCACACCACAACTCCTGAGTAGCAAGGATGATAAAATCTTCTTTCAAAGAAATGTCATCATTACTATTAAGTCCTGGTTATAATTCCACAAACTCCCTGTGGGTATAGTTAATCTGAGACCCCTTTGAAAAAAATGTCAATTACCTCTTGGTTTCTACTTTCTCCCGCACCATGACATCTCCACATGATTAATTCTTACTTCATTTTCCATAGCTTCAACTTCAGAGCCAGCCCTCATTTCCTTTAAACAAATTACTAAAGGCAACGTGATAACCTGGCAAAACTGTCTTAATTTCACTTGTTTTTTCCCCTTTGAAGTAAAAACCCCTCTGCTCTTATCAGATTATCTGAGTAGATTGTATGTGATATTTTCTTGGATTTGTTGTTCCACTTCAGTATGAACATTTTAGTGTATTCTAATAAGAGGTGAAATAAATTTGCTAATGACATGATTAATTATAAGTATAAACATTAGCTGGGTATATGCTACCAAGAGAAAGCTCAATAAAGAAACAAATCCTGTGGAAATCAACAAAGAAGAAAAGCCACAACCATAATCAAAATCTTTCCCTTCTAGAAATTGATAGTGCAGATAGGATCTCAATGCTGAGTATATGAGCAAATGGGAAGAAAACGGAGAAGATGGACTAAGTTTTCAGTTTACAAAGTTTGTAGATCATTGGTAAAGGGGAGATGTGGGTGGTCTTTGACTATGAATTGCCCAACGGAGAAAAGAATGGCTCAGTTGAATTCTAATCACCTAAAAACTCGACGGCACATAACAACAACAACAACAATATGTATTAATCTTACTTGTTGAAAAGCAGTGTGGTAGGTATTTCCAAGGAAACAGAGATGAGTAAGCATCATTTCCGTTTCAAGGAAATTTCAACTTAACAGAGGGAGAAGACAAGAATATTAATGACCAATTGTCACAGATTGGCACAAATATAAGTACAAATTGCTATGAAGTTCAATCAATGAAGAGGTCATAATTAATTTATTTGCATTTATTGGGGGCAAGAGTAGAGGGATAAGAGTAGAAGTGTGTGAATCCTGGAAAAAGCTCTGGTAGCATAATGGCTAAAGCACTTGACTGCTAACCAGAAGGCTGGCAGTTCAAACCCACCAGCCACTCCTCGGAAGGAAGGTTGGGCAATCCTACTTCCGTAGTGATACTGCCTCAGAAACCCAAGGAAGGGTCACTATGAGTTGGGGCCGACTCGATGGCAAACAACAACAACAACACCTATATAGAGAAATTCTGGAATGAGCTTTGAAATGAGATTTTTAACAGGTAAAGGAAGAAAATGCCAGGGCATGGATGTAAGGTGAAAAAAAAAAAAAAAAATATATAATTATCCATTGAAATGAAGTACAAGGAAGTGATTGTAAGTAAGATTGAAAGAAAATCCTTGACAATTAGGCTATAAGTTTGTACTTAACTCAATGGGCAGTGGGAGTCACTGAAGACTTGGGAGCATGATTGGGGACAGTATCAAAGCTCCCAAAATGTAAGACTGTTTTAGTACTTTCCAGGGAAAACATGAAAGTGCTCCTACAGTCTTCCTGCCTTAGTCCCCTCCTAGCCCTCTTGACCTCTGACTCTCAAGGACTTTGTAGAAATTAGCAAACTTACTGTCAAGTAAGTTAGATATTAAAGTTAAGAGTATGATCAATACAAATTGTGAAACACGGCAAAAATTCTTCAATTACAGGTGATAAAAAGAAAGAGAAAAAAGACAGAGAGAAAGAAAGAGAAAAAAATGAAGGATGTGTTGTTGAGTTGTTATAGAGCATATTGGTAGACATTTGTTTAATACATTATGGCCTTGGGTAAATTAATGTAAAGCACTAGAATTTTAATGTGTTTTGATGAGATGAACTAATAGTTAAGAATTTTGAATATATGGCTGAATATTTTGGTAATTTTTGTTTTGTTTTATAAATATATAATTTTATTTACTTTGTTATTGTTTTCAAGTATATACAAAACAAAACATGCATCATTTCAACAGTTTCTATAGGTACCATCAATGGCATTAATTACATTCTTTGAGTCATGTAACCATTCTCACCATTTTTTTCTGAGTTGTTCCTCTTCCATTAACATAAATTGACTGCTCCCTCTGGTTCCTGTCTAATCTTTTGAGTTATTACTGCTTATGTTTTTTAAATTGTGATTTGGGTGAAAGTTTACAGAGCAATTTACTTTCAGCAGCTCACATACACTTTATCTCATAACATTGATTACAATTTTCCACAATGCAACAGCTCCCCTCCCACTTTCTCCCCATAGTTACCTCTTCCCTATGTCTTTCCCTCCATGCACTTCTGCTCCCTCAGCTGTCTCCCTGTGCATAAATAGCCCTTCGATTCTCCCATGATTATTCTGTCCAAGGAGTGTATCTACCTAATGGAAATGTCCAACTCATATGCTTAACTTTTGTTTCTCTGGAAGCCACAGGAGTGTGTTCAATTCCAGAGGTAAAGGGTAGCTAGGGGCCATAGTGTCGGTGGTTCCACCAGGCTCTATAAGACCAGCATATCTGGTCCCTTTTTTTCTTTTTTAATGATTTTGAGTTTTGTTCTACATTGTTCTCCCACTCTATCTAGGATCTCCTACATAGATCTCCCTCCAAGTGGTTGACTAGTGGTAGCCGGGCACCAACTAGTTCTTCTGGTCTCATAGTCATATAGCCTGAGGATCCCATGGTATATCACTCACTTGGGTTAATTGTTTCCATGAATCTTTGGTTTTCTTCATTGTTCTTTGCTCTGGATGAGGAGAGACCCATCATTGTATCTAGATGACTGCCGGCAAGCTTTTAAGATCCCAGTCACTACTCAACAAAGTAGGATGTGGAACAATGTTTTGTGTAGTATAATTTGTGAATTGAACTTCATGTCCCCTGCAACTATGGTCCTGAGCTCACAGGTCCAACTACTTGCTCCTCCATGTAAATGACAGTGGCCAAGAAGTCACCACAACCTTATCTCTTATCAGCTCTACTATATACCTGAGAATTCTTACAGAACATACCAATACAGTTGTAGAAACATTGTCTGCCAACCCTGTACATGGTCTTGGGCTCATTTCCTCCTGCAGAGACATACCTAATATTTCAGCCTGTCCACCCATCTATCCACTCCATGTTTGCCTTCACTGACAACACAGTACTGTATGTGCAAAAGGGTTCATCTTTGTTGTCTATACCTCCCATGCACCTCTCTATGTCTTCCTCTTCCTCAGTCCCACCATGTTGATCACTAGTATTTGGTACATTGCCCTTCTCTTCACCCAAATCTATATTGTCTCTCCCTATCTAACAGGTTCCCTCTCCTTCCCTCTCTTCTCACCCTTGGTAATCAACAAAGAAAATTTCCTTCCATATATAAACCTTTCTTTGACTTTTTACAATAATGGACTAATACAATATTTGTGCTTCTGTAATTGACTTATTTCACTCAGCATAATGTCATCCAAGTTCATCCACATTATGTGGTGTTTTGCAAATTCTACGTTATTCTTTAGGGTTGCATAATATCCCATTGTGTGTATGTACCATAGTTTCAATATCCATTTTTCAGTTGATGGACACCTAGGTTGTTTCCATCTTTTGGCTATTGTAAGTAGTGTTGCGATGAACATTGTTGTGCATATATCTGTTTTTGTCCTGGCTTTCACTTGCTTAGGATATATACCTAGTAATGGAATGGCTGGGTCAATGGTATTTCTAATTCCAACTTTTTAAGGAATTGCTATACTGCTTTCCACAGTGGTTGTATCATTTGACAGTCCCACCAGTAGTATATGAGAGTCCCAATCCCTTCACATCCTTGTCAGCATTTGTTATTTTCTGTCTTGTTGAACTTTACCATTAATGCTGGGGTGAGATGGTATCTCATTGTTGTTTTGATTTGCATCTCTCTAATAGCTAATGGGGATCGTGGTAGAGTAGTGCCTAAGGCATTTGATTGCTAATCAAAAGGCTAGAAGTTCAAACTCGCCAGCCACTCCTCAAAAAGAAGGTTCAGCAATCTACTTCCATAGTGATACAGCCTCAGAAACTCAAGGAGGGGTCACCATGAGTCAGATCCAACTTGAGAGCAATGAGTTTGGTTTTGGTCTAATGGCTAATATTCATGAGCATTTCTTCATATGTGTGCTGGCCGCCTGAATATCCTCTTTGCTGAAGTGTCTATTCATGTCTTCTGCCTATTTTTTAATTGGATCATTTGTCTTTTTGTTGTAGAGGTTCTGGAGTTTTCTATAAATTCTAGAGATACTTCCCTTGTCAGATATGTCATTGTTGAGTATTTTTTCCCAATCTGTAGGTTCTCTATTGTTGATGGCACATAACAACAACAACAGGACTTCCAATACAATGTTGAATAGAAGTGTTGATAGAGGGCATCCTTGTGTAGTTCCTGTTTGCAACAGGAATGGTTTTAGTCTCTCTCCATTGAGAATAATGTTGGCTGTTGGTTTTGCATAGATGCAAAATAGGAAAATATTCCTATTGTTCAGTTTCCATGTGTTTACTCTTTTTCCATTGATCTTCCTATTGCATATTTCTAATTTGATAGCATTATGATCTGAGAAGATACTTTGCAATATTTCAATGTTTTTAAATTGATTAAAGCTTGCTTTATGGCCTAATATACAGTTTATATTCCTATTATGCTGAGAGTTTTGATCAGGAATGGGTGTCAGATTTTATCAAATGCTTTTTCTGCATCAATTGATATGATCATGTGTTTCTTTTCCTTTGTTTTATTT
>NW_006921871.1:4613173-4614246 GCF_000298275.1 Orycteropus afer afer | reverse complement strand
TATTTCAGTCGGTTCTGTTATGATGTCACCCATTTCGTTTTTTATTCATATTATTTGTATTCTCTCCCTCTTTTCCTTTGTTAAATTTGCCAGTGGTTTGCCTATTTTATTCATCTTTTCAAAAAATCAACTTCTAGTCTTATGGATGTTTTCTATTGTCTTTGTATTTTCTGTTTTATTGAGTTCTGCTTCTTGAATCTTCATTATTTCCTTTCTTCTAGTGACTGTAGGTTTTTCTTTCCGTTCTTTTTCTAATTGTTGGAGATGTTGGTTTAAAGTATTGGGTTTTGGCTCTTCTTTTTTGATGTGTGCATTTATTGCTATAAATTGGCCTCAGATCAATGTTTTTGCTGTGTCCCAAAGATTTTGGTATGTTGTGTTTTCATTCTCATTTGATTCAAAGATTTTTTTTAATTTCTTTTTTTATTTCATCTCTTACCCGGTCTTTCTTAAGTAGGGTATTGTTCAGTTTCCACGTGTTTGCTCTTTTTCCATTGTTCTTCCTATTTTTGATTTCTAATTTGATAGCATTATGATCTGAGAAGATGCTTTACAGTATTTCAATGTTTTTAAATTGACTGAGGCTTGCTTTATGGCCTAATATACAGTCTATCATGGAGAATTTTCCATGCCTGCTGGAAAAGAATGTATACTATGCTCTTGTTGGGTGAAACACTCTGTAGATGTCTATAAGGTCAAGCTGGTGGATTGTATTGTTTAGCTTTTCTGCATCTTTGTTGAGTTTTTTTCCAGTTGTTCTATCTTTCATTGAAAGTGGTGTATTAAAGTCTCCCACTATGACTGTGGAGTTATCTGTTTGAACTTTCAATTCTTGTAAAGTGCGATTTTTGTATTTTGGGGCTCTTTCATTGGGTCCATAGATATTTATTATGGCTATATCTTCATGTTCAATTGGCCCTATAATCATTATATAATGTTCTTGTCTCATATGGTGGTTTTTGTCTTAAAGTCAAATTGATCAGAAATCAATATTGCCACTCTTGCTCTTTTATGATTGTCATTTGCTTGATATATCTTTTCCCAACCTTTGATTTTTAGTCTATTTTGTCTTT
>NW_006921871.1:4608453-4612553 GCF_000298275.1 Orycteropus afer afer | reverse complement strand
GTCTGGTTTTAATAAATTCCCTTAGTTTCTGCTTATCTGGAAATCTCCAAAAATCACCTTTTTATTTGAGGGTCAGTTTTGTCGGGTATATAATTCTTGGTTGAAAATTTTTCTCCTTCAGGGTTTTATATATACCATCCCATTGCCTTTTTACTTTCATGGTTTCTGCTATGAAATCAGAGATTGTTCTTACTGGTTGTCCTTTGTAAGTAACCTTTTGTTTTTCCCATGCTGCCTTCAGGATTCTTTCTTTGTCTTTCATTTTGATGAGTTTGATGATGATATGCATTGATGATTTTCTCTTGAGGTCTATCCTGTTTGGGGTTCATTGGACTTCCTGAATGAATATATTCTCATCTTTCATCATATCAGGGAAGTTCTCCTCCAACAATCTTGGATGATTTTCTCAGTGGTTTAATTTTTGTCTTATTGTTCTGGAATTCCAATGACATGTAGGTTATTCCTTTTGATGGTATTTCACATGAATGTTAGGGTTTCTTCATTTTGTTTTTATATTTTTCCTGATTGATCCCTTTCCAAAGATATATTCAGGTATTTGTCTTAAATCTCATTAATTCTGTCTTCCATTGCGTCAATTTTTCTCCTTTACCCTTTCAATATTTTGTGTATTTCTGAAAATTTAGTATTGATCTTCTGGATTTCTATCTGTAGATTTAGAAGCATTTCTAATTTTTCACTTATTTTATCACTTTCTTTTTTATATTCTTCCAAAATTCGGGTAGGGTTTTTTCTGTGTTTTCTTTGGTCTGTCTCTCAATCCTTTGAAGATACATAATATAAGTCATTTGAATTCCTTATCAGAGAGCTCCAATGCTGCTTCTTCCTCAGGGATGTGCTCTAGGTATATATCCTGCTCCCTTATTTCTACCATTTTATCTTATTTCTTTTCTTTCTTTCTTTCTTTCTATCTTTCTTTCTTTCTTTTTTTCTTTCTTTTTTCTAAATTGTGATATGGGTGAAAATTTACAGAGCAAATACACTTTCCCTACAGCACTTCACATACACTTTGTCTCATGACATTGACCACAGTTTACCACAATGCAACATCTCCCCTCCTACTTCCTCATGATAGTTACCTCTTCTCTGTGTCCACCCCTCCATGCACTCCTGCCCCCTGAGCTGTCTCCCTGTACATAAGCAGCCCTTCTTTCTCCCATGATTTTTCTCTCCAAGGAGTGTATTTACCTCAGGTAAATGTTAAACTCATATGCCTGTCTATTATTTGGCTGGAAGTCACAGGCATACGTTCAATTCCAGACCTGAAGGGCAGCTAGGGGCCATAGACTCAGTGGTTCCACCAGGCTCTATAGGGCCAGCAAAACTGGTACCCCCTCTTTTTTTCCCCCCAAAATGATTTTGAGTTTTGTTCCACATTGTTCTGCCTGTTTATCCAAGATCTCCTACATAGATCCTCTTCCAAGTGGTTGACAGTAGTAGAAGGACACCATCTAGTTCTTCTGGTCTCATAGTCATATAGGCTGCAGATCAGATGGGGTACCAGTTGCTAGGACTAATTGTATCCATGAATTTTTGGTTTTCTTCATTCTTCTTGGCTCTGGACGAGGAGAGACCCATTGTTGCATCTAGGTGGCTGCTTGCAAGCTTTTAAGATCCCAATCGCTACTTACCACAGTAGGAGATGGAACAATGTTTTGTGTAGTATGTTATGCTAATTGAGCCTGATGTCCTCTGTGAATATGGTCCCCAGCCCACAGGTTCAACTACTTGGTCCCTCTGGGTAGCTGGCTGTGATCAAGCAGTGACTACAACCTTGCACCTTGTCAGCTCCACTAAACACCTGGGAATTCAGATCATACACATAAAGTCATAGGACCATTGTCTGCCAACCCTATACATGTTCTTGGGTACACTACCCACTTCATATACATACCTAATAGTTCAGTCTGTCCACCCATCTATCCACCCATATACCCATGTTTGCCTTCACTGACAATGCTGTACTATATGTGAAGAAGGGTTCATCTTTGTTGTCTGTATTTCCCACATACCTCTCCATGTCTTTCTCTTCCTCAATGCCACTATATTGATCACTCACATTCGGTACATTGCCCTTCTCTTCACACAAATCAATACTTATCTCTGTCTATCTAACAGTATTCCCTCCTCTCCCCTCCCACCCCTGGTAACCAAAAATGAAAATGTCCTTCCATAGATAAATGTTTCCTTGACTTTTACAATAATAGACTAATACATTATTTGTCCTTTTGTGATTGACTTATTTCACTCAAGATAATGTCTTCCAAGTTCATACATGTTATGTGGTGTTTTGCAGATTCTACATTATTCTTTAGGGTTGCATAGTATTCCATTGTGTGTATGTACCATAGTTTGGTTATCCATTCCTCAATTGATGGACATCTAGGTTGTTTCCATCTTTTGGCTATTGTAAATAGTGCTGCAATGAACATGGGTGTGCATATGTCTGTTCTTGTCATGGGTCTCATTTCTTTAGGATATATACCTAGTAATGGAATAGCTGGGCCAAACAGTATTTCTAGTTCCAACTTTTGAAGGAATTGCGTGTTTCCACAATGGTTGCACCATTTTACAGTCCCACCAGCAATGTATGAGAGTCCCAATCTCTCCACATTCTCACCAGCAGTTGTTATTTTCTGTCTCATTGAACTTTGCTACTAGTGCTGGAGCAAGATGATATCTCATTGTTGTTTTGATTTTCATCTCTCTAATAGCTAATGATTGTGAGCATTTCTTCATATGTTTGTGGGCTGTTTGAATATCTTCCTTGATGAAGTGTCTATTCATGTCTTCTCCCATTTTTTAATTGGGTTGTTTGTCTTTTTGTTATAGAGGTGTTGGAGTTTTCTATAAATTCTGGAGATAAGTCCCTTGTCAGGTATGTCATTACCAAATATTTTTTCCCAATCTGTAGGGTCTCTTTTGACTCCTTTGGAAAAGTCTTGGGAAGCACATAAAAATTTAATTTTTAGAAGGTCCCAATCATCTGGTTTCTCTTCTGCCATCTGTGCATTTAGAGTTATGCTTGATAGTCTATTTATGCCATATATTGTTGTTGTTGTTGTTATGTGCCGTCGAGTCAGAACCAACTCATAGTGCCCCCTCCTTGGGTTTCCAAGGCAGTATCACTACGGAAGCAGATTGCCCCATCTTCCTTTTGAGGAGTGGCTGGTGGGTTTGAACTGCAAGCCTTCTGGTTAGCAGTCAAGTGCCTTAGGCACTACACTAAATTTGCCCCTAGTTTTTCCTTGAGGAATTCTATAATTTTGGGTTTCACATTTAAGTTTTTGATCCATCTGGAGTTCATTTTTGTGTATGGTGTGAAGTATAAATCTTATTTCATTTTTCTGCAAATGGATCTCCAGTTTGCCATCACCATTTATTAAACAAACATTCTCTTCCCTATTTAATGGATTTTGGCCCTTTGTCAAAGATCACCTGACCATAGGTTGATGGATCTATTTCTGTGTTCTCAATTCAATTCCATTGGTCTATGTATCTGTCATTAAACCAATACCAGGCAATTTTTACTACTGTGGCTGTATAGTAGGTTTTGAGATCTGGCAGTGAGAGACCTCCTACTTTGTTCTTATTCTTTAATAGTGCTTTGCTTATCCGAGGTCTCTTTCCTTTCCATATAAATTTAATGATTTTTTTTTTTTTTCATATCCCTAAAGAAAGTTGATGGGATCTAGTTTGGGATTGCATTGAATGTATAGTTTGCTTTGGGTAGAATTGACATTTTCACAATGTTCAATCTTCCCATCCACGAGCATGGGATGCTCTTCCATTTATGTAGATCTCTTATGGTTTCTTGAAGTAGTTTTTTATAGTTTTCTTTGTAGAGGATTTTTGTGTCACTGGCAAGATTTATTCCCAAGTACTTTATTTTTTTGATAGCTATTGTAAATGGTATTGATTTCCTTATTTCTTTGTCAGCAAACTCTTTGATAGTGTAGAGGAATTCAACTGATTTTTGAATGTTGATCTTATATCCTGCCACGATGCTAAATCTCTCAATTAGTTCCAGTAGATTTTTCACTGAGTCTCTTGGGTTTTCTAGGTAGAGGATCATATCATCA
>NW_006921871.1:4576451-4604035 GCF_000298275.1 Orycteropus afer afer | reverse complement strand
AAAAAAAAAAAAAAATGGCAAAGGACAGGGTAGGGCACCCAGGCTCCGTCCGAGCACACAGACTGGGATTGAGTTCCTTTGGGCTCAGAGGGCAGGTGGGAGTGGGAGCTGGCCACACCTCCATTCACCAAGTGGGTGTGGGGTATAAGAGTAACAAGAGGAATGTTGCAGCTTTTCAGTCTTGCCAGTCCAGAGAGTCCTCGGGGTTACTGGAAAACAGAACCTCTTCTTAAGCCCCTGGAATCTGGTAGAGCGCTATCTCTTTAGGTTGTGTCTAGCTGCTGGTTACATGTTGATTTGTTTTGTCTTGGTTTTATGGTTTAATATTTTGAAAAGTTGAAGCTAGTGTGTTTTATTTTATTATTGATTCAGGATATTGGATGGCTCTGCTGATTTCTTTGTGATGTTGGAATCACTGTGTGGAATGTGGATATGTGTTTCTGTTTGTCATAAAGAGGGTTTAGAGTTCAAAGTGGGAGGTTTTATGGTAATTGGCTGAATATGGTTTCTTCTATTGAATGAGTGAAGTTATTGGTGGAGAAGGTGGGAGCAGAAGAAGGGAAGCTTGGTGTTGCTAGGGTCAGTTTCTAGGGCTTTGTGCAGGCTGTTATTGATGACATAATTATTTACAAGACCGTGGCTCAATCTCAGGAAAGATTCCTGTTGTTAGAGAGTCACCACTTTTCACCAGGCTCAGGCACACTCAAAGACCCCATTTCCGAGACCCCTCACTGCCAAAAAACTAATCCAAGGTATATTCCTGGGACTACACTCAGCCGTGGCTTCCTCTCTCTCCCTGCCCCATCTTCCCATGGCGCTGGCACAATTCCCCCAGACCGCTAATGGCTAGGGAGTTTGTCTGTGATAACGCCCACCTGTGGCTCCAAAATGTGTGTGATTTCAGCTGTGCTGCAGTTGGGGAAGTACCTGCTAGTAAACTGTCATCCTGATATCAGTGACAAAGATAAGCACAATCTCCCAGGCTGACCCAAGCCCACTCAGTGACCTGCTGAGAGGGGAGCGAGTTCACCCTCATGGAGCACCAGTGAGCTCTCCACTTGAGTTTCAGTGGTGCTGTATGCACCCAATTGCACTTAGGTGACCCAAGTTACTGATAAAATCAAATGCTGGAGGCAGATCTTTGGGGCTGTTTGCTGGGATGTTGGTGTGGTCACTGGTATGCTGGTATAGGATGTCTTCTTTCTTGGCTCACAGGGATCTCAGGTGGCTGCCCTCACCCACCAGTCAGTGACTGTCCCAGGGAAGTTTCCAATGGCCTCTCTCAGCTGCCCATCCATCCTCTACCAGGTAGATCTTTATTAAGTAATATCCTTGTGCTTTTCCTCTAATTCTGCTCTTCTGTGTTTGGTACACTCTGATTCAGTGAGTTGTTCAGAGCACCAAAATCCTTAATTCAAACTGCTGTACCTAGTTTTTCAAGCACTTAGATGCTAGAGGGAAATTGCGTGGTGCTTACTGATGAGAATCCATTTTGAATCCTTATCTTATTTCTTTGTGTGGACAGCAATGGTTTGTTGTCTCCTAGACATCATGGCATTGTTGTATTTAGATATCTGTTAACTGCTTGTGAAGAGCAGCCAAGGGTGAGTCAGGCTCTTCTTGGTGGTTTTTTATCCTTGGCCCATTGGTGGAGAAGGATGTGGTGGCTTTCACTCAGTAAGTGAAACTGCAGGAGGTGTGGGTATAGTTGTATCGTTTGGGGACTGTTGCTGTCTTCCACTCAGTTAAATAAAAATAACAATTGAATAACCATCAAAAATTAAAAACACATAGACAAAATTTACATCATGTAATCACACAGGTACAGTAACCAAAAAAAGGAAGAAGGAAAAAAAAAAAAAAAAAAAAAAACAACCCTGCAATATCTGTGGAGAGGGCAATAAGAGAAAAAAGATAGAGAAGGAGAATAAAGAAGAAAAATGGGAAAAAATGCAAAAAGAAAAATAAGGAATGTGGTTAACCACAAAAAAGAAAGAAAAAATGCAACAAGGAACAGGGAGAAGGAAAAAAGCTGAAAACTAGGACCTGGGATGTGAAGAATAAAGAATAATAGTAAAAGGGACAAAGGTAATAATAGTAGTAGTTTAAATATATATATATGTATATATCTATATATATATATATATATATATGAAAAAGGGGCAGGGCACCCAGGCTCCATCCAAGCATGTAGACTGGGGTGGAATTCCTGCTGCCCCAGAAAGTGAGTGGGAGTGAGGGATGGCTGCACCTGGGATCACCAAGAGGGTATAGGGTATAACAGTAGCAAGGAGAATGTCGCACCTTTCCAATTGTCCGGGTCTGGAATGTCCTTGGGGTTACTATCTGGGAGAAGGCTGTTGCTTTAAAAATCCAAATGGTCAAGCTGCTTGTAAACATTCAAAATGGCTGCACCCTCTGGGCAGACAAAAGTCCACAGTTCGGCCCACCATCCCCTTCACTGCTTCCCCTTTTATTCCCAGCCACCAGAGCTGTCCTCCATGCAGTCCTTGGCTAGCAGGCCTGATTTTTAGGTTAATTCTTAGGTCCTACCACCATTTGGCAATATCCAAGCTGTCTGTGCCATCAGGATCGCCACCCGACTGCAGCTCCATATGTCTCCTTTTTTTGGTGTCTTCATGCAAATTCTTCTGCTAGTTGGAGTTCAGTTGATTTCTATATCCTTCCCTTCAAGGATCAGGGGTCCAGAATTATCTTCTGTGTCTGGTTCCCCTTTTCACTGTTGAAGAGGATCTGTGTAGTTTTTCTGCTTATTCCACCACCTTACCGGAACTCCTTCCTTTGATACATTTTTTGTGATGATGAATGACATCCCATTCTTCTTCAATTTGTAATTCCTGGCATAGTAGATTATGTGATCATCTGATTCAAAATGGACCCAACTAGTCAATTTCAGCTCACTAAAGTCTAGGGTGGGAGCTCTGGTAGCATAGTGCCTAAGGCATTTGACTGCTAACCAGAAGGCTGGTGGTTCAAACCCACCAGCCACTCCTCAGAAGGAAGGTTAGGCAATCTACTTCCATAGTGATATTGCCTTGGAAACCCAAAGAAGGGTCTCTGAGTCAGATCCAATTTGACAGCAGTGCATTTGGTTTTCTTGGAATGCCTAGGATGCCGGTCTTTATAGGATCATATTATCAGCAAATAAGGATAGTTTTACTTCTTCCTTACTCATTTGGATGGCTTTGGTTTTCAGGCCTATGATTTCCCTTTCTTGCTTTATTGCCCTTGTTTGTCCAAAGTCACATAGCTCATAACGGACAAGGTTTGGGTGTGAACCCCCCTTTTCTTATTCTAGAATCCATGATTTTAATGCTTTAGTTATATTGCTTCTCTGTGGTTAGGTCTTATGAGTAGTTTTTGAGAAAATATATAGAAGTAGAACTAATATGAAGGATTTTGGTCAGTCTCATCTATACTTAATTATATTATTCAAAACATTTCACAACACAGAATTTAATCACATGGCATTTCATCCATTATTGTTGGAGACTTGTATGATATGAATTGTACATGAATGAAGAGTGCAAGTATAAAATAATAGAACAATAGCTGAACAACTTAGTTCTATGTACAGATACAAGGAACATAAAAGTTACCAGAAGCTGACTAATTAGTTTATTTTATTTTTTTAATAAAGGACAAATTCTTACCTTTTGAGAACCAAAGGAAGCTCAAACGCAAAAACCACACTTACTGTTGTCAAGTCAGATTCAACTTATAGCAATCCTTCCTTGGGTTTCTGAGGCAGCATCACTATGGAAGTATCTTCCTTCCAAGGAGAGGCTGATGGGTTTGAACAACCAGGCATCTCGTTAGCAGTCATTTGTAGTAGTCTTAGGCGGTACACTACCAGAGTTCTTAAAGGAAACTAGGAACCTGTATATTGGATTAAGAATCTAACTTTTGATATTGTTGTTGTTGTTGTTGTTATGTGCCGTCGAGTCGGCCCCGACTCATAGCGACCCCTCCTTGGGTTTCCGAGGCAGTATCACTACGGAAGTAGGATTGCCCAACCTTCCTTCCGAGGAGTGGCGGTGGGTTTGAACCACCAGCCTTCTGGTTAGCAGTCAAGTGCTTTAGCCACTATGCTACCAGAGCTCCTTAACTTTTGATATAGTAAAGAAGTATTATCATTGTTTGAGGAAAGAGGGAAAACCTTGACCTAAGAATGGGCAGATAACATAATACACACATTGACATCCTTCTTCCTCTCTTATTTCAAACACAAGCATTAACTTCTACCTAAAGTGGGAATTTCTTTTGTATTTAATATTTAGTTCTATTCTTCTCAAAATGAAACAAGAGAAAGAGAGAGAGAGAGAGAGACAGGGACAGAGTCAGATTTTGCCTTACTGCCAATCATTTATAGAACATGAACATCTATCATTGAAACTGAGTCACAAACATTCTCTCTTTCAGTTCTTTCTCCCTGATAGCTTCATAACTATTCCTGTCCCTGATCCTCTTGCCTCCCTATTTCAGTTTTGCATCTGTTATCTTCCCTAGATAAGCAAAAAAAAAAAAAAAATCACTCCTACACACACACATATGTATACACACTTGTTTAAACCAAGCCGATGTGTGATTCTCACATACATTTGTTTACCCTAAGAATAAACTGGCAAGAGTGGAAGGAATAATGGCAAAACCACCAAGTGAAATGTCAGTACCCCCTTTGGAGACCTCAAGAGTTGCCTTCACTAAGCAAGGATCAGAAAAACTCTACCCATAACCTGGATGATAGCTTTCTCTCTCAGTGGAACAATGAGAACCCTTTATCTTAGTGTGGCTCAGGCAGCACTTCTACTTGCCTTCTTTCTAAGGTTTCTAAAACTCTCACAGACACAAATACTCATGTTCATATTCTCCCACTTTCTACTCTTTTCTGTTAATAAAACACATCTCTACAGGTTTGGCTTTCAACGTTCCAATTTCTTCTTGGGTCATTAGAATAAAAGTCTTTTACAGCTAACATTTTAAAGTGCTAGATTTGTTAAGAATCTTCTTCAAAAGTGACTTTGTTTGAATGGAAATATATTTTGAGCTTGCTTATAGCCCGAAGAGTCCAAAGTCTCACTTTTCTAAAGTAAGATATAAGACATAAGTCCCAGAATTTCTCAATAATATCCATTGAGAACAACAGTCTTTGCACTTGTGACCCCTCACATGTTTAACAAGTGTTAAAAATTAGAACAGAGATATTCCCACACTCATATGTCCCCATGAGCAATGACATGGATTAGAGTGGTAAGTGCATATGCATATGTGGAGTGGTGACTAGGGCAGGCTAGAGGGCATAGGCCCAACTAGTAGGGGCAGTAGCTACTTCCTACTGTCAATTGATGAAAATTGAGAATGAGGCCCAGGCTGTCTCCCATTCTAAAATATAAAAAGCAGAAATATGATTTCTTTCTGTGAATACTCCAGATGAAAAAATTGCTATTCTGTTCAATTTTTTATAAGCCAATTGAGAGAAAGATTATCTTACTTCTTATTAACATAATGAATACTATCTCAAAAATTAGTCATAAATAATTTAGTGAGAATAACAAAATATGTAAGGTCACTACATAGGAAATATAATTAAGAACTGGAGCTATATGCATTATCTGATAATTATTTGAAGAAAAAAAGAGTTCATTTTTTAATTGGGGATGCTTAATAGAGGAGACATAATACAAACTCCATTGATGTTGTTGTTTGTGTTGTTGTTTTAAGCCATCAAGTTGTCTCTGACTTACAGTGACCTCATGTACAATAGAACAAAACACGGTCCTGTCCTGTGTCAGCCTCACTATCCCTACTATACCTGAGCCTATCGCTGCAGCCACCATGTCTATCCATCTCATTGAGGGCCTTCCCCTCTTTCGTTGGCCCTCCACTTTACCAAGCATGCCATCCTTCTCCAGAGAATGGTCCCTTCTGACAACATGACCAAAGTAGGTGAGACGAAGTCTGGCCATTCTCGCTTCCAAGTAGCATTCCACCTGCACTTCTTCCAGCACAGATTTGTTAGTTCTTTTAGCAGTCCACAGTACTCTCAGTACTTTTTGCCAGCACCACAGCCCAAAAGCATCAACTCTTCTTCAGTCTTTCTTATTCATTATGCTGCTCTCACATGTATATGAGGCGATTGAAAATACCATGGCTTTTGTCAGATGCATCCTAGTCCTCAAGGAGATGTCTTTACTCTTCAGCGCTTGAAAGAGGTCTTTTGCAGGAGATTTGCCCAATGCAATATGTCTTTTGATGTCTTGAATGCTGTTTCCATTGTCATTGATTGTGGAACCAAGTAAGTCTTCGACAATTTCAATCTTTTCTGCATCTATCGTGATGCTGCTTATTGTGAGGATTTTTGTTTTCTTTATGTTTCCATGTAGTCCAGCTTCTCGGATTATTTACTCAGCATACAAGTGGAATAATTATGGTGAAAGAATACAATCCTGACTCACTCCCTTCCTTATTTGAAACCATGTAGTATCCCCTTGTTATGTTTGAACTACAGCCTCCTGGTCTATGTACAAGCTCCTCATGAGTATAATTAAGTGTTCTGGAATTCCCATTCTTCTCAAAGTTGTCCATTATTTGTTATAATCCACACAATTGAATTCCTTTGCATAGTCAGTAAAACACAAGTAAACATCTTTCTGGTATTCTTTGCTTTGAGCCAAGATCCATTTGACATCAACTATGATATCCCTCACTCCACATCCCCTTGTGAATTCAGCTTGCACTTCTAGAAGTTCTCTGTCAATATATTGTTGCAACCATTTTTTAATTATCTTCAGTAAGATTTTACTTGTGTATGATAGCAATGATATTGTTTGATAATTTCCACATTCTGTGGGATCACCTTTCCACTAACTGAGAGTAAAAATTCAGCTGTGTCTTTTGGTCCAAATCCACTAGGACAGAGGTTTATTGACCAAATGGTTTCTATTACAACTACAAAACTCTGTCATTGTAATACAAAAGCAACCAAAGACATTATGTAAATGAATGGACATTGTTGTGCTCCAATAACATTTTATTTACAGAGACAGGTTGTGGACACTGGACAGAAAGCTTTAGTTTCCTAAGCCCTGCTTTAAAGAAAGGAGTCTCTAGGTGGTACAAACAGTTAACAGACAGGGCTAATTACCAAAGGCTGGAGTTTCAAATCTACCTGAAGATCATTGGGAAGAAAGCTGAGGCAATCGACTGAAATATCAGCCATTGAAGACTCAATGGAACATGTTTTACTGATACACATAAGGTTGCCATGATCCAGAGTCAACTCAATGACAACTTTTTTTTTTTTTTTAAACTTTAAAAGAATGCTGGAATATCACAGTTGGGGTTTCAAATAAGCAATTTGAAAGCATGTTTAGGTCTTGGGAAAGTGGTGCTGACATGCCTGAAGCAAAGCATGAGTACCAACTACATCTAACAGTTCAAGGATAAACCTGAAGATATGAAATCTGTCTTTGTTCCAAACAGCAGGTCAACCATGGAAGAAAACAGCCAAAATATCAGAAATTAAACAGATTCAGAAAGAAATTAACTAAAGAGAAATAAAACAATAAACAATGTATAAAGACAATTTATGCTTGTTTTGAGTAATAACACTTAGAGGACATGCAGTCTTTATTATTATTATTTTATTTTTATTGTGATTTAGGTAAAATTTTACAGAACAAATTCATCTTCCACACAACAGTTCACATACACTTTGTATAATGACATTGACTGCAATCTCCCACAATGCAATAGCTCTTCTCCACTTTCTCCTCCTAGCCACCTCTTTCCTGCGTCCTTTCCTCCCATGCACTCCTGCCACCCCCCTGCAAGCTATCTCCCTGTGCATACACAGCCCTTCTGTTCTCCCATGATTGATCTCTCCAAAGAGTGAATTTAACTAATGGAAATGTTCAGCCCATATGCCTGTTTTTTGTTTGGCTGGAAGTCAAGAGTGGGTTCAATTCCAGACCTGAAGGGCAGATAGGCACCATAGTCTCAGGCATTCCACCAGGCTCTGTCAGACCAGCAAACCTGCCCCTCCCCTTTTTTTCCCCAAATGATTTTGAGTTTTGTTCCACATTGTTCTCCCTCTCTACCCAGGATCTCCTACATAGATCTCCCTCCAAGTGGTTGACAGTGGTAGCTGGGCACCATCTAGTTCTTCTGGTCTCATAGTCATATAGGCTGAGGATTGCACACTTGGACTAGCTGTTTCCATGTGTTTTTGGTTTATCTTCATTGTTCTTTGCTCTGGGTGAGGAGAAACCCATCATTGCATCTAGATGTCTGATTGCAAGCTTTTAAGATCTCAGTCGCTACTCCCCAAAGTAGGATGTGGAACAATGTTTTTATGTAGTATGTTATGCCAAATGAGCTTGATGGAGGAGACATGGAGTCTTGTTAATAAGTCATTGGCTGGAGGAAAGGTCCAAGGTTGAAGTGGATATTGTGTCTTCTTTCCCTATTATTATTAGATTAAAGAAAGGAATGTTCTTCATCCCTCCTCTATCAAAAACAACTTACAAAGGAAGGAGGCTAGACCAAGTAGTAGGCTGACAGGAAGTCAAAGAAATTACTTTAAACAATTTACGAGCTGTCAGCTTCTCCTCTGCATTAATCCCATTTAGAGATATGTATGATCCAACTCATCATTGCAGTCTTTGGTGTGAAAGACTGAGCTTGTTTTTCAGGCTTTGCAAACTTGATTCCAACTATAAGATTATGTACCAAATTTCTTTGCCAAAAACACCTATTCTTGGATGAGGCAAGATAACTATGCTAGCTCTACTGACTACACTGAGGTGTGTTCTCAATTGATCCAATAGAACAATCAACTAGAGTAGTATTAATTTTATTGCTAGCCCTATACCACTAGTGTTTTATTGCATCCTGCCTGCATACTTTCTGGCATTTAAGCAAATGCTTTTAGATGAATGTGAATGTGAATGATATTTTTTTTTTCTCTTTTTCCCCACTCACAAACAACTCAAAGGACTGAATCCTCTTGTTTTTGAAAAGTTTTAATTTCCATTTTACTTCTACATTGCTAGTAGATAGTCTATTTAAAATTTGAGTCTAAATTCACAACACTGAACACAGGCCTCAGTGTGTAAAATAAATTAAAAATTAAGTCCAGGCGAGATCTCTGGGAAGAAAAATTGAAGATCAGACAAAATTGGGCAGGCTGGATGCCTAGATGAATGAAGAGGAGTAAGAGGACTAAAAAACAAGCTTTAACACATGACCACATGGCCTTGTTTAAGGAAAGCAGTAGAAGATGGCATATTTGATGTTTGTTAAAGGAGTTAATATGGAGGTTACTATTGTCATTTAATAATTGATGGTCTGGTCAGGTGAGTTATAATTTAATATGTGTTTTAAAAATGCAGTCATAGACTTTTGCTTCATAGGTAACCTATCTGCAAAAATGCTATTCACCAATATTTTCATTTCTTAATGATTTTCTCCTGGCATTTAAATATTTTATAAAAAGCATTCTCTAATCACAATTTAAGGGGGAAAACATGAGAGAAATAACTTGAAACAGAACTGTAATTTAACATTTCAAAGCCTTCACATCTCTGATTAGACCTTACTTTCTGCACATAATCTCTTTTTTTCCCCTTAGTTTTAGTAGGCTGGTACAGGACTGGGCAGTGTTTCGTTCTGTTGTGTATAAGGTCTCTATGAGTCAGAGACGGCTCAATGGCACATAACAACAACAACATAACAAAAAGTTTTATTTATTTATTTGTTTGTTTGTTGTTGAGAATATATAGCAAAATTTATGCCAATTTAACAGTTTCTACATGTAAAAGTCAGATATTCATTACATTCTTTGAGTTGTCTAATCATTTTCCCTTCTTTTCTAAGTTATTCTTCCCTCATTAATACAAACTCACTACCCTCTAAAGCTATTATCTAGTTTTTCAATTTGCTGTTGTCAGTTTGATCCCTTATAGAGAGTTCTTAAAAGAGCATAATGCTCAAAGCAGAACTTTTTTCTACTGGTTAAGTTAAAATCTCTTACAGAACTAAATTGATTCTCTTTCCATATAAAAATAGTGTAAAGCTTTTGAATTTTCAACAGTGAAGTTCTGAAATCTCTTTGAATTGCAAGCCAGAAAATAACAAATCTTATTTAATTAACAAAAGAATGAGATAGGGATGAAAAACATGATGTTAAGTCACAGTAAGAATTGATTGAAGCTGCATTTTTAGCTGTAAATTTGGTAAGTAGATTTTGCTTGTGAAACAAGCAACATTAATTACTCTGCTCCGATAGCAGATTCTGTACTTTAAAAATAAATAAATAAGTAAAACTGCAAAGAAGAACAGAAGCATCTTTGGGTGCATTCCTTTAAACCAATAAAATGATTTTATTGAACTCCATTCATGTGCATACTTAGAATTTAAATCCAGAAGATCTTATAGGCCTGTATTCATTAAATATTATGTACCATTTTATGTGAGAATACTCATAAAAGAGGAATATGAAACACAATTAAAAGAAATAAATTTACCATGGTGTTGGCATTCTATAAAATCTTCCAGTCACTGTGTGTCTTTAACTGACTCCTACCTATACCCAGGCACAACCAATATCACATGATATAGAGAATTCAAAGGTAGGTTGTTTTCATGGTTAAAATTCACTATACACGATTTTGAAATTGTGATATTAGCCCTAGTTCCTTATAATCAAAAAGAACTAAATCAGCAAGATAAGTATTATGTACCCTCTAGGAGCTCTGCTGGCTCTGTGGTTGAGTCATTGGGCTGCTAACCAGAAGGTCAGCAGTTTGAACTCACCACTGGCTCTGTGAGAGAAAGATGGGGCAGTCTGCTTCCCATTGGAAACACAATAGGGGCTGCTAGGTGTTTTGGTTACTTCTGTGCTGCTCTAACAGAAAATACCACAAATGGGATGGCTTGAACAAACAGGAGTTTATTCTCTAACAGTTCGGAGGCTTCAAGTCTGAGTTCAAAGTTCCAGGCTTCATGGGCTGGGTAAAAGCCCCACAACCTTGGGCTCCAGCTCTGCCTCCTGCTCCTGACCCACTGAAGCTAGAGATATCTATCTTTTCACTCAGAAAACTGCTGGCTGCTGAGACTGAGAAGCCCAAGGTGGACAAGTACAAAGACAAACTCCTGATGTTACCAAACCACACGGCAGACCATTAATTCAAGTCCATTAAAAGTCCCAAGATCAGCAGAGCATGGCAGGCTGCTGAACAACAGCATGGCTACGTGCAGGGTTCAAGTGTGCCATAAGCTAGAGACCATTCCCAAAGCTGTTTCTTATGTAAGGGAAGCAGACCACACACCCAAAGGCAGCTACTCAGCTCTCTAGTAGATTCCACCATGGAGTTAATTACCAATCTCACTATGGGGAATAACTACATCCAGCTGCCCAACCACTCAACCAGGCCCAGCCAAGTTGGCACACAAACTTAACCACCACACTAGGAATCAGACTTGACTCAATGGCAGTGAGTTTTGTTTTGTTTTGTTTTGTTTTCAAGGAATCACTTTGTGGTGCAAATGATTAATTAATCCACTTGGCTGCAAACTGAAAGCTTGGAGGTTCTAGTCCACCCAGAGGTGCTTGGGAAGAAAAGCCTGTTGATCTACTTCCAGAAAATAAACCATTGAAATCCTTAAGGAGCACAGTTCTACTCTGACACAAATGGCATCACCATGGGATATATTTGTTTTGTTTTTGTCATTCTCTGGTACCAGTCATATTGGAACATAAACAAATTCACCCTTGTATCCCTTGTTTTACATAAAATTGGTCAATTTCACCTTGCATGATTTATAAGCAGCTCAGCACATGAAGCAAAACTTAGGTGTGAAGGAATCCTGAATCTATATCATGCCCTCTTTCCACCAGCAGATTACTAGCAGCCTCATGGCATTAGGTGGGATGGGATGGCTAGAAGTGAGAGAAATTTCAATGTTAGCACAAGTCATTTGGGATCACATCTATTGTCAAAGGATCATGGTAGTGATACCAGAGCTCTAAAAACAGGGCATTTAATTCCATCTCATGGTGACATCATATGTGTCAGAGCAGAACTGTGCTCCTTAAGGTTTCCAGTGGCTGATTTTCTGGAAGTAGATCACCAGTCTTTTCTTCTCAGGCATCTCTGAGTGGACTAGAACCTCCAACCTTTCAGTTTACAGCCAAGTGAACTAATCATTTGCACCCTTGAAAATGGGCTCTGAGATCCAGGACAAGCTAGATCTTGGTTGTTGTTGTTGTTGTTATGTGCCGTCGAGTTGGACCCGACTCATAGCGACCCCTCCTTGAGTTTCCAAGACAGTATCACTATGGAAGTAGATTGCCCAACCTTCCTTTCGAGGAGTGGCTGGTGGGTATGAACCGCCAGTCTTCTGGTTAGCAGTCAAGTGCCTTAGGCACTATACTACCAGAGCTCCCAGATCTTGGAGGAGGACTTAAACAATTTCATTACATGATTTGTCATTCAGAGAATAAAGCAATGTGTAATATGCACTGCTTTATTATATTAATTTACATAAAACTCTGAGGATCACCAAAGAGGCAACATTTTTCCCCTTTTTCTATAACTGACCTTGAGGGAGGAAGAAGATGAACACTGGGGAACAGCTCTGATTTGTGTGCTTGGAAGGCCAACATTCTTCCTGGACAGAAAAGATCTTTGTTAAGTAACAAAATCAAGAAAAAGGTGGTTTGAATTGTTACAGTTAATCTTTTAGACCCCAGGTTTATGAAACTTGTACTGACACTAGCAATGGGACAGTGTAATGGTGAAATCACTACTCCTCACAGAAGGATACCATACGTTGGCCAAACAAGGTCATATATTTTCCAGAAGGACAGAGAAATATTCAAGTTACTAAGTATTTCTTCTACAAATGATTCTATCAGTAATTTTAAGCTTTAGGGACAAAAAAAAAGTACTAGAATTATAAAAAAAAAATGCTTTTTATGTGGTTTTCAAGAACATTTTGGAAATTCTTGTTAATAATCTATTAACTATCTATTAATGTATTTGCATTTTTATCCATCTTATGGGGGAATCTTCACTCCTCTGAACTTCTGTGAAGTTTTCTGTCTGGATCTTCAAAAATCTGTTGTTCCTTAGGTCATCAGTAAGAATAACCACCATTATTAAGTGATCTCCCTAGATTTCCTTTTCATCACTATACTCATGTAAGTGCTGTGAAAGAAATTAGAAAACACAGTTTCCATTTCTGGTTTTGATACTCCTTATATACCCTTAACAGGAGGCCTGGTGGCACAGTGGTTAACCACCCAGCTGCTAACCAGATCGGTGGTTCAGACTCCAGGCACTCTGCAGGAGAAAGATGTGACAGTCTGCTTCCATAAAGATTGCAGCCTAGGAAACACTACAGGCAATTGTAATCTGTCCTACAGGGCTGCTCTGAGTTGGAATTGACTTAATAGCACATAACACATATAACCTGAAGCTTCTATAAAAATTAAATAAAATCATAAATCCCCAAGATGGTTTTCCAGCTTTTGCTTTTTCTCTCCTTTATATAAAACCATATAATTTTTACCCATGTGTCCTCTAAGCATCATTCCAAATTCTGCTAAAACCTTTCTTTAGTTAAGAAGAAGAGGAGAAGGAAGAGAAAGAAGAAGAGGACAAAAAAAAAAAGAAGTCCTAGTTTAATCTGCAAAGTGTCTCAGTATTAATTCATACTTGCTGATAGTCTCAGTCTTATTTCTCAATATTAAGAAGTGGAATTCAGCCTATGCCTTTGATCAAGCCCCTTCTTACACACTCATGACACATGACAATGTTCCCTAACCTGATCACTTACCAGTTACACTGTCTTTCCCACTACAGCCAAGCTCTGTCCTATCGCACTCACTCACTCTTCTATGTCTGAACCATAGTGATGGCCCTGGCGATCTGCTGTCAGATATCCTTATCAACAACTATCTGTTACCAACTTATCTTATATCTGTGTTTGGTCAAGTATTTGCATTGTGACCAGATTTCTCTCATTATCTCGATGTCTAATGTGTTAAACGACATTTTGAACACTGTAAAATACTTTTTTTTAAGTGTTTTGTTTTTAGCCACTACTCTTTTCTTTTCTTTTTATATTCTTCCTCAGTGAGCATATAAATTCACTATATTAATGTCTCCTTACATGTTTGATCATTGCTTCTCCATCACCGTTGCTGCCCCTGGTTCTCCCTTCCAGACATAATCATTTTAACCCTCCCCTGAAGATTCCCTCCTAACTCTCTTCTCTTTTCTGTACACTCTCCTTCAAAGACTCAGCTATTCTCTTAGTTACTGCCATCATCACTGCATGTCTGATATCCAGATTAACATTGGTCTTTGACTTTCAATATCCAGTCTGCCAGATAGTCTTAATAACTACACATTAAAATCTGTCATCTTTTGCCACAAACCAATTCTTCTTTTGACAATCTCATTTTTCCTAATGTTGTTGTTGTTCTTGTTAGGTGCTGTTGAGTCTTTTCCAACTCATAGCGACCCCATGAACAGCAGAACAAAACACTGCGTGATCCTGCAACAACTCCATGATTCCTGTTACACTTGAGCCCATCATCACAGCCACCGTGTCAATCCATCTCGTTGAGGGCTTTCCTATCTTTCGTCAACCCTCCACCTTACCAAGCATAGCATCATTTTCCAGGGAATGGTCCCTTCTGACAACATCACCAAAGTAGGTGAGACAAAGTTTGGCCATTCACACTTCCAAGGAGCATTTCAGGTGCTCTTCCTCCAGGACAGATCTGTTAGCTTTTTTAGCAGTCCATGGTACTTTCAACATTCTTCACCAGAACCACAAATCAAAAGCATCAACTCTTCTTCAGTCTTCTTTATTCATTGTCCAGCTCTCACATGCATACGAGGTGATTGGAAATATCATGGCTTCTGTCAGGCGCACCTTAGTCCTCAAGGAGACATCCTTGCTCCTCAGTACTTGAAAGAGTTCCTTCGCAGTTGACTTTCCCAATGCTACATGTCGTCTAATGTCCTGACTACTGCTTCCATTGGCATCAATTGTAGAACTAAGTAATGTGAATTCTTTGACAACCTCAATCTTCTCTCCATTTATTGTGATGCTGCTCATTGGTCCAGTTGTGAGGATTTTTGTTTTCTTTATATTGAGACGTAATCCATACTGCAAACTATATTCTTCAACTTTCATCAGTAAGTGCCCCAAGTCATCCTCACTTTCAGCAAACAAAGTTGTATCGTCTGTGTATCTCAGGTTGTTAATGATTCTTCCTCCAAGCCTGATGCCACGTTTTTCTTCATATAGTCCAGCTTCTGGGATTATTTGCTCAGCATATAAATTGAATAAATATGGGGAAAGAATACAACCCTGATGCACTCCCTTCCCGATTTTAAACCATGCAGTGTCCCCTTGTTCCATTTGAACAACAGCCTCCTGGTCAAGGTATAGGTTCCTCATGAGTACAATCAAGTGCTCAGGAATTTCCATTCTTCTCAATGTTATCCATAATTTGTCATGATCCACACAATAAAATGCTTTGTATAGTCAATAAAATACAAGTAGACATCTTCCTGGTATTCTTTGCCTTGAGCCAAGATCCATCTGACAGTAGTTATGATATCCCTTGTTCCATGTCCTCTTCTGAATCCAGCTTGCAGCTCTGGAAGTTCTCTGTCAATATACTGTTGCAACCGTTTTTGAATTATCTTCAGTAAGATCTTACTTGTGTGCGATATTAATGATATTGTTCTATAATTTCCACAATCTGTGGGATCACCTTTCTTTGGAATGGGTACAAATATGGATCTCTTCCAGTCAGTTGGCCAGATAGCTGTCTTCCAAATCTCTTGGCATAACTGAGTGATTGCCTCCAATGGGGCGACTGTTTGTTGAAACATCTCAATGGGTATTCCATCAATTCCCAGAGCCTTCTTCACCAATTCTTTCATTGCAGCTTCGACTTCCTCCTTCAGTACCATTGGTTCTAGATCATATGCCACTTCCTGAAATGGAAGAAGATCGACCAGTTCTTTTTGGTACAGTGACTTTGTGTATTCCTGCCATCTTCTCTTGATGTTTCCTGAATCATTCAATATTTTGCCCATGTTGTTGTTGTTGTTGTTGTTATGTGCCGTCGAGTCGGCCCCGACTCATAGCGACCCCTCCTTGGGTTTCCGAGGCAGTATCACTACGGAAGTAGGATTGCCCAACCTTCCTTCCGAGGAGTGGCTGGTGGGTTTGAACCGCCAGCCTTCTGGTTAGCAGGCAAGTGTCTTAGCCACTATGCTAGCTCTCAATATTACAACTCAAGGCTTAAATTTTTTCTTCAGTTCTTTCATCTTGACAAATGCTGAGCGTGTTCTTCCCTTTTGGTTTTCCAACTCCAGGTCTTTGCACATTTCATTATTAATTGGTTTTGTCTGCTCAAGCTGCTCTTTGAAATCTTCTGACTCTGAAACTTGCCCTTGAATGGAGAATAGCTAAAGCAAGTGGAAGAAATGATAAGATAAAAGAGCTGAACAGATTTTTCCTAATAGTATCACCTTTCCTAGGCACCTACATTAAAAATTTGGCACCATTTTTAACCTCCCAAATCACCCACTACTTCAAATTTTCAGTAAGACCAATGGATTTTCTATCAATACTATTTTGTTTTTCTTCTTTCCCCAGTAAAAACCCTAATACAGCTCTATATCGTTAATATATTTTTACTTTAATCTCTCTTTTTTTACTTCCAATTCATCCACTACACCACCATAAGGTTGATCTTGTTTAAATTCTCTGATTAAATCCTTTAATCATTATAATAGCCATAGCAATATTTCCCAAAGAATGGGACATATAACATTGGTTGGAAAGGGAGAAAAAAGTAGTAGCTATGTATCCACAATGTTGGACATACGCACTGCCATCTAGTCGGATCCTACTCATAGCAACCCCTCCTTGGGTTTCTGCAGCAATATTACTACAGAATTAGATTGCCCAACCTTCCTTCTGAAGAGTGGCTGGTGGGTTTGAACCGCCATCCTTCTGGTTAACAGTCAAATGCCTTAGGCACTACGCCACCAGAGCTCCCTAATGTTGGACATAAGAAAGTTTAATCTCCTCAAAATTATTTTATGAGTAATATTGCACAGAATAAAAATTTTAAAATGAGTCCTTTAAAAGTAAAAATAATTATATACTTATTGTAGGAGAATAAGGCAATAATGAGTAAAATATATTTAATTTGATCTCTTCTCTCTTCCCTTACCTATTCAGCCTTGTTTGCTACTATTCAGCTACACAAATTCTCTCTTTCCTGAAATTGGGTCAATTTAGCAATCCTTGTGCATAGCATATGCTATCCCATAATATTTATGAGGTTATACAGAACAGTAGGACAGTGAGGAAAAAGAGAAACTGAAGGACAGATATTATCAGGGGAAGGTCATCAGAAACAAAAGCCAAGGCCAAAGATGAAGGGCATTGAGCAGAGTATAAAGCTGATGAGGTAAGTGAAGGGTGCACAGAGTGAGGAATGGGATTGGTTCTCAAGCAGATTAAAATTGAATGTATTACAAATGGAGGATGTCACAAAGTTGAATTTAGGCCCAAAATAACAATCCAAACTTTAAATCTATGAATTCTTAGAATGTAGCACAAAGTAGACCTAGCACTTCCAAGACTCCAAATTTAATTAGTTCTCCATATTTGTGGCTTAGCTTTGCTATTCTCTCAAACTGTAGTTCCCTACTTCCTTACATTTAACTTTCTAAATCATATTAGGCTTTGAGACCCACCTGCACTCCTACTTTTTCTAAGGATTCTTATTTGACAAGCTCATCTAAAGTTGACATCTTCCTTGTTTGATATGTTTTAGTGTTTATTAACACGGTAATCATATGATTTACTCATATTAACATGTTCTGCTTTATAGCAAGGTGATTTATTTACATGTATCATCTCTACTGCTTTGGAAGCTCTTTAAGATGACAATGTCTGTAATCATAAATCCCAAACTACCTCGTACTATTGTCTGTATATACCAGATTCTTGGAATATAGGCTTCTTCTGTTTATGAACTGTAAATGAATAGTTTGGCTTATTCTGTGCTTAATATTTAATCCATTTGTTTAATATGTAAATAGAATCCATGAATGTTCCCTAAAATATTTCAAAGGTCAAAGTAGCAATGACTACCTGAAAATTAAGTGATTTAGGAGTCATATGTGTGTTCTGATGCTATTCAAATATGCTACAATGGGAACAAGGAAGTAAAAAAGCAAATAAAAAGCCCAACTCTTTGCCATCGAGTCAATTCTGATTCATAGAGACCTTAGAGAGATCAGTGAGATCAAGCCACCTTCTTCTTTTGATGAAAGGTTATATGTGTGTGTGTGTGTGTGCGCGCGCGTGCGGCTTTTATTTATCTATTTATTTATTCATCTATTTATTTATTTATTTATTTATGATTTCCATGAAAGTTTACAGAGCAAACTTATTTTCCGTACAGCAGTTCATACACATTTTGTTTCATGACATTGATTGCGATCCTCATAGTGTAATAGCGCTCTTCCCGCTGCCTCCCTGTGGTTACCCTTTCCCTGTGCCATTCTTTCTTATGCATTCTTGCCCTCTGAGCTATCTTCCTGTGCAAATACAGCCTTTCTGATTTCCTATGGTTGGTTTTTCTAAGAAGTGTACCTATCTTATATAAGTGTTCACCTTATACACCTGTGTATTGTTTGGCTAGAAGCCACAGGGGTGAGTTCAATTGCAGGCCTGAAGGGTGACTAAGGGCCATAGTCTCAGGAGTTTTGCCAGTCTCTATCAGACCAATAAGCCTGGTTTTTTTTTTTTTTTTTTTTTTTTCATGATTTTGAGATTTGCCCCACATTTTCTCTTCTCTGCCCAGGATCTCCTATTTTTTTCCCTTTCCAAGTGGCTGACAGTGTATATGCCTCTTTATGGAAAGAATAAACAAATCTATTTTAGAATAAATACAATTGAAATATTCCCTTGAAGCAAAGATGGCAAACTTTGACACGTTTACATTGGACAAAGCATCAGAGAAGATCAATCACTAGAAAAGGGCCAGCAAAATGGAGGGAAACATTTAATGAGATGGATTGACACAATAGTCACAGCAATGGACTCAAACATACCAATGATCATGAAGCTCTCACAGGACCAGACAACATTTCCTTCTGTTGTACAAAAGGTTGCTATGAGTTGGAGCCAATTTGATCACAACTAACAACAACAATAATATGCATACAGTATTTTGATATCATGCTAAATTATTTTGATATCATTTCTGTGTAATCAAGGCAGTTTATAATATAGCTAATTCAAGCTAGGTGATTTAATAATATTTTCTTATCTAAAATGTAACATCTACATTATTTTGTTTCTCTAGAATTACCAGGAAATACTAAAGAAGAAATTGATATTTCTTTAAGCAAAGTGAGAATACAGTGATAGAGTTCAGTTAAGAGTATACTTGATATATTTCATTGTTTTATCTTATTATGTACAAGGAGTTTGATCCTGATATCTGTCTAACATTTCTCATACATAAATCTAAGGGAACTCACTCATATTGGAAGAGATTTCAAAATGTTAGCTTGCCATTTTTTCTCTGAGTCATCATCACTCCTAATTTAGATGATTAGACTTAAAAATGAAACACAACATTTCATGTCTCTTTAATGATTTCTATTTCAACAAAGATATTTAGGAATAAAAATTCAGTTTTACAAACTTCAACAATCATGAAATTTGGAACAATTTTGAAGAAACATATCCCAAATAATTCCTGCTGCTATTGCTATTATACTGAAAGTTTCTTGATCTTCATTATTGACCCACTCTTTGATTCAGTCTGTCAATTAAAAAATAAGCACAAATTAATTCATCTGCTGTGATTAACTGACTATTCTAGATTCCATGTGGAAGTTGAGAGTATAATGATTATATTTCTTTCTTATCTTGAATGACCTTCAAATATAATTGTAGAAATAAGATAAATATGAATGTCAAAGTCAGAGTTATCATTATTTCAATAGAACATTATATATAAACACATGCTAAAATGACAAATAAAGCATGCAGCACATAAGTAGCACATTCTAGAAATTCAGAAGGAAAATATCAATATGGGTTGTATATACAATTTTATGTATCCACTTGATGAACAATTGATTAGTTCCCATTTGTAAAATATGTCTCTTAACTACATATTTTTAAATGATATGTGAAAATTACATGAAAGGCTTGTGGTCTCTTTCATAGATTAGATTTTTCTTGTGTGTGTGTGTGTATATATATATATATATATATATTCCCAGTTTCTTTCAAAAAGCTTACTAACTCACAAATAAATCATCCCTATGGATTTTAACTCAGTGATACCCTTCTTATCCACGTTGCCCATTTGTCTCTTTAACGAATACATATATGAAATATTTCTTAACTTTTATTTAGAATACCTCCTCTTTTTTTTTTTTTTTGTCTCCTTCTGATGTTTTCCTTTTCTAGTCTATCATCTTGTCAAATTCACATTTTGAAGTATACTTCTGACATGTCCCGCAACTACTCAAAAAAAATCTCAGAGACTTTGCTTAAAATAAAAGTTAAAATTCCTTGGGTTTACAATCTAATTAGATACTACTTTTCTAAACTTACATCTCATTATACTACCTTCCACTACCTCTTTATGCCTCAAGTCCTCCATCTTTTGTTTATGCCGACATAAATCTGAAGTCTCCCAAGATTTCCACCATCATTTCAAATTTCCCATTTTTTTATCTTTTCCTTAGAGATGCATTTTAAATGATTTTCTTATATAAATCCTTTGCTGACCCAAGCAAGAGTAAATTAGCATATTTCTTCTGAAATCTGGCTCTGTACATTGGAAAACAAAATGTTTTTATCAACAAACGACAATCTTAGGGATTCAAGGAAAACAGGTGATTTTCCTTCATTTTAGACTCTATGACATGGTTCCCAGAGTTAGAAATATCGTCACATATGTAGATAATTGTGAGGTAGTAGGGTAAGTCTGAAACATTTCCCCACGAATTTTATATAATGTAATATCATAACATATCATTTTTATCCTTAATTTCTGCAATATTTTTCTCTGAACTTTAATAGCCCTCTCACGAAACATTAGCAATTTCAATGTTTCAACCAGTGCAAATTGATAGTCTATGGAAATAAGTGTTAATAACACCCACTCTTTATAAACAACATTTATAGGGCAGTCATTGAAAGGAACATTTGAATATTTTACAGTGTAAAATACAAACATATGTATATGGCTTGCTTCAAAAGCCACTGAGATTAATGAACATAAATAATTGTATATGCACAACATATTAGAATAAATAAAAATGATCAAAATGAATTAAAAATAGCATAATTTTAATTACATATTTTAAAAGAAATGGATTTTTAGGTAATTCATCACTTTGTAATACTAAGAGTGAGGGTTCTCAAAATCAAGGATGTAGTTTTCATCTTTGTTGCTACAAAGAAGCACTTAAAAAAAAAAAAAAAAACCTCACTGCTATCAAGTCAAATCTGACTCACAGCAGCCCCTCCTTGGGTTTCCATCTCTACAGAAGTAGATTGACCAATATTCCATCCCAGGAGTGGCTGGTGGGTTTGAACTGCCAGCCTTCTGATTAGCAGTCAAATGTCTTAGGCACACTAGATATCCCCCTTCTAAAAGTGTGGAACTCTTTCCCTTCCAGAAAACACATCCAAGATTAATCTTAATCAGAATCTGTAAAGTCTTCAGTTCTGCTTACCAAAAACCAAACCAAAACCAAACTCACTACCATCAAGTCGATTCTGACTCATAGTGACCCCTCCTTGGGTTTCCAAGGCAATATCTCTGTGGAAGTAGATTGCCAGTCTTCTAGTTTTCCCTGTAAAATAAAGACAATTTTCTTGATTTTTAAAATTATTTTATTTATTTTGTGCTTCTATATTCAAAGGTAATTCCTCACAAAACCTCTTACTAAAAGGTTAAATTTTATGATGGTGAAATTTGTGACATTGGGAGCAATCCATTTAAAACAACCCCCTGTTTATTTTCATATAGTTGCTGATCCTGTCCTGTATATAATTCCTGTCCCCTGATTTCTGTTTCTTCCAAGCACGGTCACCATTTTAACCCACATAACAAAGATATCTTGGGCCAACCTCATGAAATACAACATGTAGACCATTACAAAAATATTTATTTTAATCTTTGATTTTCCACTTACTAGCAGTGCTACATTCAGTAAATCAGTGAACTTAACTTTCTTCATCTGTAATATAGGGAATAAGACAAATTGTTAGAGATGAAGATAAAATACTTGCGAAGGACCTATTAGAAGGACTGGTATGAAAGGATGGGGAGAAAAATTAGTATTCTGCTTTCTCTCACAGCTAAAGAGAATGATTGGTCAAGCTAGTTTCTTCCACTCTTCACATCTTCCAAAGTTCATAGGACAGATTATTCTTGTGCTTTCATGATGGCAATACAAGTGAAAAGGAGGAGAGAAGGAGGGGCATAGGAATCACAATAGTGCAGGGACAGGAAGAATTGAGGAAATATGAAAGTGAGTTGGAACGAACATGAAGATCTTAAGAAATTTGTTTTGGAGTAAATGTCCTTTTCAACGTGTTTGAAGAACACAACACAAAATTATCTAAAAATTACTTTTCAGGAGGAGCCAACCTGAAAGAACTCCTAATGGCCAACCCCAAACCCCAACTCACTGCCATCAAGTCTACTCCAAATCACAGTGACCCCCATGGGGCTTCCTAGGCTGAAACAATCTGAGCAATAAAATACTCATACAATAAAATGGTAATACTACATTATAAGCCATGGAGTAAAATAAACATTCATGAATCCATAGTGTAATAAATAAAGTATTGAACAAATAAATAAATAATAGACCTTGCCCCTAGTAATTACTACTTTCACAGGATAGTTCCAATCAATAAATGTTGAAGGAAAGAAGAAAATCATTATTAGAACTACACAGTAGTAATTGCCAACATTAGTAGGCAATAGTCTGAAGACAAAGAGAATATTAGCAGACATTTTTGGATTACAGGAGAAAAATAGTAATTTAACCATGGAAAACTCCAACAAAAACCACCATAACCAGGGAACAACATTAATATCATGAATCTCTTAATGTGATGTAATAAGAAAAGAATATCACTTCTGTGCTATTCTTGCTAAAAAAGAAAAAAATCTCAAAATAATTTGAAAAAAACTTCAAATAGTTGTCAAGTTCATGAGATACATGGAAAGTCTGGAGATGTCACATGTTAGTAGAGATTAAGCAGATATTGCAATGAAATGAAATATGACATCCTGGATTGAAACAGAAAAAGGACATTGGTGGAACATCTGGTGAAATCCAGATGCAGTCTATAGTTTCATTAATAATATTGTGTTGTTGTTGTTGTTATGTGCCATCGAGTCACACCCGACTCATGGTGACCTCTCCTTGGGTTTCTGAGGCAGTATCACTATGGAAGTAGATTGCCCAACCTTCCTTCTGAGAAGTGGCTGGTGAGTTTGAACCACCAGCCTTCTGGTTAGCAGTCAAATGCCTTAGGCATTATGCTACCAGAACTCCTAATAATATTGTATTAATGTTAATTACTTAATTTTGATAAATGTACTATGATTATGAGAGGGTTTGCTAGTGAAGTTGTTAAAGCATTCAGCTGCTAACCGAAAGGTTGGTGGTTCTAACCCACCAGCCGCTCCAGGGGAGAAAGATGAGACATCTGATTCCATAAAGATTTAAAGCCTTGGAAGCCCTATGGGGCAATTCTACTCTGTCTTTAAGGGTATGAGTCAGAATCGATACAAAAATCCTCACAACTGGATCAATAAGCAGCATCACAATAAATGGAAAAAAGATTGAAGTTGTTAAAGATTTCATATTACTTGGTATCACAATCAACACCAATGGAAGCAGCAAGCAAGACATCAGACAATGTACTGCACTGGACAAATCTGCTGTAAAAGACCTCTTTATAGTGCCAAAGAGTAAAGAAGTCTCTTTGAAGACTAAGGTGTGCCTAATGCAAGGCATGGTATTTTCTGTCGCCTCATATATGATAGCTGAACAATGAATAAGAAAGACCAAAGAAGAGTTGATGCTTGTGAGTTGTGGTGTTGGCAAAGAATACTAAAAGTTCCATGAAATTTGAGAAGAACTAACACTTCTGCCCTGAAAAAAAGTGCAGCCAGAATGCTCTTTGAAAGCGAGAATGGCCAGACTTGTCTCATGTACTTTGGTTATGTTCTCAGAATGGACTATTCCCTGGAGAAAGATGTCATGCTTGGTAAAGTGGAGGGTCAATGAAAAAGGGAAGGACTTCAACAAGATGGATTGACACAGTGGCTGCAATGAAGGGCTCAGGTATAGCAAGGATTACATGGCTGGCACAAGAACAGGCAGTGATTTCTTCTGTTGTACATAAGGTCACTATGAGTCAAAGCTGACTTGACAGCACCTAACAACAACAATAACACTGTTTCAAGATGAAAATATGCAGGTGTTATTAACTGCCCCTCTAATTCTTAGAGACAGGCATATTTACTATGCAGCTAATGAAACTTAAGCTTTAGGTCCCTTCACATGCTTGGGGCTCCTCCAAGGCCACAAACTAAATTTTTAAGTATAACTTTCTTCTAAAAGAGAGCCCTCTCCCACATTTTATAAGCTTCAAATACCACAAAAGTAGGGTCAGTCTCTGTTCAGCAGTAAAGAAAATTCTAAGATTGGTGTTAGGCTATTAGGAAAGAGAAAAAATCTGGAACTTGGACTAAAATAACTAATTGAGTTGTAGAACTTAATGACAACTGGTGGGTCCAACGCTCCAACATGGTGTAGTATAATCTGTGTGTCAAACTATACCTTACTCAGAGTAGAGTTGATATTCATGTCACAGAGACATCAAGGGAATTGTTAACATGATGTAATATTGTAAGTAAGACAGCAGACAGTATTTGTTCGCATATTTCTTTAGTAGTTGGAGGGAGAAGTGCAGTCAAGAGTAGAAAATTAGAATATAGAAAATATATTGAAATAAGCTAGGAGAGATTCCAGTTAGGAGTCATTGGCAGAACTCAGGCCCTATTGAAATACCAACGCTTGGCGTAGTGACTAAGGCATTTTTCTGCTAACAGGAAGGCTGGCGGTTCAAACCCACCAGCCACTCCTCAGAAGGAAGATTGGGCAATCTACTTCCACAGTGATACTGCCTCTGAAACACAAGGAGGAGTTGCTATGAGTCAGATCCAACTCAACAGCAGTGAGTTTGGGTTTTTTTTTTTTTTTTTTTTGAAACAGAAACAAGAATAGATACACCAGTGCAAGAGAAAGAAAAAGTTATTTTCTTTGTGAATGGATGAGGGTTACACACTCTGGTAAGTTCCCAGAAATGAGAATCAGAATAATGGAGCAAATTCTAGACCATTCTCTAGGAATGGAACTTGTAATGTTCTTCTTGTCTGGAAAGCTCTCATATGGGAATCTGAGATTGAATGTTCGAGTAGACACCTCATAAGGAGAAATGTATAAACTGAATGTTTATGGCACTTCTGCCCAAAGTAGACACTGAATTCTTTTGGTTTAACTATTGATTACTTAAAAGCTTATTCATTTTAGGCCTGGATCTTAGTAACTCAAGATTTTGCATTTAATGATAATAATAATAATAATTTTTGCATATAATAACAAAATTAATAATAAAAATTCATGCATATCATTTATGGAGATATAGAAAATGTGCTATAGTTTAGATTTTTTTTAAAAATTCCCAATCATATTCAAAATGGACCTGTTACTCTTTTTCAATAACTAGTGAACATTTGAATACTTAGAATTGAAGAGGAGAGCAGAGAAGTTTGTGAAGATATGTTATTGTTGTTGTTGTTGTTAGGTGTCCTTGAGTTGGCTCTACTCATAGTGACCCTATATACAATAGAACAAAATACTGTCTGGTTCTGTGCCAGACTCACAATCTTTGCTATACCTGAGCCCGTCATTGCAGTCACTGTGTCAATCCATCTAGTAGAGGGCTTTCCCTTTTTTCGCTGATCCTCCACTTTACCAAGCATGATATCCTTCTCCAGGAAATGGTCCCTTCTGACAACATGATCAAAGTAACTGAGATGAAGTCTAGCAATTTTTTGCTTCCAAGGAGCATTTCAGCTGCATTTCCAGTACAAATTTGTTTGTTCATTTGGCAGTGCATGGTACTTTAATTATTCTTCGCCAACACCATAACTCAAAATCATGAACTCTTCTTCCTTTTTCCTTGTTCATTGTCCAGCTCTCACATGCATATGAGGCAATTGAAAATATTATGGCTTGGGCTAGGTGCACCTTAGTCTTCAAGGAGACATCTTTGCTCTTCAATACTTTAAGGAGATGTTTTGCAGCAGATTTGCCGAGTGTGATACATCATCTGATGTCTTGACTGCTGCTTCCATTGGTGATGATTGTAGAACTAATAATATGAAATCTTTGACAACTTCAATCTTTTCTCCATTTATTGTAATGCTGCTTATTGGTCCAGTTGTGAGGATTTTTGATTTCTTTATGTTGAGATGCAATCCATACTGCAGACTATACTCTTTAATTTTCATCAGTACCTGCTTCAAGTCATCCTCACTTTCAGCAAGCAAAATTGTGTCATCTGTGTATTGCAGGTTGTTAATGAGTTTTCTTCCAATTCTGATGCCACATTTTGTCCAGGTTCTTGGATTATTTATTCAGTATAAAGATGGAATAGTTATGGGGAAAGAATACAACCCTGACACACTCTCTTTCTGATTTAAAACCATACAGTATCCCCTTGTTCTGTTTTAACGGCAGCCTCCTGGTCTATGTATAGGTTCCTGATGAGCACATCAAGTGTTCTGGAATTCCCATTCTTCTCATTGTTATCCTTAATTTGTTATGGTCCACACAATTGAATGTTTCTGAATAACCAACAAAACACAAAGAAATATATTTCTGGTATTCTTTGCTTTTAGCCAAGATCCATCTGACAACAACAATGATATCCCTCATTCCATGTCTTCTTCTGAATCCAGCTTGCATTTCTGGAAGTTCTCTGTCAATATACTGCTGTAACTGTTTTTGAATTATCTTCAGCAAGATTTTACTTGCATGTGATATTAATGATAAAACAAATGAAAAAGAAACAAAATCCTGCCGTTGAGTCAATTTGACTCATAGCAACCCCTCCTTGGGTTTTGGAGGTGCTATCTCTATGGAAGTTGATTGCCTAAACTTTCTTCTGAGGAGTGACTTGTGGGTTTGAACCACCAGCATTCTGGTTAGCAGTCAAATGCCTTAGGCACTACACCACCAGAACTATTCAATAATTTCCACATTCTATGGAATCACTCTTTTTTTTTTTTTTGGTGATTTGGGTGAAAATTTACAGAGCAAATTCACTTTCCATACAGCACTTCACACACACTTTGTCTCATGACATTGACTACAATTTACCAC
>NW_006921871.1:4558741-4576226 GCF_000298275.1 Orycteropus afer afer | reverse complement strand
GGGCCATGGTCTCAGTGGTTCCACCAGGCTCTATCAAACCAGCAAACCTCGTCCCCTCCCCTTTTTTCCAAATGCTTTTGGGTTTTGTTCCACATTGTTCTCCCTCTCTATCAAAGATCTCCTACATAGATCCCCCTCCAAGTGGTTGACAGTGGTAGCTGGGCACCATCTAGTTCTTCTGGTCTCATAGGCATATAGGCTGCAGATCCATGGTGTACCAGTCTTGCATCATGTACCAGTCTCCAGCACAATTTTTTTCAATGAATTTTTTGGTTTTCTTTATTCTTCTTTTTCTTGATTTCTTCATTCTTCTTCTCTCTGGATGAGGAGAGACCCATCATTGCATCTAGATGGCTGTTTGCAAGCTTTTAAGATCCCAGTCACTACTCACCAAAGTAGGAGGTAGAACAATGCTTTGTTAATATGTGATGCCAATTGAGCTTGATGTCCCCTGTGACTATGGTCCCAAGTCCACAGGTTCAAGTATTCGGTCTCTCTGGGTAGCTGGCTGTGATGAAGAAGTGACTACAACTTTGCCGCTTGTCAGCTCTACTATACAACTGGGAATTCAGATCATACAAATACATTTATAGGAACACTCTGCCAACCCTGTACGTGGTCTTGGGTACACTCTCCACTTTATAGACATACCTACTAATTCAACCTGTCCATGCACCTATCCACCTGTATACCCATGTTTGCCTTCACTGACAACGCAATACTGTATGTGCAAAAGCATTCATCAGGATCACCTTTCTTTGTAAGGGTACAAATATGGATCTTCTTCAGTCAGTTGGCCAGGTAGCTGTCTTCCAAATTTCTTGTCATAGACAAGTGAGTACCTGCAGTGCAGCATCTGTTTGTTGAAATATCTCAATGGGTATTCTGTCAATTCGTGAAGCCTTGTCTTTCACCAATTCCTTCAGCATAGCCTCGAATTCTTCCTTCAATCCCATTGGTTCTTGATCATATGCCACCTCCTGAGATGGATGAACATCGACCAAATGCTTTTTGGTACAGTGACTCTGTGTATTCCTTCCCTCTTCCTTTGATGTTTCCAGAATCACTCAATATTTTGCCCATAGAATCTTTCAATATTGTGACTTGAGGCTTGATATTATTCTTCAGTTCTTTCAGCTTGACAAATGTTGAGTGTTTTCTTCCCTTTTGGTTTTCTAACTCAAGGTTTTTTTACATTTCATTATAAGAATTGACTTTGTCTTCTTGAGCTGCTGTTTGAAATTTTTTGTTCAGCTCTTTTATTTTGTTGATTCTTCCATTTGCTTTAACTGCTTTCTGTTCAAGGGCAAGTTTCAGAATCTCTTCTGACAACCATTTTGGTCTTTTCTTCCTTTCCTGTCTTTGTAATGACCTTTTGCTTTCTTTGTGGATGATGTTCTTGATGTCATCCCATAATTCCTGTGGTTTTTGGTCATTGGTGTTCAATGCCACAAATCTACTCTTTAGAGGTCCCTAAATACAGGTGGGATGTAATTAAGGCCATATTTTAGCTCTCATGAACTTGTTTTAATTGTCTTCATCTTCAACTTGAACTTGCATATCAGCAACTGATTGTCTGTTCCACAGTCAGCCCCTGGCCTTCTTTTGGCTGTACATACCGAGTTTCTCCTTCGCCTCTTTCTACAGATGTAGTCAATCTGATTTCTGTGTATTTATCTGCCATAGTCCACATGTATAAGATCATTTGTGTTGCTGTAAAAAAGGTATTTGCAATGAATAAGTCATTGGTCTTGCAAAATTCTATAATGTGACCTCCAATGTTGTTTCTATCACCAAGGCCATATTTTCCAGCTACTGGTGATTCTTCTTTGTTTCCAACTTTTGAATTCCAATCACCAGTGATAATCAACAATTTCAAACTGCAGAAGTTGGTATAAATTTTCAATTTCCTTGTCTTTGGCTTTTGTGGTTGGTGTAATAAAAAAAAATCTGAGTAATAGTAGCATTAACTGATCTTCCTCGTAGGTGTATGGATATTATCCTATCACTGACAGCACTGTACTTCAGGATAGATCTTGAAACATTCTTTGTAACAAGCAATGCCACATCATTCCTTTTCAAAATATTATTCCTGGCATAGTAGCTCATATGGTCGTCTTATTCAAAATGGCCAAAACCAGTCCATTTCAACTCATGAATTTCTATGATATCAATCTTTATGCATTCCATTTCATTTTTGACAACTTCCAGTTTTCCTCAATTCATACTTTGTATATTCCATGTTCCAATTATGAATGGATGTTTGCAGTTGTTTCTTCCCATTTTGAGTCATGCCACATCAGCAAATGGAGGGCCCAGAAGCTATACTCCATCCATATCATTAAGGGCGGCTTTATTTATGAGACAGCTTTTCTCCAGTTGTATTTTGAGTGCCTGCCAACCTGATGGGCTCATCTTCCAGCACTATTTTGGACAATGTTTCAGGGCTATTCTTATAGTTATCCAGTAATATATCAGACAGAGTTTCACTGCTATTCATAAGGTTTTCACTGACCAATTCTTTGAGAAGTAGGTGGCCCCTTCCTTCTTCTGAGTCTCTCTTAGCCTGATAGCTGCACTGAAACCTGTCCACCATGGGTGACCCTGCTGGTATTTGAAATACCAGTGGCATAGCCTCTAGCTTCACAGAAACACACAAGCCACCACAGTACAACCAACTGACAGAGATTGGTGGTGTGAAGATATAGAAATGAGAAATATAAGTAGAATTTTTGAGATTATAATACTAATTGTACTTCTATACTTGGGGAAAATGAGAGATGATTTATAGTATATTATCTACTTCTTTATATCCTGCCCTTTATTTTGTGATTTACTATATCATTCTGGACAGAATATAAACTCCCTGAAGACAAAGATAAAATTTAGACACTGAAGGAAGCATCAACATGTTTAACATTCAAAAAGATTGCTGATTGATCTATATAGCTTTGCCAAATTTTGCTTCTTAAGTAGGAGAATCTGAGATGAATTAATGAAATTGATGGAAGATTCCAGTTCCACATCTTCAACTCTACCTATTCAAAATACCTGTTGGGCACATGGGGCATTTTTGCAAGAAAACTGAGCTCCTATTTTCTAAGTTCCCTAATTTAAAATAGAAGATTAGACCATAAAGCTACTTTAGGTGTCTTTGGATAAGTGTGGCTGGATCATTCAGCACAGAAAGAGCTCACTTTAAGCCTCTGGATCCATTATTTTCCTGCATTCTTTCTTCAGACCAAGACTTTGTATGTCAAACTTTAACCCAGAGAGACCTTTTTTTTTTTTTTTTTTCCCTGACAGAAAATTTACAGATCCTGACAGGCATCAGTACTATAAAACTCCTGACAGATACTTATCACTTAAACTGCTCCAAAATCCACTGCCTAAACAAAGAACAACAAAAACCACACTATGTACAGTATTTTCACCAGGCTCTAGGAGAAGTCAAATGTGTAGGATTGCTTATTTTCATTTTACTCAACAGAGCACATAATCAAGCAAGCTCATAGATAGGTAAAAGGAGACTTAAAATGTTTTATCTGTTCACCACTGAAGCAAGAGTTGCCTGAGGTTCTACTGAATAATTCATTGTTTGGGGTTCCAAGGTTATGAATATCCTCCAATAGAAACACAACAGAAAGTACCAGAAGTTCATACATGGTATTTTTTAATGCTTTAGCAGAGTGTGATACACAGTGGACGTAACAGTATTTAAAAAGTCTACCCAGCCTACTGGGATTTTGCCTTTAGGTAAGAAATAATCTCCAAGCTTTGTTAGTTTTTCCTCTCCAAATAGAAAAATACTTAAGGACACAACCCTCAATTCTCAATACAGGTTTCAGCTATTTTCCCCTACGTAGAGTTATAATAACACCAACATATGATGCTAAAATTTAGAAAAATGATAATTTGAAAAATAGCTGTTCTATGTATTGATGTAAAGTTAATAAAGAAAATGATTTGGTTATGCTGTTCTGTGCTGTATGTTTCTGAAATTGATTCAACTTAATGCACAGTTTGAATACTGTGCAGCAAAGTGAACGTAACTTATATAATACTAAAACAATTTTATAAACGTTGAATAGCCCTTACTATTACTTACTTACTTTAAACAATATGCAATTCTGTGAAATTCCAGAATAACCAAAAAATCTGAGCAATATTTTAGGTATATTCAGGAATCAGGGAAATTAGAGAAATTAAATGGACAAAGCATACTGATATTCTATTTATCTCTCATTTTTTAAAGGTACATACTTGAAACAAATAAAATTAATTATAGTACTTGTTTTCCTTTAAAATATTTTTACCTATGGATATCCAAGGGGGGGTCACTGTGAGTTGGAACCAACTCAACAACAGTGAGTTTTTTTTTTTTTTTTTTTTTTTTGAGTTTATGATACCCAAACCTGATTTGACAAGACCTTTATCAGTGTGAATGTTAAGGGTTGTATTGTATCCCCAAAATTAGAATAGAAAATCCTAACCCCTATATCTGTGAATGTAATCCTATTTGGGAGTAGTGTTCTTTGTTATGTTGATAAAGTCATGTCAGTGTAGGATGTGTCTTAAATCTACTCACATTTGACATTAAAAAAAAAGAAGAAAAGAAAAGAGAGAGAGAGAGAGATTAGGTGCAGAGAAGCAAGCATGCATTAAACAAACAAACAAAAAAAAACTCATTGCCATCAAGTCGATTTAAACTCATAGTGACCCCCTTTGGGTTTCCAGGGTGGCAAACCTTTATGGAAGTAGATTGCCCAGTCTTCCTTCCTCAGAGTGGGTGGTGGGTTTGAACCACCAACTTTCTGGTTAGCAGTCAAATGCCTTGGGCACTACACCACCAGAGCTCCTTGTAAGCATGAATTGGGGAAAGATAAATGCTGCTTGGAGATCTCCAAAGAACAGAAGAAGAAAGCTAAAAAACAGAGACAGAGATTTTCCCCCAGAGCAGATAAAGAGATGCTTCCTCTAGAGCAGGTGCCCTCAATTTGGACTCCTAGCTTCTTGTACTTTAAGAAAATGAATTTATATTCTTTAGAGTCAACAAATTGTGGTACTTCTATTATAGCAGTGCTGAGAAACTAAGGTAATGAGCATCTTACTTTGTTATTTTTCAGGTATGCAGTACATGTCTTAGCATAGTTGTGAGCTTCCTTTCACATCTAACTTTAGAGTGCCATAGTGATAGTAAAGGTAAAAGGATCAGCTAATCTTTTTTTTTTTTTTTTCACTTTTATTGTGGTTAAAACATATACAACAAGACATTTGCCAATATATAGCAACTTCCACTTTTACAACTCAGGGGCATTGATAATATTTTTCATGTTATGCCATCAGGAAGGAGTGCTTAACCTTCCTTCCGAGTAGTGGCTGGTAAATTTTAACCACCAGCCTTCTGGTTAGCAGTTAAATGCCTTAGGCACTCATCACCAGAGAACCACCATAAGCTTCATGCTTATCTGTTTTTTTCCCCCATGTGTCTAGGAATGCCCTTCCCCCCTCCCATCCCTGGTAACCAACAAAGGCAGTTCCCTTTCATTTATGAACCTTTCCTTGACTTTTTGCAGTATTGGACTAATTCAATATTTATCCTTCTGTGATTGAGTTATTTCACTCAGCATAATGTCTTCTAAGATCATCCACATTAAGTGGTGCTTTTCAGACTCTAGTCAGATCTGACTCACTGTGACACCTCCTTGGGTTTCCGAAGTGGCATCATACAGAAGTAGATTGTCTAACCTTCCTTCCAAAGAGTGGCTGGTGGGTTTGAAGTGCCAGCCTTCTGGTTCAAGTGCCTGAGGCACTGTCTTCAGCATTTCAGGTAAGATACAAGATATGGCTATGTGTGATTAGCGTGGACATAAGCAAAGAGATTGCAGAATTTTACGGACAAATGGAAAAAGCATGGACTTAGAGACAGGACAACAAAAGCAACAAAACAACAATCTGGGTTTGATTCTTGGCTCCATCTCAGCCTAGCTGTTTGTATTTGAATACATCATTGAACATCTCAGAACCTCAGCTTTTTCTTCTGTAAATGGGAGGGTCATCTTGGAGAATTACTGTGAGGATGAACTAAAACAAGGTTTAGCAAATGACCAAAAATATATTAGGAACTCAGAAAACTATAGTTATAGATATGATCCAATATCTCTTATCTTATGGATTCTCTTTATTCTCTTTCATACTACACATAGACATTTTATTTTTCTTCCTTTGACTTGGTTTCACTTCATAAATATCTCTACCAGCACCCCAACAGATGTGCTATTTAATCAAACTAAACCCAACTCCACCTTTTGTTATAAATCATACCTAGAATGTCTAAAACATTTTAACACAAAATGGTTTCCCATACACTTTCCAAATGAGTAAATCCCAGACACTAATTGAAAATGAACTTGTACATCAGAGCAGATCTCTGCTGCTTCCCAAAGGGAGTTTATATGTTTCTCTGAAGTGAAAGCTCTTCATTTATGATGTACAAAAATAGAAGAAAACTATCCAGAAGAGAATTGAAGTGTGCAGGGCTGTGTTTTTCCAAGCTTGGGATGGAGATGATACAGGGATATCTTGGTGCAAAGTTCAGATTCCTGTGTAACAACTAAGGTCATTGTACTAATAGGACTTCTTGTTCATGCAAAATAAATCATGACAAATAGGAAGGACTACAGGAGAGCTCAACTTCCCTTTCACATATTCTCAGGATAAGATTACTTTTTAAAAATGACAAGATAGTCACACAAAATGACACAGAAGGGATTCTCTCTGTTGAAATAAAATTGTCTTATATCTTCCTTCCTTTTCTTGCAATGTAGAAGTAAATTGTTGAAATAATTGAGTAACAAAAATAGTCATTTGTTTACTGAAGAGCTCAAAATAGGAATAACATTACATATTCCTTAGATAGGCAACTAAGCATGAGCCAGCATATGCAAAAAAAATGATATGAATAATTCTTTCATAAAACTTTCTATAATATTATCTCTATCATTAATAGCCACTCCTCGGAAGGAAGGTTGGGCAATCCTACTTCCGTAGTGATACTGCCTCGGAAACCCAAGGAGGGGTCGCTATGAGTCGGGTTTGACTCGACGGCACATAACAACAACAACAACAACAACATCATTAATAGCATTTAGAAAAAAAAAGTTATTTATCTACAGGCATTTTGGTGGTGCTGTAGTTCAGTGCTTAGCTGCTAACCAAAAAATAAGTAGTTTGAAGCCACCAGTGGCTCTGTGGAAGAAAAGACTTGACAATTCTCTCCCATAAAAATTGCAGCCTAGGAAACCATATGGAACAGTTCGACTCTGTCTCAGAGGGTCACTATGATTCAGGAACAACTCAACAGCACACAGAAAAAGCAACATGCCATCATTATTCTCAAAAGGCAAACATAAAGCAAATATTCCAAATGAAAGTAAGAGAAAATGCATTGGATAATTGTTTTGCTTTTTAAGACTATAAAACAAAATTTTCCATCATCCTGCTTAATTATCCTTATTGATGTAAGTACCAAACATGTTATCTTATGTATTGGTATATTACTAAAAGAAGTGTGACTTTCAATTTATGGTTTAATAAGATTTTACTAAAAATTCACATACTTCTTATTCTAGGTACAAACCCTGTCAGTAAATGAATTAATTTTGGCAATTTTCTAATCTCATTATATCTTTTGTCAAGAGTATGATTTATCAGAACTACAATGCCTAATGCTGCATATCTTGTGAAATACAGTCATCTGAACAAGACAGTATCATCATTTGACTCTTTCAATATATGATATTTTCATTAGTGGCAGAATATTCATTCCTTCCCTTCTACTCAGCAGGGCTATAAATAGAAAGACCAGCCAACCAAATCACACAATATTGAAAAGGTCAATGAGGTACAGTATATTACTATAATTTACAGAATACTCCTCATGAAGTATTAAAACTTTTGACATTTTATTTATGTGGAATGAAAATAATGAAAACATAGAGCAGAGTGGAATAGTCACATTATCACTGCTGTGATTTCAGAGAGAGCATTGAATGAAACTTTCCTTTATAGTTAAAGGGGATTTAAACAAGGATGAAGGTCAGTAATAAAATTAAAGCTGTACTGCCTTCTATTAAATCGATATAGGACTTTAAAATGAACAAAAGGAAAGAGAAAAATGAAAACACAAGATTGGTCAAGATCAACACACAGTTTGTCTGTTTTCAGCAGAAACTAAAACTCATAAGCTATTTGGCAGTGTCAGAAGATACTCATCTCTAAAAATATCTGTTTTAGATTAAAAGTAGATGGCTTAGTTATACCAGCTCTACAATTTTTCATTAAAATTCAAATGTGGTTATACCCATGATCTGGAATGAGCAAAAAGAGACAGAGTAGATAGATACAAATCTCAAGCTAGTTTTTGCTTTTAGTATTTCTTACTAGAGTTGTCAAATTATTTGGATCAAAGAGCAAAAAGACAGTTGCTCATCAGCAGTTAAGCAAGTGATATTTGTAGGCAATCTCCATATAATTCCATAACACACATATAAATATTCAAATTCTGTTGTTTAGGAAAAAGAGCTTAGACTAAAAAGAGCCATAGTTAAGACCATCCCCAATACCATCTTTTTCCCAGAATCTTCATCCAAATCCTAGCAGTTCTACTGCATTTATGCAAGCACATCCATTGAGAAATATTAAGCAAGGTGTTACAGAGAGAAGGAAGAATACACAATTTGAAATTTGTCATTTTCTTTTTCTTCCCACAACCATTGTTTTAATTTAGGTCATCATTTTTATTACCTAGTCTGTGGAACTTTTCTCTTAAATAGACTAATATCCCGCCAATGAATCCTTTATATTCTGTGCAAAGGGTCAAGATAAAAGCCAAGTCTGATAGAATTTCTTCCCTGCCTGTTGTCTTGTCACTCCATCTTTTTTTAGCATTAACAACCCTCAATCTACAATTGATGACCCATCATGATCTGATCTTGCCTATACTTCATCCCCATTTACTGGCAGGCCCTACCTCAGAGTTATACCAGTGTCAATCAGTTTATAATTTCCTAAATTTTCCTAGGATTTTTAATTAATTTTTTAGGAGCTCTGGTAGCATAGTGCCTAGGGCACTTGACTGCTAACCAGAAGGCTGGCGGTTCAAATCCACCGCCACTCCTCAGAAGGAAGGTTGGGCAATCTACTTCTGTAGTGATACTGCCTCGGAAACCCAAGGAGGGGTCTCTATGAGTCGGGTCCGACTCGACGGCACATAACAACAACAACAAAATTTTCCTAACGGGGATCACATAGAAAATTCCCACACGAAGCCTGATCTTGCAAGTTCTGCCACATGACCTTTCCTCCTTTATAAGAAAATGGGAAACATGTCAATAAATTCTCATCTTTGTTTCAGCTAATGTCACTGAGTCTTTCCTTATATAAAACAAGGAAAAAATTACAAAAAAAAAAAAAATTTCTGCAAATCCTCTCCTTAAAATTTTTGGTTTATGCTGATCCTCCAATTTTGTTTTTTCAGCTCCTGCTTCTACTATGACCCCTTCCATTGTTCGTCATTCGATGTTTTTTATACTTTCTTTGTACATATGCAGGATATATACTTGTATTCATACAATTGGATTATCCTGTGTGTTTTCTTCTTTTTAAAACAACTCATGCTGTGAAGCTGGGCTAGCGCACTTAATCATTACATCCTGTTGTCCAGGAGCCCAATCTTCTAATGTTTCTTGAGTCAGTATCTGATTATGCTCATTGTTCCCATCAAATTATTTATACACTCCCAAATGGAATGTGTGGCTAACTGCCTCCATGAACAACTATTCCTTTGCCATGAGACCAGAAGAGCTGTATGATGGCTCGCTGCTGTTGTTAAATATTTTCAAAAAAAATATTCTGTGGAAGAATCCTAATAAAAAGAGGGGAAATTTAGAACTAAATTTCAAATTCTCATGTAATCCAGACTTTCTGGAGCCATAATAGTTGGATTAATCCCTGTATCTATTGTCCTGACATAATCTTTAAAATTTAAACCAGAAATTTCACCTGAAGTATTCTTAAAACCAAACAATAGTTTAGCTTAACAATTAAGAATGTCTGCCTTGAGTGTTGTATTCTTTTAGTATATATGTATAGGGGAACAGATTGACAGCAACTTGAAGAATTATATAGGAATGTTAGGGAACAGTGAGTTTATGTTAGTGGATGGGGAACAACTCAGTTGCACAACTCAAAGAATGTAATCAATGTCACTGAATTGTACATGGAGCAATTGTTGCATTGGTGGATGTTCTGCAGTGTATATTCTCAACAACAAAATAAATTATAAAAAATGACCATAAGAAATAAATTTTATACACTCTTTTTTTTTTTTACTGCAAAACAAGCCCTTGTGTGGATAAATGTTTTCACCCTCTTTTTGGAACTATTGTCAATGGAAGAAATGCTAAGCAGTCTTTCAGCACTGTCTGATCACTACTGTATTTTGTGTCCACCTCATCTCCTTAAGCTCATGAGATCTAAAATAATCCTTGGTTTCCTGCCTTCCTAGCCAATGAATCACATACTTCCTATTATTTCTGGCTTAGCTAACCCATCTTTTCTGTTAGAGAATTCCTGTCCCTAGTTCTACAGACTTTAGTACTGATCTAGACCTTGGGAGGATCCAGGAAGCTCTATCTCATCTTGAAGAAGAGAGTAAGTCAAAATAACACATTCTTATCTGTTGTTGTTAAAGGCCTTCTAAACCAAAACCAAACTCACTGCCATCAAGTCAATTCCACGTCAAAGTGACCCCTTTTCAGTTTCTGAGGCAGTAAATCTTTACAGAAGCAGATTTCCCAGTCTTCCTTCCATGGAGTGGCTGGAGGATTTGAAGCTTCAACCTTCTGGTTAGCAGTCAAATGCTTTGGGCACTATGCCACCAGAGCTCCCTAAGGGCTTTCTAGTCAGGTCCAATTCATAGCAAGATCATGCACACCAGGATGAAACACTGTCGGGTCCTAGCCATCTTCACAGCTATTGCCATATTTGGGCCTATTGTTAGAGCCAATGGGTCAATGCATCTCATTGAGCACCTTCCTCTTTTACACTGACTCTGTACATGAACAAGCATGGTGTCCTTCTCCAAGGACTGGTTCCTCTGTAGAGTATGTCCAAAGGACTTGAAACAAAGAAGTATTGTCATCCTTGCTTACAAGGAGCCTTCTGGCTATAATTCTTCCAAGGTCAATTTGTTTGTTCTTCTGATGGTCCACACTAAGCTAAATATTCGTTAGCAATGCCATAATTCAAAGGCATTAATTCTTCTTTGGTCTTTCTTATTCATAGTCAAATCTTTCATGTGAATATGAGCTAACTGAAAATAATATGGCTTGGGTCAGGTGTTTAGTCATCCACATAACAGGTTTATGTTTTAACATTTTAAAAGAAGCCTTTTGCACCAGATTTGCTCAATGTAATACATTATTTAATTTCTTTACTGCTGCTTCTATGGGTGTGGATTGTGGATCTAAGTAAAATGAAATCCTAGATAATTTCAATATTTTCTCTATTTATCATGTTTCTTATTTGTCTAGTTGTGAGGTGTTTTGTTTTCTTTATGTTGAGGTGTAATCCATCCTGAAAGCTGTAGTCTTCAATCCTCATCCACAACTGTTTCAACTACTCTTCACTTTCACCAAGTAAGGCTGTGTCAACTACATATTGCAGGTTGTTAATGAGTCTTTCTCCAATCCTGGTGCTGTGTTCGTCTTCATATAGTTCCCTTCTCAGATTATTCACACGGTGTACAGATTGATTAAGTATAATGAAAAGAAAACCCTGAATCATACCTTTGCTGATTATAAACCAGAAAGTGTCCTTTTGTTTTGTTCCAATGGTATATATAGGTTCCTCATGAGCACAATTAAATGTTCTGGAATTCCCATTCTTCACAATATTATCCATAGTTTGTTATGATCCACACAACTGAATGCCTTTGCATAATCAAATAATAGAAATAATAATAACAAAAAACAGGTAAATTTCTTCCTGGTATTCTTTGTGTTCAACCAAAGTCCATCTGACTGACAACAGCAACGATATGATACTCTTTCTCTACATTTTCTGCTGAATCCAGCTTGAATTACTGGTTGTTCCTTGTTGATGTACTGCTGCAACAGTTTTTAAATTCTCTTCATCAAAACTTCACTTGCAGTACATGGTGAATAGGTAGACAAGCTACACAGACCCTCTTCAACAGAGAAAAGAGACACCAACTGACACAGATACAGAAGATAATCCTGGAGCCCAGGGCTTTGAAAGGAGGGATAACAAGTGAATTAAACACCAACTAGTAGAAGAACCTGAATGAAAACAGTGAATAAGAAGACAAATGGTGCTGAGGACAATCAGGTATTCTGATGGCACAGATAGCCTGAACATTTCCAAGTGGTGTTAGGACCTGAGAATTAACCTAAAAACTAGCCCTGCTCTCCAACAGCTGCATGGACAACTCTGCTTGTGCCTGATGACTAAAAAAGAAAACAGCAAAGGAGACAAACTGAAATGTCAACTTTTGGCTGTCCGAAGAGTGCCGTCATTTTGAATGTTTGCAAGTGGCACCATTTAGGATATTTAAAGTGACAGGATTTTTATTCAGATTCCAGGGAACTAAGAATAGGCTTCACTTGCCAAAGACACTGAAAGGAGACAGGTGATGAGTGCATAAGTGTTGCCAACTAGGGAATAGAGGAGCACAGTAACCTGCTTACTCAGATAACATCCAAACAAAACAAAGAAAATGCCAACTTGAATGTGCATATGAGCAGTTGATGGTCTGTTTCACAAGCAGCTCCTGGCATGGTTTTGGCTGAAGATATTGAACTTTTCCATTGCCTCTTGACACAGATGTAGTCAATTTTATTCCCTTGTATTCCATGTGATGAAGTCTATGTGTATAGCCACCGTTAATGTTGCTGAAAAAAGTATTTGCAATGAATAAGTTATTGGTCTTGCAAAATTCTATCATGCAATTTCCAGCATCATTTCTGCCACCAAGGCCATATTTTCCAACTATTGCTGATTCTTCTTTGTTTCCAACTTTTGCATTCCAATCACCAGTGATAATCAGCACATGTTTATTTTACATTTGGTCAATTTCAGACTGCAGAAGTTGGTAAAAATCTTTAATTTCCTTGTCTTTGGCTTTGGTGGTTGGTGAGTAAATTTGAGTAATAGTAATGTTACTTGGTCTTGCTTGTTGACATATGGATATTATCCTATCACTGACAGCACTGTATTTCAGAACAGATCTTGAAACATCCTTTGTAATGATTAATGTCATGTCATTCATCTTCAAATTGTCATTCCTGGCATAGTGTCTGATTCAAAATGGCCAAAACCTGTCCATTTCAGCTCACTAATGTCTAGGATATCAATCTTTATGTGTTCCATTTCATTTTTGACAACTTCCATTTTTCCTAGATTCATACTTCATACATTCCATGTTCCAATTATTAATGGATGCTTGCAGCTCTTTTTCCTCAATTTGAGGTATGCCACATCAGCAAATGGAGGTCTTGAAAGCTTTACCTTATCCATATCAGTAAGGCTGGCTTTACTTTGATGATGCAGCTCTTTCCCAGTCCTATTCTGAGAGCCTTCTAACCTAAGTGACTTATCCTCCTGCACTGAGTTGGACAATGTTTCTGGGTTATTTTTAAATTGGTCAGTTGTGTATCAGACAGTGTTTCTCTGTGATTCATAAGGTTTTCCCTGGACAATTCTTTGAGAAGTGGATGACCTTCTCCTTGTTCCCAGTCTGTCTCAGTTTGTAAGCTACATTGAAAACGGTGCACCTCTTGCAACACTGCTGACATTTGAGACACTGGTGACACAGCCTCAAGAATCACAGCAACATCCCACCACAGTAGGACAAACTGACAAACAAGTTTGTCTCCCTTAGCTGTTCAAAACTTCTCCACCCTCCCCACCCTCCCCTTACCTGGATCCCTGCCTCTTTCCTGCCATTTCAGGGCAGGACCTGGGCCCCCTGCCTTACCTGGATCCATGCCTCTGCTTCCTCATGCTGACTTTCCCACCCCCCACTGGCTTTTTCTCTGCTTTCCCCAGATTTCTCACCAATTAGAAGGGGTGTGGCCTGGGTCCCTGGCCTTACCTGGATCCCTGCCACTACTTCTTTGCTGTTCTGCTCCCTCCCCATATCATAATAGGAGACTTTTATACAACACTTTCCATCAAAGAAAGAACAACTAGAAAGAAACTCAGCAAAGACTCAGAAGAAATAAACAATACAATCCACCAAGTTGACCTTGTAGACATCCACAGAGCACTTCAACCAATAACAGCACAATATACATTCTTTTCAATTGTACATGGAACATTCTTCATGATAGACCATATGTTAGATCACAAAGCAAGCCTTAATAAATTTAAAAACATTGAAATACTGTGACGTATCTTCTTAGATCACAATGCTATCAAATTAGAAATCAACAATAAGAAGATCAATGAAAAAAGAGCAAACACACAGAGACTTAATAACACCTTACTTGAAAATAACTGGGTAATAGAAAAAATAAAAAATGAAATTAAAAACTTCCTTTAATCAAATGAGAATGAAACACAACATACCAGAATCTGTGGGACACAGCAAAAGCAGTGATCAGGGCCAATTTATAGCAATAAATGCCCACATGAAAAAAGAAGAAAGACCTGAAATAAACATCTTAACTCTATATCTCCAACAATCAGAAAAAGAGCAGCAAACAAAAGTTTATAGTCACCAGAAGAAAAGAAATAATAAAGATTCAGGCAAACATAAATGAAACAGAAAATAGAAAGACAATAGAAAAATATCTAATAGTTGGTTTTTGAAAAGATTAATAAAATTGACAAACCAATGGCAAATTTAACAACAGAAAAGAGGGAGAGAATACAAATATGAATAAGAAACGAATTGGGCAACATCACAACAGACCGAACAGAAATTAAAAGGATAGTATCAGGTTACTATGAAAAACCGCACCCTAACAAACCTGAAAATCTAGAAGAAATGGACAGACTTCTAGAAACACACTACTTACCTAAACTAACACATACTGAGGTAGAAATTTTGAACAGACCCATAACAAAAGAAGAAATTGAACAAGTCATAAAAAAAATTACCAACAAAAATAAAAGCCCTGGTGCAGACAGTTTCACTGGAGAATTCTACCAAACACTCAGAGAAGAACTGACAACAATCCTACTCAAACTATTCCAGAACATAGAAAATGATGGCATTCTCCCAAATTCATTTTGTAAAACAAGTATTACCTTTGTATCAAAACCAGGCAAAGGCAAACTACAGACCAATATCCCTCATGAATATTGACGCAAAAATTTTCAAAAAAAATCCTAGCGAATAAACTCCAACAACATACCAAAAAAATAATACATTATGAAAAAGTGGAGTTCATAACAGGTATGCAAAGATGGTTCAATATTAGAAAAATAATCAATGTCATCCATCTCATAAATAAAACAAAGGAAAAGTTACACATGATCATATCAATCAATGCAGAAAAGGCATTTGATAAAAATCCAACACCTATTCCTGATAAAAAGTCTTAGCAAAATAGGAATAGAAGGGAAATTCCTTAACATAATAATGGGCATATATGCAAAACCAACAGCCAGCATAACTCTCAATGGAGAGACTGAAACCATTTCCCTTGCAAATGGGAACCAGACAAGGGTGTCCTCTATCACCACTTCTATTCAACATTTTATTGGAAGTCTTGTTATTTTTGTTGTTGTAATTAGGTGCCATTGAGTTGGCTCCAACTCATAGCGACAATATGTACAACAGAACAAAACACTGCCCAGTCCTGTGCTAACCTCATAATCCTTGCTATAACTGAGCCCTTCATTGCATCCACTGCATCAGTCCATCTCTTTGAGGGCCTTCCCCTTTTGCACTGATCCTCCACCTTACCAAGCATGACATCCTGCTCCAGGGAATGGTCCCTTCTGACAACATGACCAAAGTAAGTGAGACAAAGTCTGTCCATTCTCGCTTCCAAGGAGCATTCTGGCTGCACTTCATCTAGGACGCATCTGTACAACACCACAACACAAAAGTATCAACTCTTCTTTGGTCTTTCTTGTTCATTGTCCAGCTCTCACATACACGTGAGGCAGGGAAAAATGCCATGGCTTGGGTTGGGTGCACCTCAGTCTTCAAGGAGACATCTTTGCTCTTCAGCACTTTAAAGAGGTTTTTTTCAGCAGATTTGCCCAATGCAATATGGCATCTGATGTCTTGACTGCTGCTTCTGATAAGACAAGAAAGGGAAATCAAAAGCATCCAAATTGGTAAGGAAGAAGTAAGTTTATCCCTAGTTGGTGATGATATGATCCTATAAATAGAAAACTCAAGAGACTCAGCAAAAAATATTACAGGAACTAATTGAGAGATTTAGCATAGTGGAAGGATAAAAGATTAACATACAAAAATCTTTTGGATTCCTCAACACCAGCAAAGAGATTGCTGAAAAAGAAATACAGAAAAAAAAAAAAACACCATTTACAATAGCTACCAAAAAAATAAAATACTTGGAAATAAATCTCACTAGGGACACAAAAGATCTATACAAAAAAAGCTACAAAACACTACTTCAAGAAACCATAATAGATATACATGAATGGAAGAACATACAATGTCATGGAAAGGAAGACTGAACATTGTGAACATGTCAATATTACCCAAAGCAATCCATACATTCAATGCAATTCCAATCCAGATCCCATCAACATTCTTTAAGAATATGGAAAAAACAATCACTAATTTTATATGGAAAGGAAAGAGACTTCAGATAAGCAAAGCAATATTGAAGAAGAAGAACTAAGTAGGAGGTCTAATATTCCTGTATCTCAAATCCTACTATATAGCCACAATAGTCAAAACTGCCTGGTATTGAGACAACAGACAAGTAGACCAGTGGAATAGAATTGAAAACCCAGAAATAGACCCCTCAACCTATAGTCAGCTGATTTTTGACAAAGGGCTTAAACCCCTTTCATGGGGAAGAGATAGTCTGTTTAACAATTGGTGCTGGCAGAACTGCATATCCATTTGCAGAAAAATGAAACAAGATCTCTGCCTCACACCATACACAAAAACTAACTCCAGATGGATCAAATACTTAAATGTGAAACCTAAAAAGATAAAGTTCCTCAAGGAAAAAATAAGGGTAACTTTAAGGGCCCTCATTTATGTCATAAGTAGACTGTCAAGTATATCTTAAAATGCACAAACAACAGAAGATAAACTAGATGAATGGGACCTTTTATTTTATTTTTTATTATTTTTTTTAATGTTATTTTATTTATTGTGATTTGGGTGAAGATTTACAGAGCAAATTCACTTTCCATACAGCAGTTCACATATACTTTGTCTCATGTCATTGACCACACTTTACAA
>NW_006921871.1:4546494-4553195 GCF_000298275.1 Orycteropus afer afer | reverse complement strand
CCTGCCAGACCGCAGCTCCGTATGTCTCCTTTTTTGGTATTTTCATGCAAATTCTTCTGCTAGTTGGGGTTTAGTCTACTTCTGTATCCTTCCCTTCAAGGCTCAGCAGTCCAAGATGATCTTCTTTGTCTGTGTCAATTGGTTTCCCTTTTCTTTGTTTAAGAGGGTCTGTTCAGTCCTTCTGCCTAGTCCACCATCTTGCCAGAACTCCCAAATGGGACCTTTTAAAAGTTAAATTTTTATGTGCTTCCAAAGACTTCTCCAAAAGAATAAATAAATAAATAAACCTACAGATTGGGGAAAATGTATTCGTCAACGATATATCTGACAAGAGACTTACCTCTAAAATTTACAGAAAACTCCAACACCTCAACAACAAAAGGATTAACAATCCAATTGAAAAATGGGCAGAAGACATGAATAGATACTTCACCAAAGAGGACATTCAGGCAGCCAATAAACACATGAAGAAATGTTCACAATCAGTAGCCAGTAGAGAGGTGCAGATCAAAACAGCAATGAGGTAATATTTTGCCCCAGCGCTAATAGCAAAGGTCAAAAAAGACAGAAAATAACAAATGTAGGCAAGGATGTGGAGAGATTGGGACTCTCATGCACTGATGGTAGGACTGTAAAATGATACAACCACTGTGAAAAGCAGTATGGCAATTCATTAAACAGAATTAGAAAATAGCATTTGTTCCACAATCCCATTATTAGGTATATATCCTAAAAAAGTGAAAGCCAGGACAAGAACAAACACATGCATACCCATTTTTATGGCAGTACTGTTTTCGATAGCAAAAAGATGGAAACAACCTAGGTGCCAGTCCACAGAAGAATGGATAGCCAAACTGTGGTACATACACACAATGGAATACTATGCAACACTGAAAAATAATGTAGAATCTGCAAAACATGTCATAACGTGGATGAACTTGGAGAATATTATGCTCAGTGAAATAAATCAACCACAGAAGGACAAATATTGTATTATTATTGTAAAAAGTCATGGAAAGGTTTATATATGGAAGGAAAGTTTCTTTTTTGGTTACCAAGGGTGGGAGGAGAGGGGAGAGCAAACAGTGCAAAAACAAACAAAAAATAAAATAAAATACTTCACTTGTGTGTGGTATTAATGATATTTTATAATTTGTACATTCTGTTCGATCATGTTTCTTTGGAACAGGAATAAATAAGGATCTCTTATAATTAGTTGGTCAAGTATCTGTCTTGCAAATTTCTTGTCATAGACAACTAAGTGCATCCTGCATAGCATCCATTTGTAAAACATCTCAATAGATATTCTGTCAATTCCTGAAGCCTTGTTTTCACTAATGTCTTCAGTGCAGTTTGACTTCTTCCTCCAATGCCATTATTTCTTGATCATAAGCTACCTCCTAAAATCGTTGAATGTCAACTAATTCTTTTTAGTACAGTGACTTTGTGTGCTCTTTCCATCATCCTGATGTTTCCTGCCTGTAGAACTTGCTCATGTTGTTGTTGTTACATGCCGTCGAGTCAGCCCCGACTCATAGCTACCCCTCCTTGGGTTTCCGAGGTGGTATCACTATGGAAGTAGGATTGCCCAACCTTCCTTCCGAGGAGTGGCTGGTGAGTTTGAACCACCAGGCTTCTGGTTAGCAGTCAAGTGCCTTAGGCACTATGCTACCAGAGCTCCTAACTTGCTCATAGAAGTCTTTAATTTTTCAACACAAGGCTTGATTTCTTTTTCTATAATTCTTTCAACTCAAGGGTTGAACTTTCTCTACAGTTCTTTAAACTTGAGGAATGCTGAGAATGTTCTTCTCTTTTGGTTTTATAACCCCAGGTCTTTGCATATTTCATTATAATATTTTACTTTGCCTTCTTGAGCTTCCTTTTGAATGCTTCTATTCAACTTTTTTATGTTATCATTTCTTTCATTTGCTTTAATTACTCTACCTTCAAGAGCAAGTTTCAGAGTCTCTTCTGACATCCACTTTAGTCTTTTCTTTCATTCATGTCTTTTTTTGTTTGTTTTCTGTTTTCATCATATTTGTTTTTGAGATTTTTCTTCCATTTTTTTTGGGGGGGGCAGGCAAAAGTTTTTTAATAACTTTTTTTTTTTTGGAAGTGTTCCCTCTGACTCCCTCCCCTCCCACTTCTGGCAACCAACAAAGAAAGTTTCCCTCCATATATAAACATTTCTTTGACACTCCACAACAACAAACTAATATTACATTTGTCCTTCTGTTATTGACTTATTTCATTCAGCATAATATCCTCCAAGTTCATCCATGTTATGTGGTGTTTTGCAGACTCTACATTATTCTTTAGCGCTGCATAGCAGTCCATTGTGTGTATGTGCCATAGCTTGGTCATCCACTCTTTCACTGATGGGCATGTTGGTTGTTTCCATCTTTTTGTTATTGTAAATAGTGCTGTGAAGAACACGGGTGTGCATATATCTGTTCCTGTCCTGGATCTCACCCCTCTAGGATACATACCTAGTAATGGGACTGCTGGGTCAAATGGTATACTCAATTGCAGGTTTCCAAAGAATCACCATACTGCTTACAACAGCGGTTGTATCACATCACCGTCCCACCAGCAGTGTATAAGAATTCTAATCTCTCCACATCCCTGCCAGTATTTGTTATTTTCTGTCTTGTTGAACCTTGCCATCAGTGCTGGGGTGAGATGGTATCTCCTTGTTGTTTTGATTTGCATCTCTTTGATGGCCAAAGATCATGAGCATCTCTTCATGTATTTGCTAGTCACCTGAATATCCTCTTTGGTGAAGTATCTGTTCCTGTCTTCTGACCATTTTTGAATTGAATTGTTAATTCCTTTGGTGCTGAGGTGTTGAAGTTTTCTATAAATCTTAGAGATAAGTCCCTTGCCCTATATGTAATTATTGACAAGTATGAATTTGTTTCTGTCATTTTTGTTATGTGCTTTTTCATGATGTTGATTTCTTTGTTCCATATAGTTTTCTGGGCTGAGCTCATTTTGTTTAGGAATAACGTTATCACTTCCTTCATTGCTATTGTTGTAGTCTTTACTAAATATTTGCACTGGTCCTCTTTTTAATTTTGATGTGAAGCTTTATCCTTTCTCTTTGAGGTTACCCTGTGATTTAAAGTTTTTTCCAAGTTCCCTACCATCTAGAAGTTCTGTAACTACGGAATTATTTCTCTCTCTTTGGTTTGTAGTTGTCCTCATTTGTCAATTGTTGCCTCTGATTCCCTGTTTACAATCTTGTAGGTATATTTACTTTGGATACTTCCATAGCTGGGTTGGTTTCTGGGTTAAGTCACCATGTGTGTTAATGGTCATTTGTTGTTTTTTACTGTTGTTGCTTCTCTGTCCAAAGTCTTCCTTAACATCACTTGTAAGATTGGTCTGGTTTTAACAAATTCCTTTCATTTCTGCTTATCTGGAAATGTCCTAATTTCACCATCATATCTGAGAGACAATTTTGCTGGGTGTATAATTCTTGGTTGGAAATTTTTCTCTTTCAAGGTTTTATATATACCATCCCATTGTCTTCTTGCCTATATGGTTTCTGCCAAGAAATCCAAGCTTAGTCTTATTGGTTGCCCCTTGTAGGCAGCTTTTCATTTTTCCTGTGCTGCTTTCAGGACTTTTTCTTTGTCTTCGGTTTTGGTGATTTGATGATGATATGTCTTGGTGATTTTTCTTTTGGGCTCTATCCTGTTTGAGGTTCTTTAGACTTCTTGAATGGATATATCCTCATCTTGCATCATACCAGGGAAATTCTTTTCCAACAAATCTTTGTCAATTTTGTCTATGCTTTTATTTGTCTCTTCTTGTCCTGGAATTCCAATTACAAATAGATTATTCTTTTTGATGGTGTCCCACATGAACCTTAGGCTTTCTTCATTTTGTTTTGATCTTTTTTCTGATTAATCACTTTCCAAAGAAGTATTGAGGTATTTGTCTTCAATCTCACTAATTCTGTCTTCCATTGATTGAATTCTACTCCTCTGTCTGTTCAATATTTTATCTATTTCTGAAAATTTAGTATTAATCTTCTGGCTTTCTGTGTGTAGATTTTGTACCATTTCTAATTTTTCATTTATTTTGTCATTTGTTCTTGATCTGTCTCTCGATTCATTGAAGATATCTAAATATGATTCTTTTAAATTCCTTCAGGGAGTTCCAATGTTGCATCTTCCTCAGGGATGTGTTTTGGTTCTGTATCCTGGTCCCTTGCTTCTCCTGCTTTATCTTGCTTCTTTGTGTGCACTGTGATCATCTGTTGTCTCTAAGGCATTTTGACATTTTGTGTTTTTTGTTGTTGTTGTTGTTGTTTGTTTTTTTATCGTATGCTTACTCTTGAAATGGTTGAAAGTCAACCAAATCCTTTTGGTGCAGTGACTGTTTTTTTCTTCCATCTTCTTTTTATGCTGCCTGAATCATTCAATATTTTACTCATAGAATCCTTCGATATTGCAGCTCAAACTTTGATTTTTTGTTCTGTACTATTAGCTTGTTAAGTGACAAGCATGTTCTTTCCTTTTGTTTTTCTAACTCCAGGTCTTTGCAATCTCATTTTAATTCTTTACTTTGTCTTCTTGAGCTTCCCTTTAAAATCTTCTGTTCAACTCTTTTACTTCATCATTTCTTATTTTCATTTTACCTATTCTATGTTCAAGAGCAAGAATAGTAGTTGGAAAAAAAGGCCTTGATGATAGAAACAACTTCAGAGATTGCATGATAGAATTCTGGGAGACCAAATACTTATTCATTGTAAATATATTTTTAAACAACAGAAAAAAGTGAGTATACACATGTTTTCACCAGATAAAATATAAAGGAATCAAATCAACTACATGTATAGAAAGAGACTCTTGAGACACTTGAGAAGGCTTGAGAAGCTCAATATCATCAGTGAGAACAAGACCAGAGGCCATCTGGAGAACAGACCATAAATTACTCATATGCAAGTTCAAGTGGGAGGTGAAAAAATTAAAACAAGTCCATGAGAGCTGGTATGACTTTGAGTATATCCCACCCAATTTAGAAACTATATCAAGAATAGATTTGACACTTTGGATACTAATGACAAAGACCATAGAAGACAGGAAATAAAGAGAAGACCAAAGTGGATGTCAGAAGAGACCTTAAAACTTACTCTTGAATTAACATTTTATTTTTGTTATTTTTAGGTGCATCAAGTCAGTTCTGATTCATAACGACCCTATGAAAAACACTGCTTGGTCTTGTGCCATCCTCACAATAAATGCTATGCTTTATCCATTTCTGCAGTCACTATGTCAATTAACCTTTAAGTTAAAGTTATAAAAATGTTTTTCTTATTTTCTTGATTATTAGAACATTTCTCTTTTCTCTTACATTGAAGAATATTTTAGTCATATATTTAATTTCTATACTTTTTGTGGTTTTTTGTACCTGAACTTAATTCTACAGACTTGATTTTATGTGGAATACTTCCCATGAGTCTTCAGGTAAGAAACATGTTTTATAATTCAAAAACATCAGTTATATGCTCTTAATTGCTTTCTACTCTAGTTATGGCAAATCTCTCAAAATGAGTGCCTTTAAAGACTGGATCCCCTTCATTGCTCAATATCATTTTGTCTGATGAACAAAAGCTGATTCAGACATACATTAGATGTGTGATAGCATGAGTTCCTCTAATATGATTCTAATAGAAGATGATTTAAATATAATTTATAGGAGCACAATAAAGAAGCTAGCACTACCAGTTCAGGTATTAATTAAGGATGGACCATTTTGTTAAACTTGAAATACAGAAGTATATTTTGGAATCTAAAATAATATGAATGTTTTAAAAAGAACTGTATTACTTTTCTGAAAATATGGAATTTAGAATTAAAAATATTTCTAATATCAAAATCATACCTTTAGGAACAGATCACCAGGGTAAAATTAAGTGCATCTAAAGTGTATTAGAAGGCTCTCTGGTGGTGTAGCAGTTAAGGCATTTGGCTGCTAAACAAATGATTGGTGGTTCAAACCTACCAGCCACTCTGTGGAAGAAAGATGAGGCAGTCTGCTTCCACAAAGATATACAGTCTTGGAAACACAATTGAAGTTGCTATGAGTAGTAATCGACTTAATGACAGTGAGTATTTTTGAAAGGGTATTAGATTGATCCAAATCTTAAAGTTTCACATTAGTTCTATATAAGACATCTGGTGGCCTAGTGCCTAAGGCATTTGACTGCTAACCAGAAGGCTGGCAGTTCAAACCCACCAACCACTCCTCAGAAGGAAGACAGGGCAATCTACTTCCTTAGACATACTGCATCAGAAACCTAAGGAGGGGGCACTATGAGTCAAATTGACTTGACAGGAATGATTTTTTTGTTGTTGTTGGGGTGGTAGGTTTTGGAAGTTTTATTTTAAGCTAATGTACTCCATTATATTACGTTCATACTCATATTACAACTAGCATAGTTTTTTTTTACCAAGACAAATTTTAGCAAGACTTGTGGTCACTTACTTGATTTTGGCTCTAAACATGAGATGCGATCACTTATTGGAGATACCACTTGATTTAAAATGAAAGGCATGAAATATCACCCCTGCTTATCATGTGTGTGTTTTGTAAAGTAACAAGCATTTTGTGTCTCTCTTTCTCTGTTCATATATCAGTAAGCAACATAATAAGATAATGTGTATATAATACATTAAATATTGTGTTTC